>NW_022995743.1:2473844-2825925 GCF_900245975.1 Drosophila guanche | reverse complement strand
GCTTTTGGTTGGTGGTGTTGGGTGTGCTGTTGGTGTTGTTGTTGTTGTTGTATTTTGTGTTGGCGGCCTCGATGTCGGTGAATTAGGTGTCGTCGACGGTCGAGGTGGAGGTGTTGGTGTTGGTGTAGTTGTTGGTGGAGTTGGTGTTGTCGATGTTGGCCGAGTTGGAGTCGGCCATGTGGGTGTTGACCAAGGTGGAGTCGGCCAAGTGGGTGTTGAAGTTTTTGGTGTCGAAGTCGGCCCAGATGGAGGTGGCCATCTTGTTGTTGACCAAGGTGGAGTCGGCCATGTGGGTGTTGACCAAGGTGGAGTCGGCCATGTGGGTGTTGACCAAGGTGGAGTCGGCCAAGTGGGTGTTGAAGTTTTTGGTGTCGAAGTCGGTCCAGATGGAGGTGGCCATCTTGTTGTTGACCATGGTGGAGTCGGCCATGGTGGAGTCCAAGTATGTGGAGGCCAATATGGTGGAGGCGAAGTATGTGGAGGCCAACCTGGCGGATGTGGAGGTTGACAAACACACAGAGGCGGCTCAATTTGTGGACATTGTGGAGGTGGCGGCGGGGACGGCGGTGGCTGTCCACAATGCCGTTGACAAATATATCCAAAAAGCCTTCCCACGAAACATATTAGAGTTTTTAGTCCACATAAAAGCCCAAAAGTGCGCCCGTTTATAATCGAAGTTCTTGGAAATATGCCTGGTTGGGTTCTCTGTGCTTGATACACGTATACGGCATTTTCCAGGGCCTGTTGGTATTGCTGTAACTTGCAATCATGGTCGCAACACTCCTGTACGTCGATCTTTGTCGAGAAGAGCACCGCTTAAAGGCAAAGGTAAGGATAAGGATAAGCCGTCCATGTGGTGTGCAGTAGGAATCCATAAAACTTACCTAGAAAAAACACGGGCAGCACTCGCATCGTGCTGTATAAAATAAATATTGTGGGGTCGTGGGAGTACAGTCACTTATAAGGAGACGACGATTTGTCAAGCACATTTTATAATATAGCCATGAATATTCCATTTTATCAAGAGCCATGACGGCATACGCCACATCTCCTTTCTTTAACCAGGGAAAAGGCACACCGAATATTTGTTACAATTAGTGAGAAACTGGCCTAGAAATAATGTTCAAAGTTGCTGATTTGAATGAAATTGTATTTGCATAAAGTGTTGTATGAGAGTGCCGTGGATTATTTTTTTTCCAGTTCCTTTACTTTCACCCGAATACATTCTTTCACATCAGAATCTAGAGTTGTATTATTCGTTCGCACTGAGAGTTGATTGCTTCGGTTTTGAACTCGACGTCGCTGTTTTCCTCTCGAATTTCGTATTATTTTTTGCACATTTGAGGAGTTGTCGTTATTGTTCTCGATAATAAAACGATATTCTCGCTGCCATCTATATTTTCTCCTTAAAACATGAACTTTTCCTCTTCTCTTGGATGGGGGAATCAATCCATGATTATTAATAATAATGGTAACGGGTGGCTGTTGGAGTTTTGGGCTTTCAATTACGTTGTTTATATTATTAATGTTGTTGTTGATGTTTGTGTTATGAGCAGCTTCTTTTTTTCTATTCTTCTGTTCTACTTGGCACAGCTGGAGTAAAATATCCAGCATAAAAATTTCGTTCTTCGTCTCTGTCGTCGCCTCGGGACTCGTTTGAAGTACCCGAGTTCCTTCTTCAATCATTTTATCGAACAGAGAGTGCAGATTAGAGAAAGAAAATGCCATACATTGCAGTTGCAACACATCAAGTAGAGCTTTGGATAAATGCAATTTATTTAATTACATTTTTTGACTAGCAACCTAAAACTACTCACCAGGTAAAATTAGGAAATTCCGCATTTCTGCTTGCACATTTGATCTTGCACTGCAGATTGACTGTTTGCCACAGTTTATAAGGATTTAATTCTTGCACAGTTCTGGTCTTTGATTTCATGGTAAATTTCACGGCCACTTTGAATTTAGTTAGAAGTTGACGTTGTCCGCTATGGGGAGGACAGAGAGATTGCCCAGTGGTAAAGACATAACCTTGGAAGTAAATTCACCTTGGCTCAGCTGACGGCCGAAGCAAAGTAGCAAAAGAAAGACAAAAAGAAAGAAAGCGAACTACTGGCATTGCAGCGCTCCCACGTGCCACCTCCATTAGCCATGCACTTTTGTTCCCCCTCTTCCTCTCTCAATATCTCTCTCACCCCCAATGCCATCGCCATTCTTGCTATAAATTATTTATTTATGCCAACTTCTGGGTCTCGTTTTCGCAAGCGGAAGCAGTTCTTTTGGCACGCTGTGGAGTTTTTTGGTTTATCCAACTCACCCAGAAAATATGTTGAAATTAGCCGCTTAAAAAGAGTTTTAGATTGGTGAAGTAATTTTTAACCGTCTAAAAGCCATGGATAAACGATTAAATTATGAAGGAATTCAAAGCTGTGTCTGGATTAGAACTTGGAAAAGGTATATTCCTGTTCGACAATTCCGAGATGGAGAAAATTTCTAAACAGGAAAAGATAAGCAGAGCAGGTGGGATCTTTCATGTGCACCGATAATGTTTATTGCTTAGCTGAATAAGCACGTGTTATTATGCTCACTGAAAATCTGAAGGAATTTCTGTTCCTATTGCGATCTTGCAGAACATATTTACAAACTTCCCACACACAATTTGCCGCACATAGAATTGATGGCATTGGCCAATAGATCAGGATCGATTCTCTTACGCGTTTTGGGATTAGAATATAAAGTCACAAGATCTTCCTTTCCGATTTCGGGTAGATTTAGTTTTCGAATTGGATTGGTATCCATGTTTTTGATATCGGGCCGAAGACGCCAGATATACTGACCTTTTTGGTACTGCGTCTGTGACGTAGTCGGAGGTGGCGTGGGTGGTGGTTGGCGAGGGCGTGGAGGTGCTGGTCTTGGCGGTGGCGGCCGAGGTGTTGTTGTCGTTGTTGTTGTTGTCGTCCTTTTACTCTGGTCGTGTCGTGATATCCGGTAAACGCCTCCGTGGTCTTCGTATATCTTTGCGGCCATACTTTTGGTGGTGGTTCATTACCAAAAACACCAAACCACAACCGCTGCCTTTGCCGCTTCTTGCAACCAGACACCGATTTTTTCGGTTTTATCAATGTTGCCACTCTACACGCTGCGGTTCTTGCATTGTCAAATCTCGATTTAGGTGGAATAAAGCTGCTGTTGACCGGACCATGGGGAAATGTGGGAGGCTTGATGTTAGTTTGGTACTCGTACACGGCCAGAGCATTCGGCAGAGCCTTTTCGTATTCCAATAGCTTGCACTCATTGTCGCAATTATCCTGACCGTAGACCGTTGACATGGCAAGTAACTCTTTGAGTATTTAAGCATTAAGTAGGAAGCCACTGCTTTGTGATGTAACGAACAACTCACCCAGAAAGAGCACAGCTAACAGCCGCATCGCCTTGGGAAATTAGTGCAATTTTGCAGTACAGTCGCTTCAATAGCGTTGTGGATTAGTCAAGCACTTTTTACTCGTATAACATCTATGGATAAATGATTTAATTTAAAAGGGAACGCCCATTCAAAGCTGTGTCTAGATTAGACTTTGGACAAGTTCCACTAATCCACAATTTCATTTGTGGAACATTTTTCAACAGAAGAAAAAAGATTATCCAACTATCTTAAACATTTTATGAGTGCCTATTATTTTATATCGGATTTTCCGATATTTACAAACTTCCTACACACAAATTGCCGCACATGGAATTGAGGGCATTGGCCAGAATTTCGGGTTCGGTTTTCCGCTTTTTCTGTTTAGAAACTAAGGTCACGGCGATGACATCGCCGAGCAGGCTCTCCATTTGTTCGTATTCCTGATTTTTCTCCTCTTCAGACATGTTGATTTTCCTTAGGATATCACGCATGGCACTGCACATGGTTAACATATCTCCCTTTCTGAGAACGGGTAGGTTTAGTTCTCGAATGGGATTTTCATCCATGTCATCGGTATCATCGGGCCCACGTTTCGATATACCAATTTCGTACAATTCCTCACAACTAGGCACCGATTTGTTCGGTTTTATCAATTTTGCCACTCTGCACGCAGCATTTTTCGCGTTGCTAAATCTCGATTTAGGTGCAATAAAGTTGCTGTCAACTGGACCGGTGGGAAATGTGGGAGGTACGATGGTATTTTGGTACTCGTACACGGCCAAAGCATTTGGCAGAGCCTTTTCGTATTGCAATAGCTTGCACTCATTGTCGCAATTATCGTTTCCTTGGCTACTAGTCCTTCCAAGCAACCCTAGTAATATTATAGTATCTCAGATACATCGTTTACATGGGTTCCATCTAACTCACCGAGCAAGAGCACCGGCATATTCCACATTCTGTTCGAAAATGGTTTGGAGATTTGGCATACAATAACCCATATAGAGATGACGATTTGTCATGGCTATTAGCCATGAGATTACTACATTCCGTAGCGAGATTATAGTGTATCAAATGTCTCCACTATGCACGATTTCGGTGCAGGAAAAACTATCAAATAAATAAATTCCTGTATGGGAGTACTAAGAATGTTATGCGGATTATCGTATACAATATTCTTTCAGGTGGCAAAAGCTGCTCCTTCAGCTTGTACTCATAAGAGGCAACCCACTTGAGGGTATTTATTTATTTATCAAACGAATTGCTCCATTGGGCATAGAAAATGAGTTTCTTTCAGCTCAACTGTTGCCTGGGGCACTGGCACTCACATTTCGTTTGGGTTCGGCTCGTTGCTCATTATTTTGCTTTTTATTTTGGTTTTGCCTTGGGCAATATACTTAAACTTTGAGTCTGCTGTGAGAGCTTGACGGAGACTTGAAGCAAGCATTTCACGTATTGCATTTCACCTTTATAAACAACACCAAAGCATGATAGTTAAGTTTCCATATTAATTTCGGTTGGAGTTAAATTGAACTCCGTTAAACTGAACTCTCGTTGAACCTGTTTATTTACGAGCAAATACTTATAGAATACTCTTTTGTTTTGTTTCTATTGCAGAAAGTTCCGGTGTGCCTCATACAGTTTATAAGGGTAATCAGAGAGAGTATGCGAAGGAGTGCTTGATGATCTACGACAAGGAGACGGGTGCTATCACAATTGAGAAGCTCAACCATAACATACAAGTGAAGAAGACAAGGTGAGTGATAAGAGAGTGCGAGTACCGAGTCATCAACGTATTATACCGAATATTGTATACACTTTGCAGAAGTGAAGTCACCAACAAGCCCGTGCAGCTGCCGCCACAGAATGTGGCCATGAATATGGGCCATCAAGGCCAGGTCCTAGGCACGAACGGATCTGTGCCGCCAGCCATGGCACAAATGGCACCAGGACCTCAACCCGGAGCTGGCGGCAAATTGGAGAACAGCACCATGCGGATCTCAACCAAGACAAAGGTCTCGACGGGCAGTCGTCGGAATAATATAAGTACGTAACAATCGACTGCAGTCAGTGCGATTGGAAACACTCATTTGAATTTGCAATTTCATTACCTTTTAGTTGACTTCAAGCCACGCAATTCTCCCATGCAGCAGAGCTCCCCTTCGCGTCCAGTGGTCACCCATCGCAGTCCGCAGTCTGCGCCGGCGTAAGTTCTTCTCTTTGGGCAGTCTGCAGGCAGCCAGCTAATGTTTTGAAATTATTCTCTCAGTTGGGATGCAAACAATGCCCAACAGACATTGCCCAGCATTCCGATGATAACGGATGACGATGACTTTGGCTTGAGGGCCGCTATGCACAATGGCGGTCAGGCGAATATCTCTGGCTCCTCGACGGGCTCGTCTTCAGGACAGCCCGATCACTATGGTGGTTCGAGCTCGTCTTCGTCGCACATGGCAAAGCAGAGGCAGGCGCATGGCAAGCGACAGCAGATGCAACAGCGATCCAGTCCACCCATGCAACAGCAACAGCCAAACTACGGTCGTGGGGGCTACAATGGCGGCAATAACTACGCACAACAGCAGCATCCACAGCAACAGCACCAGCCACAACGGCACTCTCCACAGCAGCAGCATCAGCGGCACTCTCCGCAACAGCCGCAGCATCAGCGGCACTCCCCACAACAGCAGCAACAACACCAACAGCGGCACTCTCCACAGCAACAGCAGCAGCAACATCCACAACGGCACTCTCCACAGCAGCATCAGCAGCAGCGTGCCACATCTTACGGCTATAGCAATAATATGCCCATGGACTTGGACTCATCCAGAGAACACGATTTGGCCTCACAGTCTGTGGCACAAGCGGCGGCCGCTCTCGAACAGGTGGGTTTTGGTGTCTTTTAGTCTTCCAATGTAACTCAATTTGTGGTTTTTGTTTATTCGCAGCAAATTGGCGGTGCTCTAAGTGCCTCCAGCTCAAGTTCCGATTCGGATTCCAGCGACAGTGATAGCGGCAGCGACTCTGATGACAGCACCGAGGATGATCGTCCAATGAAAGGGCAACCTGAGCAACTACAACAACAGCAGCAGCATCACCAACAACCACTACACCAACAGCAGCCGCAGCAGCATCAGCAGATACAACAGCCAGCTCCACACCATCAACGCCATCAACAGCAGCAGTCCCAGCAGCACATGAATCAGCTGCCCAATCTGGGCTTGGGCTCCATATCACCATCCTACAACAATCATCACCATCAGCAGATGCAGCCGCAGCAGCAACAACAGCAACAACAACAACAACAGCAACAAATGTCCGGCGTGTATGCGCCCAATGGTGGATTTCCAAATGATTTGCTGCAAAACGATCTGCAGTTGTCCTCCAATTCGTCCGACGATGACGATTGAGCTGCATTTAAGTTTCTATTGAATTTGCCTTCTATGACAAACAACAACAACAACAATTATTGATATTCTGTCTATATGAGTGTAATTAAGCTGTAATTATTGACGGGGGAGAATTTAATTGCTAGTGAAATTTTTTATAAATAAATTCTTAGTTCATACAGCATGCATGCATATATTAATTAATTTTTAAACCTTATACTTAGAACATCCAAATGTGCGGAAGAAGAAACACACTCAATACGAACACAATACGACACAACGCAAAAAACTACTTTGCCAATACCATAATGTAAATTAATTTTAAAATACGAAAAATCAAATACAAAGGTTATGTGAAATTTGGTTGGTAGTCCTAAATAAGAAAGAGCTCATATATATATAGTACTCGTACACCAACAATATTCAACAACACACCAGCTACAAGAAACGAAGGGAAAACTACAAGAATTATTTAGTTTCTAATGCAAAACGAATGCAAATCTTAATCCTAATTGTTAAGTTAACGACACACACAACAGAAAAAATGACCACAGCGGATTTTTGCCATTAATTACGCATTTTAATGTAAGCCTTAAAACCATTTGGATACCAAAAGCGAAAATAGAATTTCATGCAGATTGGATTTGAAAAGAGGAGTTCCCCTTTGGCTCATTTTAGCTATTGTAGTCATACTAAAATAATTATTTAATTTTGCGTTAATCTGGCATTGTTATGGAAGCGACAAATCCCCTATAAATATGTTTATTATCAATTGATTTCCGCCTTATCTTATCCTATCTTTATTAGTTAACCATTTTGTGCGGTATGAAGACATCAAGCTACATCTGTATGTGTTTTTAGCTCATGTTTTATTTGAATTTATTTGTAGTTTTTTAATTAATTTGTAATAGCTATTATTATGATTTTGTTATTTGCTTGCAATAGTTTAAAGCAATGAAAAATGAAATAAATGTGAAACGAAAAAAGACGCCCGAACCGTGTAACCCACTGTATTTTGTTGCCCTTATCCACCAGCCACTGCCCGTAAACTATCAAAACTATCCATGGGTACAGATTGAGCACTATTGTGGTGCACTTATTGTATATTGTAATACTTTAAAAATCCTTCCAATTGGGTTGAGAGTGAGCGTGCGTGCCGTGGCCCAAAAGTCCAGACACACACTTACTAATAGATGTATATGAACACGATTTGATTTGCCAACACAATAATGAATTGTATTTATAATGTACCATCCATCAGGAAAACGACCAATAGAAGAGGAAGATAGCCACATGAGCGGGAGAGTTGGAGAGAAAGAGAGAGATTTAAGATGATAGGAATTATTTTTTGTACATGCTATATTATGATAGTAATCAGGCCTTGAATAGTAGTGAGTGTAGTAGGTAGAGCTCCCCTCTCCACGTCTCGCTGGCAGACTGCAGAAGCAAATCACCAATAACTACAAATACAAACTAGCTACATGACAAAATGATTCAGATAATCATAAGCACAATATATACATATGCAAAGAAATATAGAAATAATTATAGAATCGAATCCACAAAATGCCTACGATCACAATGAAACAATGAGAGTATCTTAGTCTAATTGGTAAGCAAAAATATATATACATATACATATAAATACATACATATATTATATACATACATGTACACGACTTTATACAAACCAACAAACATACATACATTCATTCATACATACCAAACCTAACAAATACTCTCAGTTGAATTAGTTTTAATAACGACAATTAAACAGTCAACAAGCAAAATAAAATGGATGCACGATTTGTCGGTTCTTCTTATTAGAGGGAAGGGGATTGTTGGTACGCAGACTTTTGGTGCTTCCTGTTCAAATTTTAATGTGCCGCTTAAATCCGATGGATTTTATGGTATTTTTCGATAGCAACAATCGCGATAGCTTGAATAATCTAAATCAGATTTCTGTGCAATGAAGGGAATTTTAATAATAATTAATGAAAATAGGGTATCCAATGGCAGATACTTCTGGTTGTCCAGCTACAAATTGCCAAAGACTTAACATTGCTCCTCACTCACGCAACGTTGTATGCTATTTTTGTTGGTTTCCCTTTTTAATTTTAAACTTAATTTGGAAACATTCCAACAAAAGTAAGTCAAAACTAGCCAATCTTGTTGAAAACTGGTTGATAAATTGGATAAAATTGTAATTATACCGCTTAGAATTCTAACTAATGAAACATCAAAATAGAGGAAAATGGTCTAAGATTTACGGTATATTTTGAAAATGAAAGAGTACATTTTGAGGGACGTGCGGTATGTATGTCTTATCGATAAATCCGCGGTCACACTGCTGATAACACGCATACGCACATTTCAACAAAAATTGTACAACAGGTGTGAGATTAATTGAAGAACAGCGAAATGGGCGATGTCACAGGCATAAGCAATGCTGAGGCAGAAGCCTTGTGCAAGAAGCCAGAGGAGGGAACACAGGTGAGCCGTGGCAAATAGCCGCAAAGTGCCGAGCCGGTCCGCGCCGGTCGTGGGAAGGTCGCTATTAACACGCGTCATTGCGATTTTCTTTAGGATTTCCTGTTCCAACAAACCATGTACCGCATCAAGGATCCCCGCAAGTCGCTGCCCTTCTACACGGGCGTCCTTGGCATGACATTGCTGGCGAAATTGGACTTTCCCGAGTCCATGTTCTCCCTGTATTTCATGGGGTAGGTTATGTGGGGTAGAGGGCACAGCATATGGGACATACTTACTCTGCTTATCACTCTCCTACAGCTATGAGAATGCCGACGATATACCCAAGGACCCCAAGGAGCGCAGGAGTTGGGCGTTGAGCCGCAAGGCAACCATTGAGCTGACGCAGTGAGTGTTCCGCTTGAGCTTCATGGCTTGGGGCAGGGACTGTACATTGTGCTTCTCTCGTTAACAGCAACTGGGGCACTGAAAACGATCTGGAACAGGGCTACCACAATGGCAACAGTGACCCTCGTGGCTTTGGACACATTGGCGTGATGGTGCCCGATGTCTATGCTGCCTGCAAGCGGTAAACAATCAACCCGAAAGAGCTTTAAGCACTGCTAATCTTTGTCTGTAGATTCCAGGAACAGGGCGTCGAGTTTGTCAAGAAGCCAGACGATGGTCGCATGAAGGGATTGGCATTCATTAAGGATCCCGATGGTTACTGGATTGAGGTTTTCAATGCCTACACCGTCCAGAAATAGAACGGGAATGGAAATGCAAAACTGAACTCCTGTGAAATTTACATGTGCTGCTGGCTCTAGCGTTCCTTAACCCAACCCTTTAAATTGTTACAAATAAATTAGGGAGTGTCCATTGTCCAGCTGTCTAGTGTGTCCATTGTTCGTATTGTATTTCATACAGCAGCACACAGAGCTTGAGCTTGAGCTGTAGCTGTCAGCGCACAGGCACAGGCACACATTTTGTGGCGGAGATAATTGGCTCCTGTGTCCTTGCCTATTGGGTATTTTCACACGCTAATTATTATTTACAGAACCGACAGACTTGCCGAACCTTTTGATAAGCAAATGTGTTACCTTTTTCGCCACTGTCTGGTGTCTGGCATGTGCCAGCAGTGGGTTGGGGACTATGTCTATGGCCATTCCCTAATAATAGTCAAATATTAGAGCGCAGTATTTGCACAGCGTTTTACAATTTAAGAGCCATGGCTGGCGGCCATTCTCGAACAGTTCTCGACGAGAAGTTGTGTCGTGAAAGTCTGACCTCTGCTTTAATACACGATGGAAATATCGGAGCCCAGCATTGGCATCTTTTACATAAGCAAACTGCTGGCACTGGCGCCGTATGCCACGCGTAAGAACTCCAAGGGTCAGTATGAGATTCGTCGCAGTTGGCTCTTCTCGATCTATTCGGCATCCTTGACCGTGGCAATGGGTGAGCAGTGGAGAGTGTAGAATGTAGAAGCTATTAGCTAGCAGTTCTCTTCCGTTTCCTTTAGTTTTTCTCACCTATCGTGGATTACTCTTTGATGCAAATGCTAAAATTCCCGTTCGGTAAGCATCTTGCACTGTCTTTGGCTCTCTTTTTACTTAATTAATTTCTACACTAAACTCTGTGTGTGTGTGCGTGTTTGTCTGCGTCCCATCAATGCGCCTGTTTTACTTCCTTCCTTTTTCTCTATCTAATCACCTTTGGCCACCTCTAACCAACAAACTGCAAACTGCATATGTGCAAACCGAAAACAAATCAAAAGTGCATCTTTTAGAATGAAATCGGCAACGTCTAAGGTGGTTACGGCCCTGGATGTGTCTGTCGTTGTGCTGGCCGTTGTATCGGGTGTTTACTGTGGCCTTCTCAGTCTGCGCGAAACGCTTGAACTAAATTCTCGCTTGTACAGGGTGAGAATCTCTCAGCACGATCAGTTGAACCCCAAAACAAGACTTCCCTTTCCTCCATTGCTCTTGCAGATTGACAACACTCTGAATGCCTGCACCCAGTCGAGGAGGGATCGCTGGCGTGCCTTGGGCATGGCCGGCGTATCTCTGCTCACAATATCTGCGCTGCTCGGCCTGGATGTGGGCACTTGGATACACAAAGCAGAGGAGATGAACATATCTGATTCGGATACGGGTAGGCAGGCTCTCAATACCAATCTGATCTGTGTCTCACGCTTCCTCTCTGTTATCTAGAGCTCAATGTGCACTGGTATATACCCTTCTATAGCCTGTACTTTATACTCACCGGACTGCACATTAACTTTGCCAACACGGCCTATGGGCTGGGCAGACGCTTTAGACGACTCAATCAGATGCTCAGCAGCAGCTTTCTGGGCGGTAAGTGGAGTTCTTAGTCGTATGATTCAAGAAAGTACTGGACTTTCTGCCTCCCCAGAGCCAAAGGAGTCCAACGACGCGCTGAAGCTGCGCAAAATGAGCGCCGTGAAGACCGTGAGCACAAATGCAACGATGACACCCACCGCCCTGCACTCGAGTCTGACCAAACTGAGCAGCGAAATGCTGCCAAATGAGTCTGCAGGTGACACGAACCAGACTCCATACCGCGAGTGGCCTTCCCCTTAACTGCTCCTTTCTCTTTTGCAGCCAAGAACAAGAGTCTGCTCATCCAAACCATGGCCGAAAATCACGATTCGCTGACCAAGTGTGTGCTGCTCTTATCCAAGTTTGTAGTCAGTCCCATCCGTGTAGTGTCCCTCCTTCATTTCGTTTCATTTCGCAGCTCCTTTGGCATCGCCGTTCTGTTCATTCTCGTCTCCTGTCTGCTGCAT
Organism: Drosophila guanche; assembly: GCF_900245975.1. Classification (NCBI taxonomy): domain Eukaryota; kingdom Metazoa; phylum Arthropoda; class Insecta; order Diptera; family Drosophilidae; genus Drosophila; species Drosophila guanche. The sequence continues at coordinate 2,813,864 of NW_022995743.1, read as the reverse complement.
TTGGTGGCCACCGCCTACTTTTTGTTTCTGGAGCTGCTCAGCAAGCGTGACGACGCTTACATGTGGGTGCAGGCACTCTGGATATTGCTGCACTCATTTCGCCTGCTCATGGTGGTCGAGCCCTGCCACCTGGCAGCCCGCGAGTCACGCAAAACCATTCAAATTGTCTGCGAAATCGAGCGTAAGGTGCACGAGCCCATACTGGCCGAAGCGGTGAAGAAGTTCTGGCAGCAGCTGCTCGTGGTCGACTCGGATTTCTCCGCCTCTGGCTTGTGCCGCGTCAATCGCAACATTCTGACATCGGTAAGTGGAAGAAATCTCCGCTGTAGCTCTTCTGAATCTCCTCTGCTTGCAGTTCGCTTCAGCCATAGCCACCTATTTGGTCATACTCATACAATTCCAGAAGACAAATGGATAGGAACATCGGACAGGCCACAATTAGATATAAAAATGTTTGCTTCTGTTTATTAACACTATTCACTAAACGGAGTTGGTATCTGCTGCTGCTGGTTAAATGATTAATGCGAACGGTGTGCCTAAGTTGAAATTGATCAAACAAATAAAAAGCAAACGGATTACTTCATTCCGCAGCAGTTTTCAAAAAATTAACACCACCCCACAGGGCTACACACACCATAGCCAAATAACTCCTGCATAAATTTGCTTACTTCTAAAGGGCAGCGCGGACAACCTTAGAATCCTTTTTGGTACTGCTTGGTTTCCATACGCTGCTGCAGCAACTCCAGCTGACGCTTCGCCTCGCATTGAGGGAAGTTGTTCAGGTCGTAGTATTGCGGCGCCAGGCTGATGAGCCACTCAGCTGGAAAAGGAAGGAAATGGGAGATCAGCAGAGGCTAACCAAAGATTTATTTAAGCTACTCACGCTTCACATCTGTCACCGTGCGTATATAATTCTTGGTGGTTAGCACAAACTCATTGTAAATGACCCAATCGGGCTTGTGATCCAGACACGTCGATGGATGCAGCTGCACATTCTGGTTATCCTTGATGGTCAGATAGTGGCCAGTGCGCTCCAGATGAGCCACCTGCATGAAGAAGCCCTGCACAAGGGCCTTGCGTATGTTTACATAGTAGTCCTTGGAGGTGAACTCCGTGCTGGTGCGCCGCAAGTTGAAGCGATCCATAATGCGTGCCAGCTGCTGGCGCACATTGTCAGCGCTCTTAAGCGAACGGAAGTTGATGAAGTTCTCATAGCACCAGTTGGGATCCTCACTGCCTGTAAGAAGAGCTTGGCATGAGGATAGCAGACGGGAGAGGGTACCTCTACTTACTCTGCTTGAAGGCATGGTAGACATTCAGCAACGTCAAATGATCTCCATCGATGTGTGCGAATCGCATCTTGGCCTCGTCGGCCGCCTTCTTGGCCTCATTGGGACGCACGAAGCATTGTGGCACTTTGGTCGTTTGGCGTTTGTTTTAGCAGTTGGTCGATTAAGCACATGTTTAGAACATTGTTTCTTATTTTTGTATATTTTTTATATTAACAAATAGATTCGATTCGATTACTGCTTACTGTGTGTCAGCTACGCAATCTAGAGGCTTGTGATTCGAAAAATTGATTGCATTTGTGAGTTGCAAGTGCGTGGCCCAGGGGGGAAATAATAAATTACAGCAAGGCCCTGCTGCCGCTCGTTCAACATTCCATTTTGAATGAAGGCCACTATAATGGGGCATGGCTACGCACGTGCAACTTTACTTTTCGTGTTGAATGCAAAGAACAAATAAATTGAAGAAACTTTTTTCTTTGCACTTTTTTTTTCTTGCTTAACAAAATACTTAAGAGCGTCCACGTAGCGTCTGGGTCGTCCGTTTACGATTGACAAACAAAAAGGAGAACCCCGCTAGCCTGTTGCAACTTTCAATTTCAAAGGATCAACCCACACCCTGAAGCTATAGCTAAACCTCTTCCCTTTGGCGCCTGTTGGCTGGGGGGGGGGCACGCCTCAACTTAAGCTCGGAATTTTGATTGATTTGTTTGCTAGTTATTCTCACCCGACAGCATGGCCGTTATGGAAAGTATCTCGTTGGAGCAGTTGTGCTGGCAGCTGGCAATCAGCATCTTTGCTAGCTGCGGATCCAGCGGGAACTCGGACATGACAGCGCCCAAGTCTGTGAGGTTGCCATCATCGTCCAGGGCGGCCAGATAGTTGAGTAGCTCCAGGGCACGCATCAGAGTCTCCGGTGCCGGGGGATCCATAAAGTCAAAGTGCACCAAGTCATCGATGCCCAGCTTTTTGAGCTGCAGCACCACAGTGCCTGAGAGCGAGGGGAAAAAGGAAATATTAAGCAAAAGTCAAAGGTTTCCCTTACCCGCTAGTTACCCAAATTAGATCTAAGAATCTCGGGATATGTGTTGTCCTGCATCTCGTTCTTGAACGCCTTCTCCGTGTACAGGCGGAAGCATTTGCCCGGCCGGGTACGACCGGCACGACCTGCCCGCTGCTGTGCCGAAGCCTTGGAAATGGGCGACACCAGCAAACTCTCCACGCGAATGCGTGGATTGTAGACCTTCTGCTTGGCAAAGCCCGGATCAATCACGAACACCACACCATCGATGGTCAGCGAGGTCTCGGCAATGTTGGTGGACACCACCACCTTGCGGCCAATGGCTCCGTTTGCATTCGGCGGTGGAGCTGCCTCGAAGATGCGCTGCTGCAGATTGGGCGGCAGCGTGGAGTACAGCGGAATGCACTTAAGCTCGCCAATGTCCGAGCCCAGATTGTCGATTTCACGCTTGATGCGCTTGCACGCCTCTTCGATCTCCTCTTGGCCCGTGAGAAACATGAGAATGTCACCTGACGAGGGGGAGGGGAATGAAGTGTCAGATTCAGTGAGGGTTTGCCTTTCAGGCAGTTTCAAATTACCTTCGATTTCCTCGCACATGTGTATCTGAATGACTGTGCGTATGGCTGCCTCCAGGTAGTCTCTCTCCGGCTCCGGCGTGTAGAAAATCTCCACGGGATGTGTGCGACCGGGCACGTTCATGAGGGGAGCATTGTCAAAGTACTGCTGAAACTTGCCAGCATCGAGGGTGGCTGACATGACAATCAGCTTGAGGTCGTTGCGCTGCCGAATGACCTCCTTGAGCACACCCATCAGGATGTCCGTGGCGAGTGTGCGCTCGTGAGCCTCGTCGAGCAGGATCACCTGGTACTGTTCCAGCATGGGATCGGACATGGCCTCGCGCAGCAGCATACCGTCCGTCATGTACTTCAGCAGGGTCTTGGCCGAGGAGCAGTCCTCGAAACGAATGGAGTAGCCAACCTCCTCGCCCAGATTCACATCCATTTCCTCGGACACGCGCTGTGCCACAGACATGGCGGCCACACGACGTGGCTGCGTGCAGGAAACGCCCTTGCGGCCCTTGGACACGGCAAAGTCCACGCACCATTGTGGGATCTGGGTGGTCTTGCCCGAACCTGTCTCGCCGACCAGCACGATGCACTGGTGCTGGCTCAGCAGGCGCATAAAGTCCGCCTGGTACTCGAACACCGGCAATGCGATGCGCTTCTTGTACAGATTCTGGAAACGCTGCGAATACGTCTTTCCGGTCAGCGCATTCGTTGTGGGTGGCTGCTTGCTGGGCACAAATCCGCCAAGGATCTGCGCAACAGTGCCGGCGGCCGCTGCCACAGTCGCTGCCGATGCCGAACTGGACGACGCCGCCTCCGCAACCCTGCTAATATCACAAAGATTTACACATTTAAGCACGCCAAAGAGTCAATAATGGATTAGTGTACTCACTTCTTGGAATTGCTCACGTAGGTTTCACCGACTTCAATGCGGCGCTTGGACATTTTGCGTTGATTTTGTTAAATTTTAATTCGACAAAATTTTTTTTTAGCAACACGCGCTGGATGTGAAGAGTGTGACCGAGGAAGTATTGCAAAAATATACCAAAATGTACTTTCTTATTTTGCAAATATACCGCAAATACAACGAATGCTTTGTAATTGAAGTACACAAATATATCGATGCTTTTGTGCGACAAATATAAAGAGTTTGAATTCAAATTCTCTTTCAAACAAGTAGGCTAGGTAAAACTCTAGTTTTAGTTTCAAATCTACTTGTGGACCTTGCTCATTCCTCAGTTGTATTTAATGTGTCGTATAAGCTGAAGACTGATAAAATAGATTCAATATTTCAAATTTAATTCTTCTTTGGCTTTCAGTAAAATGAATTCGGCGGACGAGTTGTCAGCCACTTCTCCAAAGAAAATAGCAATTGTCGTGCCGTCCAAGGAGACGTCCAACAAGGCTCTTTCGAAAGACACTGTAGTCTTGCAAATCGATTTACAGTCCAAGGAGGTGCAAGTGAAGCAGCTCAAGGCAGGTGCTGACAATGATCCAGCGGAGGATCGGAAGACATTGATTATCGATTTCGACACAAAACCTTTCGTTGTGGATGCGCAGCCAACAGAAGAGGCAACCTCCCAGATGCCACAGCAGATTAAAATTGTTTTTTCATTGAAAATGATGCGGTGGATCCTATCAGAGGCCAAGGAAATGCATGCCATACGCCAGTTGGCAAAGAGCGGCTGTAGGTGCGTTTGCCACCTTAACGAACGGGATGTCAAGGCTCTGACTGCAGAGGAAGCCCAGAACGTTCGCCTGGTCAAGGAGGTCCAGAAGCTCTTGGAATTGTTGCGTGCTGAAAAGCCAAAGAAGGTTATCTCCACTCTGATGAAAATGCCCTTGCCACGCAAGCTGCCCAAGTTGTCGAAAGTTCGCAAGCTGATTTCAGGCAAAGCCAAGCAACTCCAATATAAGAATATTGTTTATATTTTGTATGAAGACAAATAAATTGAAATCTTATGCTGTATTTTCAAAGTAATTGTTTTACCCGCCAAATTCGTCCGTAAAATATCGATATTTTGGTGTCCAAACTAGTATATTGTAGGTATATTTAGGTATGTTCATGATATTCGGTTGGTTTGTTGCAGCGACAAGACCGCGGTCACACTGTTTGTATCGATTCGCCCGCTGCGTTGTTTTTTTGCACATATTTTAAAATAACGCTTTAAAATGCACACAAAAACGGAGAAAACCAAGTGAAAATCCAGTTGGCCAACAGCGTGAAACGACTACCATGGAGATACCCATACAGGTGGCCGTGCGCATCTGTCCACACACGAATCGCAGCGATGAAACGAAACCTGCGGCGGAGGCAGACGCGTCTGTGTCTGATGTTGTGGCGGCGAATGTGAAGACAGAGTCGGTATCGGACTCGGGGGAATCCACCAACGATGCCTCGGAGTCCACAGATGCGAATGGCAACAGCGGGGAGCAGAAGCCGCCAACGGACAGCAATGGCAATGAGAATGGAACGATTGTGCCCCTCGGTTCGGGCTGCTGTGTGCAAGCCATTCCGATATCAGCCGCCGCTTTGGGCCTGCCCAGCGCACTGCCGGGCGGTGGTGCCCAAGACAGCATTGCAGCCGGCCTCATACAGGTGGGCGCCCACACGGTGCCCGTGACACACGCGCTGGGCCCCGGCACCACCCAGAGCCAGCTCTACTATCAGACGGTGTTTCCGCTGATCAGCCTGTTCCTCGAGGGATTCGATGCCTCGGTGGTGACCTACGGCCAGCGGGAACAGGGCAAGACCTACACGCTGTACGGCCCTGGCTTCGAGTGCGTCCACGGGGAGGCGGATCAGGGCGTGGTGCAGCGCTGCGTGCGGGACATTTTCACCCACATTGGGGGGCACTCAGGTAAGGGATTCCCTTTTGCCAGCGATCCTCCACTGTAACGAGACTCTCCTCTCCTTAGAGCGCACTTATGCCGTCAATGTGGGCTTTGTGGAGATCTGCGAGGGCGAAGTCTGCGACCTGCTGGACATGGGCAACGTGCACTGCCAGAGCGTGGAGGAAGTGTTCCGCTGGCTGCAGCTTGGCCTGGCCAACAGGCAGCCAAAGCCAGCACACACGCTGTTCACGCTCACCCTGGAGCAGCAGTGGGTGTCCAAGGAGGGGCTCATCCAGCATCGTTTGTCCACTGCCAGCTTCTCGGATCTGTGCGCCACCGAACGCTGGGGCGAGCCACCGCCCGGCCAGCCCCGCGACGCTGGTCTCCAGATGCTGGAGCAGGTGGTCAGCACGCTGACGGATCCCAGCATCATGTATGGGGTCAATGGCAACATTCCGTATGGCCAGACGACGCTCACGACGCTGCTGAAAGACTCCTTTGGTGGCCGCGCTCAGACGCTGGTCATTCTGTGTGTCTCGCCGCTGGAGCAGCATGTGGCCGAGACGCTGGGCAACCTGCAGTTCGCCTTCAAGGTGCAGTGCGTGCGGAATTATGTGATTATGAACACATATTCCGATGACAATACGCCCATCAGCCCAGAGCCCATGGGCGGCGTCAATCCCGCAGCGGGACCACTCGCTCAGGTGGCAGCTGGAGACAACTTTGGGCTGCAGTTTGCGGCGAGTCAGTGGTTCAAGCTGGTGTCCAATGCCGAGGGTTTGTTTGCCAAGTAAGACTGCTCTCAATCCCTTTCCTGCACCACTTCAAATGCCCCTTTCCTTGCAGATTGATGGGCTCCAATTTGATTAGCGAACTGGAGAAGGAGCAAATCGAGGAGTGGCTCTTCCTCAAGCAGGAGTGCGAGGAGTGCCTCAGCTCAACGGAGGCCATGCGCTCCCACAAGCAGCTGGTGCCCATCCAGGAGGCCGAGGAGCCCGAGGAATCGCTCAGCGAGCCACCAAACTCGGACAACGACACGGACAATGAGTCGCAGCGTCCCGACTTGGCTGACAAGCTGGAGGGCCTCATGGAGGAGTTTCGCGCCAAGACGGACGCGCTGATTCAGGCCAAACATTCGGAGTTTCTTACCAAACATCCCACTGGAGTTATGCAGAGTCTAGAGCGGGACAAAGAGGGGGAGAAGGTGGAGCCAACGCCAGACCAAGAGCAGGAGAAGTTGGATGAACGCAAGAGCAGCAGTGCGGGTGAGTTTTTCGATCATTTATAATCTGTAGCATCATTAATTCCCTCCCGCTTGCAGGTCGCCGTCGCAGCATTCAACCCGGAGCGAGCTTGAGCACCGCGGAGCTGGCGCTGCTCAATCGGGTGGCACTGCAGCAGCCCATGGTGCAGCCACCGATCGCAGAAATCCCCATCGATCCGCTGGACAGCTCTGGCGGCGAGGGCCTCAGACAGGCGGCCATTGCCGCCGCTGCTGCTGCTGCGCCCATTGAGCAGCTGCAGAAGAAGCTGCGAAAGTTGCACGCGGAGATCGAGGGACGGCAGCGGCAGCTAAAAGAGATCGAGCAGACGATGCAGGTGAAGCAGAACATCATCAGTGAGCTGGTGAAGAACAGCGACACGCGCAGCCACGCCAAGCAGCGTTTTCAGAAGAAGAAGGCCAAGCTAGAGGCCGAGTGCGAGAAGGCGAGGAAGCATCTGGCCAAGGCGCTCGTGCAGGGCAGGGAGAAGGGCGAAACGGAGCGCTGGTCGGCGGTCATAGCGCACATTGAGCATCGGCTGGAGGATCTCAGCTCCATGAAGCACATTGCCGGGGAGAGTGGCCAGAAGCTGAAGAAACTGCAGCAGTCCATGGCCGAGTCGCGCAAGCAGCTGGAGGAGCTCGAGAAGAAGATACGCAAGGACTGCAAGCTGCGCGATCAGCTGGAGGTGGAGCTGGCCAAGCTGAAGGAAAGCCGAGACGGAGCCAGCGGTGGCAAGGAGCTCGTCAAGCTGGACTCGCCCGAGCAGCAGGGCCGCCAGCTGAAGGCGGTCCAAGCGCGCATCACGCACCTCAATCACATTCTGCGCGAGAAATCGGACAACCTGGAGGAGTGCGCGGCCGGCGAGAGTCCCGCACCCGCGCAGCAGGAGAGTCTGCGGCACGAGATACGCAACCTGCGCGGCACACGCGATCTGCTGCTGGACGAACGCTGCCACTTGGATCGCAAGTTGAAGCGGGACAAGATGCTGACGCAGCGCGAGGAGCGCAAGCTGCTGGAGTGCGACGAGGCCATTGAGGCCATCGATGCGGCCATCGAGTTCAAGAATGAGATGATCTGCGGCCATCGATCGATCGACACCAGCGACCGCCTGCAGCGGGAGAAGGGCGAGCAAATGCTGATGGCGCGCCTGAACAAACTCTCGCCGGAGGAGATGCGCACGCTGCTGTACAAGTACTTCAACAAGGTCATCGATCTGCGGGACTCCTCGCGCAAGCTGGAGCTGCAGCTGGTGCAGCTGGAGCGGGAGCGCGACGCCTGGGAGTGGAAGGAGCGTGTCCTCTCGAACGCAGTGCGTCAGGCGCGGCTCGAGGGCGAACGGAATGCCGTTCTGCTGCAGCGGCAGCACGAGATGAAGCTCACCCTGATGCTGCGACACCTCGCTGAGGAAACGTCCGCCAGTTCGGCCAGCTACGGCGAGCGTGCCCTGGCACCCGCCCATCAAACGAGCAGCGGCGACTTTGACTACGAGTTGGACTTTTACAAGGCAACAGCCAACACCACGACCAGCCACAACCACAACAAGGCGCTGGTCAAGGCAGCCAAACCCACGCCCAGTGGCGTCGCACTGGAAAAGTACAAGGACAAGGAGCAGCGCGGCGCGGGGCGTAACATTTTCGCCAAATTCCAGGTGCTCACGCGGTACGCCTCCTCGGCAGCAGCAGCCTCAGCGTCCAGCTCCACGGTGGATGAGTCCACAGCGCTGATTGAGTCAAGCACCACAGCGACGGCCACCACGACTACGACCACAACCACCACGACAACGGGCAAGAGCAGGGAACGGGGATTGCCCAACATACGGCAGGATCAGCTGAAGCGTCTGCTGCCAGCGCCCACGGCCACCAAGGTGACGCGGCAGAAGAATAAAATCATCATCCAGGATGCCAGCAGGCGCAATTAGAAGCGAATTGAAGGCAGCGTGACTAACTAAACTGTACGCTAACTAACTAAATACTCAACAATTGTAATGTAATCTCAAGGCTGGAGGAGCTCGCTGCTCCCTTCGGCCATTCGTACTGAAACAAGTTACGTCCACAGTCATGACACAAAAATAGACTTTTGACATGGTTCTCAGACACTGAACCGCATTTACTTCACACATAAGTAACCATAACTATAATTATAACTATAACTAACTATCCTCAAGAGAGATCTGACAAATACTCGCAAGACACAAACACAAACCACCAGGAGGAGACGAGCGGCCTCAACTCTGCTTGAACTGCGCATCTCCTCATTTTGTATTACCTGTAAATAAGCGAACAAATGTTAGTTTAAGCTGCTAATTTAATTGATTTTTACCACAGCTAATGATTTTATTATGTTCAAGTTGAAGTTTTAGCGACTTTTTGGTGTCTTCCTGTAATTGTAACCCAAAATACTCAGCCCAAGCATTTATCCGTTAGCCTCAGCACTAATACGATCTTAAAATATCCTACATTTATAAGCAAATCTTAACTTTTTGGTTGTGTTGAAACGTTTTTGTGTATTCCAATTTGTGTAGACTTTAATTACTCCAGAATCTAAGGGGACACACTTTTTCTCACACACAGATTCCACAGGAGATCAACTTTGTGTATGGCTAAGCAAATAAATAAATAATAATTAATACAATAAACGAACGCATTTTAAATATTTACAACAGGAATTGTTCAGTTGTGATAAATGATAAACTCTTGTTTACTTTTGCTCGTGCCGGCAACAGGTGAGAAAATATCCCAAACAATTTCCCATAACAATTGCCCCTGCCAGCAGTTGTGCCAGACAGTGCGAGAGCGTAAATACAGTCACAATCCACAACATCCACACGGCGCGCTCGCTGTCACCGAAAAACGGCCGGCTATCACGGCGATGCCGCACTCTTCTGTGGAACGCGAATCTGAAAGCAACGGTTCGTCTTGTCTGTATCGTACGTTGTTTTGGCTACGGTTAATACGGTGCGCGCCCACTCACACCCCCGTAAACCGGTCCAGTCCGGTGGTGGTTCAGCCACATCGCGTGTGTGTGTGTATATCGGTGTGCGGCAGATTCTTCTTCTGCGCAAAAATAGTGAATAATAGTATGCAAAAGCGATTAATCGACCACCAATACGCCAATTAGTTAACAACAAAGTAAAAGCAGAGCAAAGCGAGTGCAGCAGCAGCGTCTCTGCTGTCTGTTTTTGTGTGCGTGTGCGTGTGTGCGAGGCAGATCTTGGACAGAGTCGTCACCCCCGTGGATTAGTGGCACCCTGTTACCAATTTCGCTGCACCACTCTCACTGTGTAGTGTCAGTGTGTGAGTGTGAATAAAGAATAATTTAAACAACAACCAATTCAACAATAAACGGTAAGAAAAGTAGGCAATTTTCAGCGCTGTCTGGCAACTTCTTCTTTGTGTGTTACTGTGTGTGTGTGTGTGTGTGTATGCATAGACTGACGCGGTGCGTGGGTTTATGTCCTGCCCACGCCCACCCAACTACGGTTGTGTGCCCCCAAAAGGAAATGAAGTTTTTTGCCAAATTTGTTGACTCTATTCCCAGCTTCCTATTGATTTTTCACCACAGAATGAAAGGTTTTTCCGTTGTGCGGAATGCAAAAGAGTTTCTTACTTTCTGTTCAAACACACACACACACCACACATACACACGCTGGCCAAAAGGGTGTGCCAAAACGTATTCTGAGCAGCTGTAACGGGGGTCTTAGCCCACAGAATCGCCTAAAATAACAAAATTCAACAGACCCCGGTCAATATTTGTGTACTTTTAGGCCATTTCGAATACATTTTCATTTAGAAATTCCAATCTAGAGAAAATCTATTCGCCTGTGTGAATTTTTCAGCGAATTTTTTTTTCTGCGCATGCGCTCTCTGCCTCTCGCAAAAGCAACTCTGCGGCTGGCTGGCTGCTGCTGCTTGCTGCCTGTGTGCGTGTTTGTTGCAACCTGCTGGCTGGCTGCCTGTTAGGGGTCCTTTGTCCTCTCTATCCCTCGGGCAGGTAGTTTTTCCTTCACTCCACAGTCCACTTTACATTTCGAGCATCTTTTAAGATCCTTCGCAGTTTCCCATCTGGCATACATATTGCCTCGCTCTGGCTTTGCTTTTGTTTCGCTGCGTGTGTGTCTGAATGCTTGACTGTGTGAGAGCAACCCCTGCTTAGCCGGCACCAGCCAGCCAGCAAGCACCATTTAATCTCTGAAATCCCATGCAGCTGCCGCTGCCGACGCGCTGTAGTTTCCGTTATTTGATTTTGCAAGTGTTGCGCCGCAGACCCTCTCTCTCTCTCTCTCCTCCTCTTTTTTGCTCTTCTCTTCTTCACCTTCCTTCTTCGCTGTCTGCTGCTGCTTGCCTGCCATTTCCTTTTTATCTTCTTTTTCTCTTTTTGCTCGATTTTATACTCTGCCGGAAGGAGAGCATTTTTGAGTGTTTAAAATTTGGCACACATAATGGAGGTAAATGTGGAAAATTCTATAAAACTCGATGAAGAAATACATAGTTTAAAATGTTTAATTTTTGCTGGATATGCATTAAGGCTTTCCATTGGTTTACTTAATTTCTACTCTTATTTCACATCACCAATAAATAGTTTTTGTAGAGCACTTAAGCATTCGTTGTGCCCACCCCCGCTGGTTCTTCTTCAAAGTTTCTTTCTTTTATTTTTGTCCTCTCGTCGTCCTGTTGCTAGGCGGCGCTCGGCTTCTGTTTGGGCGGACTCCCAGCTACCATTGATGGTATCCTGGTCGCATATGATACTTGCCTTTCACTCAAAATCATCTGTTGGCAGTTCCACGGATCGCCTGCAATGCCAAATATTGATTTAGCCTTTGGCTTTTCAGCAACAGAACACAAAAGGTTAAAGTGAACAAAGGCGGACAAACACGGATGAGGCACCAAATAAATACTCGTGTATTCCCTTTTGTTTCTGCCTCTGTGGCACTTGATTCTCAATTGGGGGGCGCAGTGCGGAAAGCCATCGCTGCCGCTGTCCGCGTATGGGTCACAGCGACTGGGATTCTGGGGTACTATCTGGGAACTGGGCGAGTGGACAATGGACAGTCCACTGCTGTCTGATGTACGTGGCCCTGCATTGGGCCACTGCACTTTGCCAGCCCAGACAGTGGCCCCCATCCGTCGACGCCCCATCCCATCCTCTGCCCCTGGAACCATTTATTGGCTCGTCACCCCAATTTTAGTTGCAAATTCAGGCAGACGAGCGCAATAATATAAACGAATGAGTAATGTAAAAATACATACGAATATGCTTGAGTTTCGTTGATTTTACCACGCGATTGTCCAAACGGATCTGCTCAGAGCATGAGGGGTTGACTGGCTATATACTTATAGTTGTACATATGTATACAAAGTAGATGGGTGCGACTGTTGACTGATTACCAGATGTTTTCTAAATTTTGCTTCATTCGAGTGGCAGAATCGTTTACGAGATGGGAGCGCCTCTCACATGAAAAAGCCAACCCCGAGATGCATGAGTCAGCACTCAGAAGCTTTTTTTCAAGCTTTAGGAACTTCCTTTAAAACAGGAAACTACTTTAAATACTATAATAGTAGCGCGCACAAGGGTAAACGATACTCTCTCTAGGGAGCTCTTTGCGGTGTGTTCTCAACCAGAACAAACCCTACTATGCATATCTATCCTACAGTAGATCCACACCCTCTGCTGCATAGTGTAAAAGTGCTCCGATCCACACCCTCTCTCTGATAGTGTTAAAGTCCCATGAGCAGCTGCACAACCCCCTTGTGCAAAGAATGCTGCAGAAGTTCATTAAATCAATTGAAAAGCTAACATTTGTTGAGCAGGCCACGTGCGGAGTTGTAGGGCTTAAGTACGCCTGCGCAACCCTCAGAGAAAGAACAGAGAAACGGCATAGAGACACACTCACACACACATATATTTATGTATGTTTATCTGCCAGATATGTCTTCAATTGAAAGTAAAATAAGAAACTTAATTCATTGACTGAGCGAATGAAGGAATCCACTTAAGCGTTAATTAAAGCACTAAAAAGCCAAGGAAATTGCTCTGGAATCTATTTCTATAGAGCTGTATCTGTTCATCCATCTATCTGCTGGCTATCTCTTGGATTAAAATGAGTGGCGGAGGAGGAGCTCCTACTCTGTCCCAGGGGCCGCATGTCAGACAGAGCGGAGGAGACAGACCAAACACACAAGAAATGTGGAATCGTGACTTCCTGCCTGTCATAAAATATATAAGCGTACGGTTAAGGGGGGTGGTGCTTGTGGGGGGGAAACGCGTGACATTTTATGGATAGCAGAAGGCAGAGAAATATGAAGTTGTCGCCTTCCGATCGGTCGTTGGAGTGCTTGGCCATTTGCGGTTTAATTAATGACACTGCCACATCCACAGCCACATCGTTGTCTTTTCTGTCTTCTGCTCATTCTTTTATTCATTCATTTGCACTTCTATTCCATTTGCTAAACGCTTTTTTATGGCTTTGTAAATACTGTTGTTAGCCACTGACACCGCAGATGGAGCTGAAATACTCATAAAACATATCCAGGGATATCTTTAATACTTGGAATATATTTCACCAGAGCATGACTCAGTTTATATTTAACACTTTTAACACCTTTTAGGGGTGTATATTCCACCCCTTTTGGAACGTGAGGTGCACTCAGGTGGGTGGACCGTGCTGGCCATGGTCCCTAATCAAATTACTTGCATTTCATTGGCAACCAACGAACGAGCGAGCTCTAGTGTGAATGTAAATAAAATCAATAACGTTGCCAGCATAAAGAATACAATACAGAATTTACTTTTTGCAAAACTAATTAAAGCTTTTTCTATACTTTCTAACTTGCAGATCAATTCCATATCGAATTAAACCGATACGCGTCCACCACAAAGAGCAGGAGAACACCCGCTGAGCGGAAATATGGCCTATACAATGGATATGGCCAACGAACGCCACAAATGGCTAATGCTGTACGCAGCTGTTGCCCTATTGGGTGAGTAATGAATCAATTTTCTATTTGCTGTTCGACTCATTTTCCATGCGGTTAAGTTATTACAAAAAATAGATATCTATACAATTGGATGCCGATACGAATTTAGCTGGAATACCGGAAACTATAGAAGCATTCTGAAAGTCGAAGAAACAGCAAGAAATAACCATGTCACACCCTTCTTCTGGCTACAGTTTTCCAGCCACTGACATTCCTTTTATGTATGCTTCTATCTAGTTCTTTCTCTTTTGTTTAAATTAAAGTTTGTTTTCTCTGTAAATTCTTCACTTTAACTCCACTCTGACTGCAGTTTCGGTTTCGGTTTCGGTTTCATTTTCGTTCTGCATTCTGTTATCGCTGTTGACACATTCTGTGCTTTTGTTGCTGCTGCTGCCTGTGGATTTTCCCGAGCATTTTCATGCATTTTTAATTGCGTTTACTTAACATTTACATTGGCTCTGCTCTTCCATTTACATTTTCTTTCCATTGGAACGCCACTTTTGCTGACTGTTTACCCGCTTCTGTCTGTCTCTCTGTGGATTGTATCTTTGTATCATTTGCTGCATGTGCCTGCATGTGGCTTACGCTGCTGCTGGCGCACAGATAAACTTGCTGCTGCGGTTCATTGCCTCATTCGTCCGGGAAATCATGTTGCGGCATGAGGCACGGGGTGGAAGGTGGGCACCATGAGTGGGTCAGACATGAGGCTGTGTCCAAGGCAAGATATACACATGGAAACCTCTTCTGAATGGGTTTATCTTCAAGTAGAAATATCAGTCGTTCCTGGGACAAGTCGGACACATTGTAGGAATGATTGGAGATTAAAGAAAAGTAAATACAATAACATAAAATGAGTAAGCGATGAATAATTCATTACTTTTGTTATTTCCTTAAAGGGATTCATTGTTCAGTCTTCGCTCTAGCTCAGTCTTTGCCTGGAAACCAATTGAATGTATGTATGTTTAAGATATATAAATAAATAATATCTTAAATAAATAAATCTTTATGCAATGGCAAAGCCGTGCCCATATTTAAATTAGAAATTCCATATTCATGAATCCACAAAATGTAGATCAAAATTGAAACATGTGGCCACAATCAATGCTAAAAATATAGCAAATCAAATACATTCAGCATTTAATGTAATATTGGTAAAAATAACGACTTCATGTCGTGTGGTGTGAGTGTACAAAAATGTTCATTACGTGACTTGTGGTACACGAGGGGCATACCAAAACAGGCAACAGAAATCGAAATTGTATCAAATTTCTTTGCCAAAAATTGAGGCTGGAATCTCCATGAAAGATTTCATGTAAATGATGCAAAAGCATACCGCATATTACCATCTGTAAGATATAAAAGCTTCTGAGCTGTCCGCCTGCTGCCTCGTCTTGCGTCTTGATTGTGCCCGGGTCATCATTCAATTGAAATTGATTAAAAACAATTTTGCGCCAATTTTTATTGCTTTTATTATTATTATTATTATGATGCGAGGCATGTCCATGGTTATTCATTGAAATGTTCCGGCAGAGCAGCATACTCCAATAAATACATACGAGTATGCTCGCATGTAATGCGAAAACTGAACATTAAATGGGATTTATTATTGTACAAGTTGTATGGGAAAGTTTGAAATGTTTTGTTTCTTTGCTGCCTTTGTTTTGGCTTTCGTCTGCCGAATGCCGAATGCCGAACGCCGACTGCCGACTGCCGTCCTGCTGCCTGCAGTGGCAGTGCCAACGCATTTAATTTGCAATTTCATTCAATTCAATTGGAATTCAAGCAGCGCGAACACACACAAGCACGCAGGAAACGTTGTAATGGAGCTGAAGGCACCATGAAAGCTATGTTCGAAGTGTGGGTACCCTCTCAGGGCAAATTACCTAAGCAAGGAAAAAAGGGAAGCATAAATCCAGTTCAATTCTCTTTCAAATTGTATTTTGTTGTATTCTCTTGTGCGTCTCCAGGCCAGCCACACGTCATGCGGTAGTAATGTTACACAAACAAAAAGATAAACAGGAAGCAAACAATTGATGTCAGTCCATGTGTGCGAATCAAATGGAATATATGAAGCTTTATCGCAGGCAAAGCTCCCGCTCTCTCTCTCCCTCTCACTCTCCCTCTCTCGCGAGCATAAAGCTTCTGGTTCTGGCGCTCTGGATTGCATTGCATTGCATTCCACAATGATAAGAGCAGAGCGAAGATCTCTAAGAGTGCCACTTATCAATTGGGTCACTTACAGCTCCACGCTATCGTTGGAATCTTTCTCTCTCTCTTCTTCAGAGATTACAAAAAGATCGAGCAAGCCCCATGCCTCACACCAGGGGAGAAGACTATTTCTGGGACTGAAAAAAGGAGCCGAAATGAGATGATGGAATGGAGAAGAGCGGAGACATGCGTATAATTACAAATGATTGATGTACCCTAGTCGTCCCCTCGTCTGGACAGTTTCTAGGTCTACTATGCAGCATCCTCCTCATCTTTCTGCTGCTCTTCCTGCTTCCATGTGTTATGATACCTCCGAAGATTGAGGCACATCACACACAGACCTGAAGAAGGGGGCCCCGAGTGGCATAAGAAGAGCCGCAGCTGTGGATGGTTCAATAGAATTTTGCTTCCCCATCTTAATGGCCTCTCGCTGTACGTATTATTGTTAGTTGAACAACCGCAGGAATGCCTTTGAGTACCCTACAACTGACGTCATCATGCAGTCGCAATTATCTGTTTTATGAGCCATTGCAGGCAGCCTACTTTTCCCCGCATTTGCAATACTCATAGTTCAAAAGTTGTTTGTCAACTTCTCTGTGGAGAATGGAGTAGAATTGGCAGCGAATCGACTGCCAGACGGAGCAACTTTTTCGATAATTGTGTAAATAATTGGCATATAATGAAGCTGAAAATTGGCAACACGCGAGAATCGTGGTATTCTCTCGAATAGAAAACGCTTCCATTTAGATACTTCAAAAGAATCCAGCGCTGTGCTTTGCTCGCTTTTTCTCTAAATTCTTAACAAATCCACACGATAGACATGACAGCCCGAGGGGGGCACCATTAAAAGCATTTGTCATACACACAACATTCTGTGGAACTCTCATTAAGTGCTTCTGGCTGAAACAAAACTTGAAAATATCTATCTGTGCATGCTGTAAATATAGAAAGTGTTTTGTTAACTCGAAATATTTTACGACTTGGCTGCAAATCTCTAGAATTTATGGGGTTTTTCTTGGGGAGAATATACTTACTTAAGTGGGTGCAACACTTAGTAGGGAAAGCTGAAAAATTCTAATTTTTGTGGACTTGAAAAAACGGCAACGTTGCTTTTCACCCTCCGTCAACCCTTCGCACACACTCCTCACTCTCTCTCGCTTTCCCTGTCCCTGTCTCTGGCACCCTTCTTAGATAGAGAGAGTGAGAGAGGGACTAACGAAAACTTGTGAAAAATGTAAATGGTTTTTATCCAGTTAAGATTTGCTCTAAGACAGTCCCCAGTGGGACAGGATGCACAGAGAGGGCTAGAACTTGCTCCTCCCCTGCCATTCTGTAATAACTAAAAGCACTCCGTCGACACGCACAAATCTCCTCTCAGCCAAACATTATCCCTCATCCCTCTCACTCTCGCTCTCTCTCTCTCTCCGACTGTGTGTCCGTCCCTCATCACGTTGGGTGTAAAAATATTATTATACTTATTTATGTCTCTGCCTGCGCTCGGAAAATCGTATTTGGAGCGAGAAGGCGCTGTTGCCGCACTTCACAGAGTCCCTGGAACGCAAAGGGACTCAACCTCGTTGCTCGCATTAGGTGGGACAAGGGATGGGATGAATGGATGGGTGTTGTTGTTGGGTGTTTATATTGTTTAGTGTTGGATTTTAAGGGGCCAGTGGTTGACCGTTTTACACCGCTTGTCCCCCCCTTTTAAAGGGCTTTGATTAAAGGTTAATTTTTTTCTGCTTAATAAATTTCCATATTTTATATGCCGTTAAATTGAAAATTCTTTTATCTTTCAAACACAAGGCAGAGAAATCTCAAAAATCAAGACGATTCGGTGGAAGAGTTGGAGCGAAGCGCGTGAAATGATTAACATCGGGGTTTGGCGCCCCCTCTAAAAATGGAATCAAGCCATCATAATAATTTGTAAAAATATGTTGATTATTGCCTCACCCATCCACCAAGTCTTCTCGCTTCACGCTCCTCCTTCATTCCTTCACATGCCGAACCCCAATTTCAGAACGAGGCGACACTTATCTGGCAGAGACATCATCTACGACGAGGTATGGATGTCTGTACGTCCAGGCATGTTGCTCCCTCTCGTCATCTCCTACCTTTATGTCGTTTTTTTCCCCCTGCCTGAGTCACGTTTCGTTATTTTGGGGACTGCCAACTTGTCCATCGTGTTTCATGGTATCATTCGCATCTCCACAATCTGCAGGGCAGGCTAAAACAAAAAGTTCCATTGTGGAATTACGAGTAAATGTACAGTACAAACATACATACATACATATGTGAGTATGTTTATGTATTTTTAACAAGTCTTTTTGCGTCTGTCTTAATTAATGCGCCGGCGACGGTGACGACGTCAACTCGATTCAATATGCAAAACGCATACGATATGCTTCTTTTGGTCTTCCTCAACTTCATCCTCATCCTCGCTTCTTCTACATTTTCTTTGTCTCCCACTGTCTTCTGTTGTTGGCTCCTTGGATCTCTCTTCAACGCGAAATGCATTCCCCTGCATGACGTAGATTGTGCACGTGTGCTGGCTGTCGTTGCCTGCTCTCCGGTCTTACGATCTTCTGCTGCTTTCTCTGGCTACCTGCTGCCTGGCTTCGCCTTGCGTAACTGTTGTTGTGCAACGCTTTCAATTAGACAGCAAATCCACCCTCAAGCCATTCTTTTTAGCTCTCCTTCTGTCACTCACATTTGTGGGTCGCTCGCTCTCTCTCTCCCACTGCTCGCTTTCTAGTAAAAGCTGGTCAGGCACAGTGGAATGGAAAGCTTAGTACACGATTTATCCACCATCGCTCTACATATGTATTCACTATTCCTTGAGTGTATCCCACTGTGAGGAGCCATCTAGTGTCTGTCAAATCATCATCATCGTGTCAGCAGCAGAAACAGAAGCATCATCATCATCATCCCCCACTGAACCCCACGTGGACCGTGCTGCTCCACTTTTTTTTTCTCCTGTGTCGCCTTAACGGTGTCTGCCTGTCTGTCTGTCTCTCTCTCACGTGTCGTCTGCGACTGCGGTTTGTTGCGGTTATTCTGCCTGTTGTTGTCACCTTCTGTCAGCAGCGTGGCAGCTCACTCTGACATCTTGTGTCCACGCAGAGGTGGGACAGGTTGGGTTGCGTGGTGTCTGCCTGCGGGTAATTGAGTGTCTGGACAAAGTTCGAGAAGTGTGTGGGCAGGACACGACTGCAATTATCTATGTCACGCATTACCTAATTATTTTTACGAGTACTTGTAGAGTGCATAGAGGGTATGCTGTGTGTGTAGGAATTCAATTGCGATCTACAGAAAATCATTATCAATGGATAAGTATTAACTTTTCCATTTAGCTCAGCACATAATTGTTCATATTTTGTGGACTTAACTGTGTGTGTGGGTAAACGCCACACGATTCGCATGAATGAGTGTGGGTGTGTTAGTACCGTAACCGTACCCGTACCCGTACCGTATCGTACCGCTGACATTGAGATACCTGTTCTGATCTGCCGACTCTTTCGAACAGCTGTCGGACTGGTTTCTGTACCTCTCTCAGAGCAGATGTTTCTTTCAGCGAGACGAAATTCCATCGAATTGGTTTGAGATTCATTGCATGCAACACCAGAAGGTACTCCCATTGTATAGAATCGTATTGGTTTGTGGGGTTTGGCTGGACATTCGAATCTTCCCCATATGGTGGTCGCTGGTCGTGCGTGTGTTTATATTCCTACCTCGATGACAATAGTGCGTGATGAATAGGCGTTCCGTTGGGTGGGGCCTGCCGTGTCGTGTGTGTGTGCTTATTGAACTCTTATTCCCTTTGTTTTTGTTTAGACGGAAGTTATTAATTTCCAATTTGCCTTTACATGAGGTGCCAAGGGTTTTGTGTATGTCTGGAAATGGGTTAATTAGTGGAACGGAAGCAGTTCGTGAGTAGGAGAAGGAGGAGGGACTTACGCTTTTGTATATTCGAACCCTTTTGTGGCTGTCGAATTCGATGTTCAATATTTGTTTACTTTTCTTGAGCTTTCGACGCCGTAATTTGACACTTCTGGAATTGCGTGTCGTTTCGTTTCTTCTCTTTTCTGTTCCATTCTATTGTTGTTTGTGGTATTAGTCATTCCATTACCCCCCCTTGACGAAGCTTAATCTACTCTTTCTTCTCTTTCTGTCTTGCTCTGCTGTGGCTTTTGTTTATTTGCTCATCGTCGCGGCTACTGTGTGTTGTGTCGACCCAAGACGAGTGCTAAGCATTTGAGAGGCTGCCGACTTGAGACTGAGTCACTTCCAAGACCCCCTTTCAGGCTTTTGATGCAGTGCATAATGTTGACCTTAGTTGGAATCAACAATCATCATCATCGTCGTCTTGTGCAAATTGCCTGCATAAGTGGAAAATAACGCGTTAAATTCAGACAAAACATAGTTTTGAGTGCTTCATTAAGCCGAACAGAGAGGGGGAGAGAGAGAGAGCTTTGCTGTCTCCAGGTTTTGCTTTGCTTTGCTTTTGCCTTTGCTTTATTAGCTTTTTGGTTCGCTGTGTTAAATGCCGGCTACTTTTTTGCCACTTCAACCGGTTTCGTTCTGTGAATTCTGTTGTTGTTGTTTTAAGGCAAGCTACAAACTTTTGGCAATAACAAAAAGCACCTGCTGCTATTCCTCTTGGGGGGAAGCTGCAGAAGACAAAAGGAAACAAAATAAAGAAAAAGAAGACGCAGGTGCAATGCGAAAATCTGGTTGAAAGATGAATTGGACAGCGCGCGAACTCTGTAGCAAGTGGAAGGGGAGAAAGAGCAAAGCCAAGAAAAGAAGAGAGAAGCAAAAGACAATCAAAATATTGCTTAAAGAGCAAATCTCTTTCTGGAAGTTAATCAAAATACAATTATTAAGACGAAAGAGAGTGAGTAGAAAGGGATAAAAAAAACGTTCGTGTTGCAAAGGAAACAGAAAGGCAGAGAGAAAGAGAGCGATAAACATTTTTATTTCCCCTTTTTCACATCCTTTGTGCCGCATGTTTATCTTCCCCCTCCTGTCTATTGATCAGTTGCAAGAACAGCTGCAAAATATTATTTTCAATTGCGTATTTTTTTCTTTCCGCACGTTCATTCCTCTTCCTCGTTTTGCGCACATCGTTTTGCACGCTTTGCTCGCGCTCTCTCGCTCTGCCCGTATGGCAAGCACATGTTGAATCTGATATGAGAGTGTGTATGTGTGTGTGCATGCAGATCCATTCAAGTACAGTGGAGCTTAGAATTAAATGGCAGTTTGAAGTTGAATCTGGTGGCACACTATTTATATTACACATTTTATGCTTGAAAGAAAAATTAATCAAATGGAAATTACACTTCCTGTCCTCCCCTATTTATGGAACACATTCAACAATTGACCAATTAATTTGTTTAGCGACAATTCAAAGTAACGCCTCGAAACGTAATTTGTTGGAATTTTTAATGGACACGCACAAGCCCCCAAAAATAGTCAACCAATTGATTCGTTCGTTTTCACATTTATTTTATGCAATTTTTTGGGGCAGGAATTCACTTAAATTTCAGAATATTTCAACATTTAGTTTCTGAAACAAGAAATCTTTAGCCTGGGACATTCAATATTTCATCTTTCCCTATCAGATTACTGTACAAATCGGAATCCCCAACGACATTTCTCCTTTCTCACTGTTGGCGCATGCCAGCCAAACAATTTTCATTGGTAAATAGTTTGCCAAAGCCTAAAATATCCCCAGAGCCGACAAATTTGCAGACTCACGCCTCAAGAATTGCATCAAAACTTGACTGGGGTGAAGGTGGGAGACTGCGACAAAGGATAGACAATGGGTGAAGGAGAGGCAGTGGGACATGGCAGTGCATAAAATTGAATATGAAATCGTTTGCCAGTGCAAAAGTGACAGCAGTAACGGCAGGAAGGGGCTTGGGGGTCTGGCAAAAGTGTCAACGAACGATTTTTGCCTGGGGCTGGGCCTAGGCCTTTTGTCTGCCAGCAAAAGTTGGAAAGTCTGGAAAACACTAAAATAACATAAAAGAGCTTTTGTTGTTGAGGGAGTCGCTGATCCGTGGCACTCAATTGTCAAACAGCAAAGGTGGAAAACAATAGACAAACTGTTGACATGGATCATGGACATGGACATGGACATGGACATGGCTATGAATACAGAGAAGTACTCCACCACGTACTCCTACTCCACCCATCAATGCACTTCCGTTGCGGAAGTTCTAGGCTACTATTCTGTTTGTCTTTCTAATAACTAATTTGTCTCTCTTTGTCTCTCCCTCGACAGCTTTTGCCAGTCAAACTCTGGCTGCCAATCCACCAGATGCCGACCAGAAGGGACCCGTTTTCCTCAAGGAGCCCACCAATCGCATTGACTTTTCGAACTCCACCGGCGCCGAGATCGAGTGCAAGGCCAGCGGCAATCCCATGCCCGAGATTATCTGGATACGCAGCGATGGCACAGCCGTGGGCGATGTACCCGGCCTGCGACAGATCTCATCCGACGGCAAGCTGGTCTTTCCGCCCTTCCGCGCCGAGGACTACCGCCAGGAGGTGCACGCTCAGGTCTACGCTTGTTTGGCCCGCAACCAGTTTGGATCCATCATATCCCGAGATGTTCATGTGCGAGCCGGTAAGTTGAGCGGTTACTTGGCTAAGCGGAGGGCAGTGCAAGCTGGGGAGCAAATAGGGATGTTGGTTGAGATTTGATTTAAAGGAAAAATGTAATACAATATTTATCAATGAAACAGCTAAAAAGATCCAATGGAAGCTGAAAGAATGTCAGCGAAATATTTATAGAAAATATTCAAGAAAAACTCAGACAAAAAGGCAAAGTAAACTCAGACTAAATATGGCTAAATTCACTTTCAAACCAATTAAAATAAATAAAAGAAATATTAAATCTAAGGGAAAATTATTTCAAATGATTTTTAAATAAATATTTTCTCTCTGTGCTGGATTAAAAATTAAATTAAATGAATTATCAAATATTTTAAAAGAAAAACCAACACTTAACAACTTGCACTGCCCTCCGCTTAAAATTTCTACTCCAAATTTTCAGCTGAATCCCCCCCCCCACAACCATCCGATGATCGATCGACGTTGGCGAGTTTCGTTTCACTTTGACCGCTCGCCGCCTCTCGTCGTTGGGGATTTTTTCTTCCACTATTTTGCAGTTACATTATCGGCAATTAAAAATGAATTTTCCTTGGATTTAGCTGGCGAACGATTTCCACGCGCTTTCATTTTCACACACACACACACACACACAGGAGTTTTCGTATAGACATTTCGTTTGCAGAGTTTTCGCAATGTTCATTGGAATTTAATGCAAGTTGGCATTTTCACTTTAATCGGTTTGCCGCTTCGCTTCATCTCCTCTGCTGTCTGCCCGTCTGTCAGCCACTTGAAGTGTTTTGTTGGCAACTGTACTTGCCAGTTGACAGCTCAGCTTCCTGCGGTGATGCAATTGTCACTTGGCCACAGTTCTGGAGAGCGAGGGAGGTGGCTTATCGAGTTATAGGGCCAGACAGCCACGTCCCTTGGCCCCGTCGGTTACTTCCGCTTCCCTGGAGCGACGCCTAAATAGGCCAGACTTGATTATATTTTAGCTAATTATGTTGGCATCATGCTGGAGAACAACACACAACTACAACCCCCGCTTACTCATCGCCGCTCCATCGGCTGACGTGTTCCCTGGCAATTAGCCAGCCAGCACACCTGAACGGACTCCTCGTTACCTCTGCCCCCCAGTCGACCTCTCCCTCTTCCTGTCCCTGACTCTCGCCTGACATCATTATTGTCGTTTGCTTTCGCTTGCTATTAACCAGGGGAATTTATCAACATTTTATGCTCATGTTTTGTGTGAAGGAAAACGAAGTAGGCAAGAGAGCCAGCCAGCCCGCTGCTTGTTGTCCGGCATGAAATATATCTACGAAGGCCACACAGCAAAACTTTTGCTTAATTGAAATTAACTTTGCCTGTCCAGGCGGCTTAAGAGTGATTATGATAGTTTCGGGTGTTTTTTGTTACGTTAATGAGTTTCCAACCAGCCAAAGCAAATAGCATTTCCAGGAATAGGTTTTAGCGTGTGAATGTCACCTGACTCATTCTCCCTTTCCTCCTCCTCCTACCCCACTCTGCAGTGGTTGCCCAGTACTACGAGGCGGATGTGAACAAGGAGCATGTCATACGTGGCAATGCGGCGGTTATCAAGTGCCTGATACCCTCGTTTGTCGCCGATTTCGTTGAGGTTGTCTCCTGGCACGCCGACGAGGAGGAGAGCTACTTTCCGGGCACGGAATACGGTGCGGAATCTAGAAAGAATCCATTCCCCTAGCGTTAGATTAGAATTGTGTTGGTCTACTAAAAGCATGAATTGGCTCCATCCATCTTTCATCCATCATCCATCATCCATCACTCTATCATTCTTTTATTATCAACTTTATTTTAATTTCTTACGTTTAGTCGTTTCGCAACACTACGAAGAGGATATACACAAGGCGTTTGTCATACGCGGCAATTCTGCTATCCTGAAATGCGATATACCATCGTTTGTCGCCGATTTTGTGAATGTTATATCGTGGCATAGCGATCAGCAAGAGAATTTCTATCCCGACACTGAATATGGTGTGTGAAAAATCGATCGTTCCTCTCTCTCTGTGTGTGTTTTTGTGCACCGCTTTAACTATTGTACAACACTAGAACAACGAGAAAACACACAGAGAAACAACCAATACAATCCACTTCACTTCACTTCTGTACAGAGCTGCTGTACAGTTAACCAACACTAATAATGATTGTAACACTGTACAAACTACACTCTACTCAAACAAACACCAACTGTAACTCAATTAACCAACACTGGTTAGGCATTAACTGTGAGGCAACAGTGTGCAAAGTAATTCCTTCGCCTTTGTCTCCGTCTCCTTGGATCTTCTTTAGTTCTATTTTTGCTTTCTGTATAAAATTTCATTTGTTTTGTGGTTTGTGTGTGCTGTTTTAGTCGTTGCCCAACACTACGATACCGATGTAAATAAGGCATACGTTATACGCGGCAATGCGGCGGTACTCAAATGCGAAATTCCCTCATTTGTGGCCGATTTTGTGAGCGTTGTGTCCTGGCACACGGACCAGAGCGAGGACTTTTCCCCAGGCCAAGAATATGGTTTGTCTATGTCTATACGCATTGCCATTGTGGCTATAACTGTAGCTGTAGCTTAAGTGAGACTCTGCCCATCTCCCCACTCCCCCTTTTCCTTCTTCATCTTTTAAGTTTACATTTTGATGAGTCTTTATCGCAGTTTCTGGGTGTCTTTGTCTGCCCCTCTGCGTGCTGTTGGGCAATGTTATCAGAACTACGTATTATTAACCATTTTGGGATGAATGGAGGAAGTAACTTTCCCACTGGCCTGCGCTTTAGTGGCCTGCCATTAGGTGCACTCCACTGGCTGTGCACATTTTCACACGCCTCGCCACACGCAAGGTGTCTGTCTGGCAGCGACTGTTCGTTCCCCCGCGTTCTTTCTCTTGTACTTTCATTATAAAATCTGCTGTAATCTACTCCCACGATTCCCCTGCAGTTGTGCAACAGTTTTACGAGTCAGAGGTCAACAACGAGTATGTCATAAGGGGCAATGCGGCCGTGCTGAAATGTTCCATACCATCATTTGTGGCGGACTTTGTTCAGGTCGTATCCTGGCAGGACGAAGAAGGCAAGCTATATGGCACACTCGGCGAACAACAGGGAGCTGCTGGTACACAAAACCCTTGTTTATTTTCGGGCAAATCAAATCCTTAAACCTCTAGAACATCATTCCCTTACCCTTACCCTTTATTCCCTTACGATTTTCATTTTATTTTCCATCCTTTGGCAGTCGTTAATCAGTATTACGAGGCTGAAGTTGTCTCCGAATATGTTATCCGTGGCAATACGGCGGTGCTGAAGTGCACGATACCCAGCTTCGTGGCTGATTTCCTGCGCGTGGAGGCCTGGGTGGCCAGCGATGGCACGGAGTATGCCCCGCAAGAGAATTTTGGTACAGAACTTAGAGCCTTTCGTTTCCCTTTGTTGTTAGTTTTAAGTAGGACTTACCTTCCTTTTCCTCCCCACAATCATTCCCTGCTTTAGCTTTGATTTCCTTTCTATCGTAACGCAGTTGTGAATCAGTATTACGGCGCTGATATTCTCATGGAATATGTCATTCGTGGCAATGCGGCGGTGCTCAAGTGTTCCATTCCCTCGTTTGTGGCTGATTTTGTGCGCGTGGAGTCCTGGATCGATGAGGCGGGCACCGAGCTGCGGCACTCTGATAATTATGGTACTTTATTTAACTCTAGAGAAAAGGCAATCAAACGAATTGAGGGGGTTCCAACTGTCCAACTCTTTCACTCTCCCACATACAGCTTTAATTTTACACCTTTTCCTTTTATGATTTCCCTACATCGTTTTGCAGTTGTCAATCAGTTTTATGAGGCCGAAATAATGACCGAATATGTCATACGTGGCAATGCGGCGGTGCTCAAGTGTTCGATACCCTCGTTTGTGGCTGATTTTGTGCGCGTGGAGTCCTGGATCGATGACGAGGGCAATGTCTTGTCCTTCTCGGACAATTATGGTGCGATGTGGTGGCCAGTTTTGCACTCTACTTTGACTTAGTTTTAGGATTATTATAGCTACAACCCCCAGCATTCCCTTAAGCATCCTTTAAATTCCTTTTTTCCATCCATAATTATGATTTGCTCTTTCGATTTAAAGTCGTTTCACAGTTCTACATAACCGAGGCAGAGAATGAGTATGTGATCAGGGGCAATGCGGCGGTCGTCAAGTGCAAGATTCCCTCATTTGTGGCCGATTTTGTGCAGGTCGAGGCCTGGGTGGACGATGGGGGCGTCGAGCTGTGGCGCAACAATGCCACTGCCGCTTACGGTACGAAGTACAGTCTCAACAAAATGTAACTAAGGGTCTCAGCTCCATACTTCCTCCCCCCATCCACGCTTTTATCTTCAACTTTTATGTTTTTTCTTTGGCGTAGTTGTGATCCAAACATACGAAGCGGAGGCTGACAACGAGTATGTCATTCGGGGCAATTCTGTGGTGATGAAATGCGAAATACCCTCGTATGTGGCAGACTTTGTCTTTGTCGATCACTGGCTGGACTCGGAGGGTCGCAATTATTATCCAAATAATGCAGATGAGACGGGTACTTGGACACATCTCTCTATAGTCCCTGTCCACACCTTATCCTTGCATTTCCTTTTGAATTTAGTTTGATTTTTCCCTCCCTCAGTTGTCCATCAGTTTTATCAGACTCGCGTCATTGATGAGTTTGTGCTGCGCGGCAATGCTGCCACACTCAAGTGCCTGGTGCCCTCATTTGTGGCCGATTTCATCGACGTGGAAGCCTGGATCGATGAGGAGGGTGTCGAGATACAGCGGCCCCTGCCTACCGAGTCTACGGGTAACCCCTTGGAGAAGCTCTTACTCTCTGTTTGGCTTAAGCGTAGATCTTCCATACTCCATGCTCCTTCCCATTCCTCATTGCGTATCCCCCCTGATTTGTTGCAGTGGTTAAACAATTCTTTGAGTCGCAAGTGTACGACGAGTACGTGATCAAGGGCAATGCGGCGATATTCAAGTGCCAGACACCGTCCTTTGTGGCGGATCACATAGACATTACCGACTGGATCGATACCGAGGGCGAGGTGTACACCAAGAACATCACGGGTAGGCCTTCCCATCAGAGAGTTTAGAGTCCGCACATGAAGGGGTTTTCACTTTCACTCCCACTCCCACACACACACACAAACGCATATGATTTATTTCCCTTTAATTTTCCAATCCCTAAAATGCCTCAAAACTCTCTACCAAAAACTCTTGCAGTTGTGCCACAATCGTACACCGTCAATGTCATGGACGAGTCCATATTGCGCGGCAATAGCGCCATTATGAAGTGCCACATACCCAGTTTCGTGGCCGATTTCATAGTCGTCGACTCGTGGGTGGAGGATGAGCAGCGTGATATCTATGCCCAAGAAGATATCACAGCCAGCGGTAATAACTATCCTCTCTGCCTCAACTTTACTCCACTAAAAACTCCACTCCGATCCGTGCTCCCTGCCATTCGATACGATTCGCTTCGAGGATCAATAGCTCTCTGGGATATGCCGCTGCCAAGGCTAGGCTCTCACTTCTGCTTTCTGTTTCCTTCCGTTCTGTTCTTTCATTTCTTTCTCTTCTTTTCGTTTTTATATCCCACATCCCAACTTGTTTTATTTTTACACCCCACCCCAATATCCATGAGTCGCTCCTGACTTGCCCGTACATCCCGAACCCCTTCATGTAGTCGAAAGTAGCGTTGTGCTCTGTAGTCCAGTGTAAATACATACAAAAATGCTAATAATAAATATTACAAGTAAAATACAACATCGATCTAACCAATCTCTGTACATTTCACACACCAAAAATCAGCGTATACAAATCTGTACATTATCTGTACATAATTTCCATTTATAATCCGCATTCCATCTCAAGTTATTGGCATTTTTGTTGGTGCATGCTACACATAAGTTTTAAGACTGCAATGTCGCGGAATTTGTGGCTCCGAAAATTAAAAAGAATATAAATTAAAAGTTTCAGCTGCATTTCGTTTTGTTTATGCCACAAATTTCTGGCATTGCTTTGGTGTATAGTTAGTCCATAAACAAGGGAATCTTATTCAAACAAATCATAAACGAAAGTCCGTTTTTTGTACCTCAAATCAAAGTTTGAATAAAATTCTTTCGACTGGCATTTGGGACTGAGGAGTGCTGTAAGTTGTACATAATTTTTAAACTTAAATCTTAAAGCTCCTTCAGTCCTGAAGCCAGTGCCAAATCACACGAAAGTCACATTGCATGAACATTGCCGCACAACGATTAACAATGACAAAAGGATTTGCACAAATTAAAATCAAATTAAATTAAAGTACAGCAAAAGCTAAGTAAAGTTAAAATGAATATTCATGAGGCTTGCATGTGGCTTTCTTGGGAATAAACTCAACTCAATTGCTCGCTTTTTAATTGAGTTTATTCCACGGTAAACGTAGTTTGATTTTGTTAGCCCAGAAGCTTAGCTCTTTGACCCAGCAACCACTAACATTATTTATTTGTATGCCCCTCTCTCTCACCGCTTGGCCCAAACAGATGGCAAATATCTGGTACTGCCCTCTGGAGAACTGCATATCCGCGAAGTGGGACCCGAGGATGGCTACAAGAGCTACCAGTGCCGCACCAAGCATCGTCTGACCGGAGAGACTCGTCTGAGCGCCACCAAGGGTCGTCTCGTCATCACAGGTAAGTCGAGCCTGTGGGGCCAATTTGATTTATATTTTAATTATTGCATTTAAAGAAGAACTTCAGTTATCTGTTGGATAAATACATAGAATTCAAATGTTTCATTAAAGTAATAATTATAAATTCTCATTTACAAAAATATTCCAATTCCAATTTGAACAATTATCCATTCACACATTTCACACATCGTAATCAACAAATATTTAAAGCTAAAAAATAGTGAACTTTAACTAATTGAGTAGATTGATTACTTTATTCGACAATTATTTGTCAAAATATTAAATATCTTCAATTATGGTAACGATAATTCAATTCTCGAATTTCCATGACAACTGAAGTTTTTCGTGTCGCAAAAGTCAACTTTATGGAACAGTATTTAATTGTTAATTTAACGTAACTATTTCGAGTTGTACATTAAACATTTTGATGTATTTTTAAACCTTATATTTAAAAGAGTTCCATAAAGTTTTCCTACTGCCAAAAATTGAAAGAAATTACAAAAATAAAATGAAATTACTTTCAGTTGAGGTTGGTTTAAACAAAAAACAATTATTTGGAATGCACTAAATATATACAGAATATTGATTTTGATTGAATTAAATAATTTAAATGTTTTCGAAAGCTAAAAAGTATTCCAAACATTTGTTCAACGCAAAAGCAAGCAGAAATCGTGAAGTAAACTCGAAATCTGATTGGTTTTGTTATGAAATTAAAGTGGATATAACGATTAATGTTTTATGTATGCAATATACTACATTATGTGCTATATTCTCTGTAATTTCTCTAGCTATTAATATTCATTAATAAACAACAAGTCTTGCAAGCCACTGAAAATGCAATCAAAACGATTTTTCGCTTAAAATCTCTTTCTTTGCATAAACAAAATAATTCTTTTGCGCCCTCTTGGTGAATATTAATACAAATAAATATTTAAAGGTAAAAGTTTAACCATTTTGGTCTACTTTGTGACCACGGCAGAGACTTGTTGTTGCTTCGTAGCCTCCTAAGCTCCAAATTGAAAACTGCCTGAATGTTGGGATAGGGTACTCGGCCGGCACAGCGATGCGATCTGATCCGTGGCTTGAAACAAAGCCCAGCTTAGAGTAGTGCTAGGGTCGGTCCGCTCCTAAGTAAACCCAGTCGAAGCCCAAGTCAAAGTCCAAGTCCTTGCCACAAGGCAACATTTCAATTCGATTTCTCAAGGTAAGTGCCACACTTTCAGCAGCAGCCTCCTCCATGGATCCATTGATCTATTTTCTTGGATATTTAATCTGAATTCTGATCTCCGATTCATTTGCAGAGCCAGTTGGCAGGGTTTCGCCCAAGTTTCCCAATACGCTGACCAGCAGCAGCTTCACGGGCGACGCTGGCAGCAGTCAGACTCTGCTCTGTCCCGCCCAGGCCTATCCAGCGCCGTTTTTTAGGTGAACTTGAAGCCCCCTTCCGTATCCCTTTTCGCACCCAACTTTGGCCAGTTTCCAGTTAAAGTTTCACCATTTTGATGAGCCATTTGTTTCCCATTTTCTCCTCTGGAAGAACCAATTGCCAGCGTCGCTCCCAGACTCCTTACGGGCAATGACATCAAAGTGGTTCAGTTTGCCGCCGGAGCAGCTCTCACTCTGCTCTGTCCCGCTCAGTCCTATCCGGTGCCCTTCTTTAGGTAAGACTTCCTCCTGCTCCTATCCCAACTGCAGGAGAATCCCTTTACCCTATCTGACTCTGCATCTCCTTCCCTCGCAGAGCCTGTGGGCAGCGTGGGTCCACGCCTCACCAGCGGCGATGAGTCGCGAATTCTGCGAGTTCCTCTGCTGGCAGGAGCCACCCTGCTGTGTCCTGCTCAGGCCTATCCCGTGCCATTCTTTAGGTAAAACCCCTCAACATCCGGGCAGTCCCTTCGTTAGATGTTCCCCACTCAATCCACATTGCTTTCCCCTCTCAATCAAGAGCCCGTTGGCAGTGTCAGCCCCAAGGTGACAGCTGGCGATGATGCCATAAGGATACCCAAGGTTACAATGGGTCACAGTGCCACGCTGATGTGTCCGGCACAGGCCTATCCAGTGCCGTTCTTTAGGTAAAAGCCACA
Organism: Drosophila guanche; assembly: GCF_900245975.1. NCBI lineage: Eukaryota > Metazoa > Arthropoda > Insecta > Diptera > Drosophilidae > Drosophila > Drosophila guanche. The sequence goes on along the minus strand of NW_022995743.1, from coordinate 2,782,294 downwards.
ACCCCAACATTCGAGGCACTTTTCCTTAGACAGGAGGTTCCATTTAATGTCCAAGATTCGCTTACTTAGAGCCCGTTGGCAGCGTCAGTCCCCAGTTGAGCGGCAATGGGAATCAGGAGCACATCACACTCCTGCGTGCGCCCATGAAGGGCAGCGTCACACTCATGTGTCCAGCTCAGGCCTATCCAGTGCCGTTTTTTAGGTAATAAAAGTACAGTCCCTCCTCCCAACATCAGGCAGGAGACAGAGCAAGAACTCATAGACGTGTAACCCTCTTCAAGAACCCGTTGGCAGCGTTGGTCCCCGTCTAACCTCTGGCGATGATTCGCGCACGGTGCGTGTGGGCCGCGAGGCGAGTGTCACTCTGTTGTGTCCAGCTCAGGCCTACCCGGTGCCCATTTATAGGTAATTCCCAACTCAGGCAGTGCTTAGACCTCGACCTTTTCCCCTCTCCCTCTTGCAGAGCCCGTGGGCAGCGTTGGTCCCAAAATCAGTTCAGGCGAAGACTACAATCATATCAAAGGCAAAAGCAGCCACGATTCGAGTCTGCTCTGCCCGGCACAGGGCTATCCAAAGCCTTTCTATAGGTAAGGCAGTTTTCAAGCGGGAACTCCCTCTCTTTCTCTCTCCTGCAGAGCCCATTGGCAGCGTTAGTCCCAAGATCACAAATGCCGATGATCTGAAGCATGTGAAGGTCAGGAGTTCGCTTAGTTTGAGTCTGCTGTGTCCCGGCCAGGCCTATCCGCAGCCGATTTATAGGTAAAGACAGTCCCAAGCCTGTACCAACATATGTCAGGAGTTTTCTCGAGGAGTGTTCCTTGATTCCCCGTCTTTCAGAGCCCGTTGGCAGTGTGGCACCCAAGCTGAACTTTCTCGAGCGCTTTCGCATGATGCAGCTGCCAAGTGGCCACAGTTTCAACATTCAGTGTCCCGTGCAGTCGTACCCCATGCCAGTATTCAAGTAAGAGTCTTCTCTCCCGCTTTGTTGTAGAGCCCGTGGGCAGTGTTCGACCCAAGGTGAATGCCCAGGACAAGCATCAGTTCATAGACGTGGAGCTGTCGCGTGGCTTTGCCATGCTCTGCCTGGCACAATCGTATCCTATGCCCCTCTTCAGGTGGGTTTCTGCCACCACTTTACGCCTTTCTCCTTCCTCCTTTTGCTTGTAGAGCCCGTTGGCTCGGTTAAGCCCAAAATAAATATTCAGGACAAGCTGCAGACACGCGAAATGGCGGAAGGAGTCAGCCTGGCATTGCTCTGCCCCGCCCAATCATATCCTATGCCATCGCACAGGTGCGGGCTAGAAATTTAACAATTTATTCGGGTTTCTCCCAGGCTGTAATTGAAGTGATTATTCTATTAGTAGCTCCACCTTTCAGGCAGTTCTTTGATTGTTGCTACCTTACCCCTGGGGCTTCTTCTTTTGCAGAGCCCATTGGCAGTGTGCCGCCCAAAGTCAGCATCGACGATGAGGTGGCCAATGCCCGCGCCTATGTGGGCAAGAGTCTCAGCCTCAAGTGTCCCGCACAGTCGTATCCCATACCCGTCTACAGGTGGGTTCTCTATCCAGCATTTGGGCAGTTCCCTTCAGGCGTTAGATCAAACTTTGTGTGCCATTCTTAGAGCCCGTGGCCTCTGTGCCGCCGAAACTGAATCTGCTCGAGCGTGTGCGCACCATGGAGGTGCCCCTGGGTCGGGTCTATGCCATGCAGTGTCCCGGTCAGGCCTATCCCGTGCCCAGCAATAGGTAATGCTTCATCTTACCCTTTCAGAACCCATTGGCGCTGTGCCGCCGAAGATCAATAACATCAACGACAAGTTCCAGTTGATGCAAGTCCCATTGGGTGGAGACTTTGCCATGCAGTGCCCCGGCCAGGCCTACCCCGTGCCCATAGTTAGGTGGGTGTCCCGGTCGTGTCTGCATTCCAGCATTCAGCGTAGCACCTTCCCCTAAGTTAACCTCCCTCTGCCCCCTAGAACCCATTGGAGCTGTGCCACCCAAGATCACGAGTCTGCACGACAAGTTCCAGGTGCTGCAGGTGAAATCTGCAGAGGATTACTCCATGCAGTGCCCCGGCCAGGCCTACCCCGTGCCCATCGTTAGGTTAGAGTTCCCCTGAGCAACATTCAGCTTAACATTTCGACCCAAGATAATCTTTTCATTCTCCAAAACCAGAACCCGTGGGCAGTGTGGCGCCCAAAGTGGACACTCGCGATGAGTTCACGTTTGCCAGGACACGTCTGGGTGCCTCCAAAGCACTCATCTGCCCCGCTCAGTCGTTTCCTATGCCAGCGTTTAGGTAATCCCAGCATTCAGGTTCCAACTAAAGACAGTCCCTTCCCCTCCCTTTCGGTAGAGCCCGTGGGCAGTGTCCGGCCCAAGGTGGACATCAAAGATGAGATCAATTATGCCCGCGTGGCTCTGGGCCACAGTCTGGCCATTGTTTGTCCCGCTCAATCCTACCCGGTGCCTGCCTTTCGGTGAGTGTTTCCCGTTCCCACATTTTGGCAGTTTTCATCTTTGGGGAGGAGCAGGCAGAACCTTATTTGAATTCCTCTGCAGAACCCGTGGGCAGTGTGGCGCCCAAGGTGGATCCAAATGATCGCATCAAGTGGGTCGATAAGCCTCTTGGCAGCTCCCTCAGTCTCCTGTGTCCGGCACAGTCCTACCCAGTGCCTGCTGCGCGGTAAGCTCCGAGCTTCTTATCCCTCCTCCAGGCAGTTTTCCCCCTCTTTGAATCCCATCTGATTGGCAACGTTCCTTTGCAGAACCCGTGGGCAGTGTGGCACCTAAAGTGGATGTCAAGGATCGCATCACGTGGCTGGACAAGCCTCAGGGGCAGCCCTTGAGTCTGCTCTGTCCCGCACAGTCGTATCCTGTGCCCTCCAATAGGTAGGATCGACAGCTCCACCCCACTCTCAGACAGTTTTCGCTTGACTCTACCTCAACCTCGTATTCCCATCCTTGCAGAACCCATTGGCTCTGTGGCTCCAATGGTGGACATGCACGACAAAATGGATTTCACTATTCGAAACTCGAATCAATCGTTGAATTTGTTCTGCAAGGCGCAGAGTTATCCCATGCCAGCGTTTAGGTACGAGTACCAATAGCCAACAGATTCAGGCAGTCTCCTTTCCCAGGGATAAACTCTCACATATCCAATCTCTATTTATCTCCCTGTTGCAGAACCCGTGGGCAGTGTCGCCCCCAAAGTAGAAATTAAAGATAAACTGGGCATTTTTTGGGCCACTTCCAATCGTTCATTGGCGCTGCTGTGTCCCGCACAATCGTATCCCATGCCAGCATTTAGGTAAATCTTCCTTTAAGTAGGATTAACATACCCATTCCTTCCTTTAGAACCCATTGGCAGCGTGGCGCCCCGTGTGAATCGCAAGGATGAGTTCAATCATGACAGAATAAAGATCTCCCAAACCATAGCCATTCAGTGTCCAGCGCAGTCGTATCCAGTGCCTGCCTATAGGTAAAGTCGAGTATTCTAAGGCATTGCCTGGGGTTTTCTTTGTGCAGTTTAGGATCTCCTCTCCCCATCTCCCTTTCGCAGAGCCCGTGGGCAGCGTGGCTCCCAAGGTGAACAAGAATGACGAGTTCAGTCACGATCGCATTGCTGTCCATGGCATTGTGGCTCTGCGCTGTCCCGCACAGTCCTTTCCCGTGCCCTTCTATAGGTGCGTCAAGTGTCGAGTTACCCAATCCCAATGCCCCCTGCAAACCCGCAAATCTCTTTCGCAGAGCCCGTGGGCAGTGTGGCGCCGCGTGTCAATAAGAAGGATGGCTTCAGTCACGACAGCATCAGGCTCTCGCGGCCCATAGCCATCTTTTGTCCCGCCCAGGCCTACCCCGTGCCCTTCTATAGGTGAGGCGCTTCAATAAAGTTTTCCAATTAAGAGCTTTACAGAACAAACCCACTCCTCAGGCCTCATTGGCTTCTGGAACTCCAATTAGCCAGCTCAGAACTGTCGCCCGATTTAACCCATTCATGTCACGCCAATGTCCCCGCCCCCCTCTGGCAAAAGTTAGTTGAGTGGAAGGAGGAAGGCAGAAGGCAGCTGTTAGTCTTTCAACTTTGGGCAGTTTTCAAGTCTCCTTCTCCTTGCTGACGCTTTTGTTGTGTGTCTCTGCAGAGCCCGTGGGCAGTGTGCCGCCCAAGATTAGTGTTGGGGAACGTCGCAAGGATGCGGAAGTGCTGCTGCATGGGGATTTGAGCATCTTTTGTCCTGCCCAATCGTATCCTGTGCCAGCATTCAGGTAATCACTCCGCTCCATTCACTTCATTCATTGCAGAGCCCGTGGGCAGTGTGGCACCCAAAATCAGTGTTGGTGAACGCCTCAAGGATGCGGGCGCGCAGTCAAATGAAACTTTTACGCTCTTTTGTCCAGCTCAGGCGTATCCCGTGCCGTTCTTTAGGTAAACAGTCCAATCATTCAGGCAGTTCTGGTGGTTTTGGTTTGATTTTTGATTTATTTTCTTCACTACTCAGAGCCCGTGGGCAGTGTGGCGCCCAAAATCAGTGTTGAGAATCGTTTGAAGAATGCCGAAGCACGGCTGGCTGACACTTTTACGCTTTTTTGTCCGGGTCAGGCCTATCCAGTGCCGTTCTTTAGGTAATTCCCATAGCTTTTGGGCAGTTTTCAGGCGTTCCTTTAACCCTCAAACCCTTTGTAGAGCCCGTGGGCAGTGTGGCCCCACGCCTTACCTCTGGCGATAAGACGCGCAACGTGGACATTCCGCTGACGGGCAGCATTACCTTACTGTGTCCTGCACAGGCCTATCCGGTGCCATATTTCAGGTGATTTTACCAGACATTCAGGCAGTTCTTTGAGGTTTTCTCTGTGGTTTTACTCACTTGTTGGATTGTTTTTCCAGAGCCCATTAGTGGCGCTGCTCCCCGTGTGGCATTGATACAGAAAACGAACATCGAATATGTTCTTTTGGGTGGAATTGTGGCCATTATGTGCCCCGCTCAGGGTTATCCAGTGCCAGCATTCAGGCAGGTTGAACCCCTAAATCTGTTCATTGACTCTTTCCCTTATAGAACCCATTAGCAGCACTGTGCCCAAAGTTGTTTCTTTGGCTAAATTCGATATGAAAAGCTATGCCAGAGGCGCCACAATGGCTGTGCTGTGTCCCGCGCAGGGTTATCCAGTGCCGTTCTTTAGGTAAACTCACACCATTCAGGCAGTAATCAAAGTTGGTCAGAGATTAGAGTTTAAGAGTGTTGAAACCCCTTTTGCAGAGCCCGTTTCGAGCACTGCGCCCAAGGTGCCGCCACTGCAGTCACGTCCGCTGGTTGTGCCCGGCCACAGCAGTCTCTCGATCTTGTGTCCTGCACAGGGCTATCCGGCACCCAGTTTCAGGTACTAAGAGCACAACATTCGGGCAGTTTAGATTTACTTTAGGTTGTGGCAGAAGTTTCTTATCCTTTCACACCTTCTAGAGCCCATTAGCAGCAGTCCGCCCAAGATAAATGCTCTGACCTACAAGCCAAATGTCGTGGAGTCCAGCCAACCCACTGCCATACTCTGTCCGGCTCAGGGCTATCCCGCGCCCAGCTTTAGGTGGGTTAAGCGTCCAGTCCTAGACCACCCCTAGACCAACATCAGGCAGGCAGTGGGAGCTTTACTTTTTGCTTTAATTGAACATCTTTTATAGAACCCATTTCGAGCAGTGCACCGCGCACCCCAGCGCTGGTGCAGAAACCTCTCGAACTGCTGCAGGGTCAGTCGATATCGTTGCTGTGTCCGGCTCAGGGCTATCCGGCGCCCAGTTTTCGGTAAGGCCGAAACTGGCAACATTCGGGCAGGCAGGGAATAGATTTTTAGATATTTCCCCTTATTCCCTTTGTAGATCCCGTTGGGGGCAAGGCTCCTACGCTGCTGTCGAATGATATTAAGCGCTCGTGGATCGAGCGGCAGCTGGCCACCAATTTGGCACTCTTCTGCCCCGCGCAGGCCTATCCAGTGCCCGCTTTTAGGTTAGAATTGGAGTCCCGTTCCTAAACCAGCATTCGGGCAGCTTTATCATAGTCCTCCCTCTCTAGTCTTAGTCTTCTCTCTTCCCTTAGAACCCATTTCGGCCAAGGGTCCCACTCTATCGGTGGACACCAAATGGTCCGGCATTGAGCGACAGTGCGGCCGAGATATTGTTTTGCTGTGTCCCGCGCAGGCATATCCGGTGCCCGTAAGCAGGTTAGGCTGCCCTCTCGACTCCCTCCTAGAAACGTGACTTTTATTATGCATGAGAATGTGTGAACTTTAACCCCAGACAGAGACAGTGGCACGGAGACTGCTTTGCTTCGTGTTCATTCATAAAAATGCGAGCGCGCAAAGTAAAACAAACAAAAAATCACACACACACCGACAAGGTATGTTCCATGGAAGGTGTTTGGCGGCTCTTCTGGTCTGTTTGTAATTGTTTGTGTAGCTGCTTGCCCGCCCATTTAATGTGCCCTGCGCCGCACCCACACAGCCGCACGCATAAAAGTAAGCTATGTAAACAAAGCATAAACACAGAGCGAGAATCAGAAAGCGAGAAAGAGTAAAATCAAAAGAGTGGAGAGTGAGATTACTTCACCCCAACCACCCGGTGGGAAGCTCTCGCTCCCTCTTTCCCTCTTTCCCTTTCTACCGTTTCAATTTGTAAACAAAACCACCAGCTGGTTCCACACGCAGTCCACACTCTCTCGCGCTCTCTTGCTTTGCCTTGCTCTCTCGCGCGCTCTTTCCGCCACTGCGCATGCTTGCGTTCCACACGAAATTTCCCAAACAATTACCCCGCCATGCGCTTGGTTGTGTGCGTGTGTGGATGGCATGCTTCTCGCTCGCTCAATTTCGCATGAATGAACGCACGTTTTTGGGTCAACAGATGACGGGCTTTGTGGCCACACTCTTAAGGTCATCCAATCACACCTCCCCCTCCACTCTGTGTGCTCCACTTGTTGCACCACACAGCTGTTCTTCCGTACACTGCGCATGCCCTTTGCCGACAGCATTGACCTCTGTGAATTATGCATTTACTTTCCACCCATTCAACCACTTTCGCTGCTTTCTTTTTGCTTTGGACTGTAAAAAGTTTCGTGTCATCTTGAGGTGGGTTGTGCGGGGTCAGTGTTCATGTCTGAAAGTCACGTAGAATGTCTGGGAGGAGCTGCTGATAAGTTTAACTGAGGTTAAGGTCTTCCAATCCCATTCAGGCAGTTCTCTAAGTGGCTTACTGTTGGCTTAGCATCCTTTATCTATGGTAAATGTTCATTTACAGAGCCCGTGGGAGCCAAGGCACCTACATTTTCCCTCGAATATAAGCTCATTGAGGTTGAAAAGCTAAAGGGTTCAGACTTTGCTCTACTCTGCCAGGCGCAGGCCTTTCCCGTGCCCATTATTAGGTGAGAAGCCCACAACCCACAAGCTCCCTCCATTCAGTGCAGTTTTCACACAGCTTTGATTCGACTTCTAATGCATTTTTGTACTCCAGAACCCATTGGCTCCAAGGCACCTTCTGTGGCCACTGGCGTGCTGTCATTCCAACAGAGTATTCCCTTGGCCTCCACCTTCTCCATGCTCTGTCAGGCGCAAGGCTTTCCCGTGCCCTTTTTTAGGTAAATCTTAGAGCGAGCCCCAATGTTCAGGCAGTTTTCATTATGCTTAAATCCGAGGCTGTAGGCTGAAGTCTAACGAAAAAGTGTCCTTCAAGAACCCATTGGCTCCAAGGCGCCTTCCGTGGGCACCGGAGTGCTGGGCTTTCAGCAGAGCATTCCCTTGGCCTCCACCATTGCAATGCTGTGTCAGGCACAGGGCTTTCCCGTGCCCTTTTTTAGGTAAATCTGCGATAGAATTTATGCCGCAAGCCCAAACATTCAGTCAGTTTTCCCCACGATCTCCAAGCCCTTAGCTAAATCTTTCTTTCAAGAACCTGTGGGCTTCAAGGCTCCCAGTTTTCCCAGCGTGGCCTCCACATTTACCATCCAAACGCCACAGAACACTGCCCTAGCGCTCACCTGCCAGGCGCAGTCCTATCCCGTGCCCATTTTTAGGTAAAGAAATCGCAACAATCCCTCCCCAACGCTGCTCAACTGGTTCTGCTTCTGCTTCTGCATCTGTTTAGGGCACACAATAATTAAATTAGTTAATCTCTCTAGCTAGCATTTACACCTAAAATGTATTCCTTTTAGAGCCCGTTGGTGCCAAGGCTCCAACATTTTCGAGCGACTCCAAGGGCAGCATTTTCGAGCGTTCGGTCAATGGCAGTTTTGCGCTGCTGTGCCAGGCCCAGGCCTATCCCGTGCCCATCATTAGGCAAGTTTCAGGCGGGGATTTCATCTCTATTTAATTGTTTTTGCAGAGCCAATTGGCGCTCGGGCACCCACATTCTCCTCCGACTACAATTCCTTCTCCTATGCCCGCGCTGTGGGTCAGAGTTTTGCGCTGCTGTGTCAGGCTCAAGCTTATCCCGTGCCACTCATGAGGTTTGCCATTGATATTTCATCCTTCAGGCAGTTTATTACTTAGCTTTTTAGTGTTTAAAATCTTTTCAATTGTTGCTTACAGAACCCATTGGCGCCAGAGCTCCCACATTTTCCACTGATTCGAATGTTTTCTCGTACACCCGTTCCGTGGGTCAAAGTTTTGCGCTGCTGTGTCAGGCTCAAGCCTATCCCGTGCCACTCATGAGGTAGAGTCCCCTTAGAGCCCCTTCTTCAGGCAGTTTTTATTCGGTGTATTCTTTGATTTGCAGAGCCCGTTGGTGCCAAGGCACCCACATTTGCCAGTGTCTCGAAAATCTCCAGTCTACTCGGCGCCAGTTCGAGTGATCTTGTGCTGCTGTGCCAGGCCCAAGCCTATCCCGTACCCTTGATAAGGTAGCGAACACACGTGTCGCCTTTTTGTTTTATTTTAGAGCCCGTCAGTGCCAAGGGTCCGACCTTTGCCAACGACATGAAGAGCTACACATTTGTGCGTTATTTTGGTCAGAGTTTTGCGCTGCTGTGCCAGGCCCAAGCCTATCCCGTGCCACTGATAAGGTAGTCCCTAATGTAGCCATAAGGATTAAGTCCCAGCAGTTCCACGTCTACATGACAGACCCTCGCTTATTGTTTCTTTTTGTAGAGCCCGTAGGCGCCAAGGCACCCACATTCTCGGGCGAGTCCAAGAGCTTTACGTTTGTCAAAGAGATCGCCACTAGCTTTGCTCTGCTGTGTCAGGCCCAAGCCTATCCCGTGCCCATCATCAGGTTAGTTCCACAAACAAACGGGCAGTTCCCCTTTGCTGCTTTAATGGAATGTGAAACCTTTGCAGAGCCCGTGGGCAGTGTGGCTCCTAAGATAAGCGGCGGCAGGCTGCAGGAAATGACACGCACAGATCGCTTGGATTTGGCCATTTTGTGCCAGGGTCAGTCGTTTCCCACGCCAGCATTTAGGTACATAGTCCCACATGTACATAGCTCCCCCCCCCCAACAGCAACATTCTGGCAGATTAGACAGCTGATGCGGAGATCTATTCCCTTGCAGAACCCATTGGCAGTGCAGCTCCCACGGTCTCGGGGGATCGCCTGCAGGAGCAGACGCAGCAGCTGGGCCACAGCTTCTCCATTCTGTGCCAGGGACAAGCGTATCCCATGCCCATATTTAGGTACTTAAGCCACACCACTCCATGGGTCATTGTCCTGGACAGGGTTAGCCAGTGCCAGTTTATAGTTAGTTCCACGCTCCCTTTCCTCTGCTAGCTTAGGGTCTGTTCCCCCTTCTGCTAGGTGTAGGGTCTGCCCCCGCCCCAGCCCACACAGTGGAGCACAGAATGAGCAAAGAAAAGTTCAAGAAAGTTCAAGGTAAGTGAAAGTCAAGTCCAATGCCCGAGCGGAGACGCGTAAGTAGCTCAAGGAATCCCCAACTAAAAGACTTTTTAGACTTTGCTCACTCTGTGCACCCCACTGTGTCCTGCAACCCCTGACCCCTGGCAGCAACTCAACTCACACGGAATTCCCACTCCTTGCAGATGGTACAAGTTCATCGAGGGCACCACCCGCAAGCAGGCTGTGGTGCTGAATGATCGCGTGAAGCAGGTCTCTGGCACACTCATCATCAAGGACGCCGTCGTCGAGGACTCGGGCAAATATTTGTGCGTCGTCAACAACTCCGTGGGCGGCGAGAGCGTCGAGACGGTGCTCACAGTCACCGCTCCACTCTCCGCGAAGATCGATCCACCCACACAGACCGTGGACTTTGGCCGTCCGGCGGTGTTCACGTGCCAGTACACAGGGAATCCCATCAAGACTGTCAGCTGGATGAAGGATGGCAAGGCGATGGGACACAGCGAGCCCGTGCTGCGCATTGAGTCGGTCAAGAAGGAGGACAAGGGCATGTACCAGTGCTTTGTGCGCAACGATCAGGAGTCGGCGGAGGCCAGTGCCGAGCTGAAGCTGGGCGGCCGCTTCGATCCACCCGTCATACGGCAGGCATTCCAGGAAGAGACCATGGAGCCCGGACCCAGTGTATTCCTCAAGTGTGTGGCTGGCGGCAATCCCACGCCCGAAATCTCCTGGGAGCTGGATGGCAAGAAGATCGCCAACAACGATCGCTATCAGGTCGGGCAGTATGTGACGGTCAATGGGGATGTTGTCTCGTATCTGAACATCACCTCGGTGCACGCCAACGATGGAGGACTGTACAAGTGCATTGCCAAGAGCAAAGTGGGCGAGGCGGAGCACTCGGCCAAGCTGAATGTCTACGGACTGCCCTACATACGCCAAATGGAGAAGAAGGCAATTGTGGCCGGAGAGACGCTGATTGTCACCTGTCCCGTGGCCGGTTATCCCATCGATTCGATTGTCTGGGAGCGTGGTAGGTCCCCCTGGCTGCCTTCTCCTTGATTGCCCTTAATCATTGATTCCTTCTAGATAATCGCGCTCTGCCCATCAATCGCAAGCAAAAGGTCTTCCCCAATGGCACTCTGATCATTGAGAATGTTGAACGCAACTCGGACCAAGCCACATACACGTGCGTGGCCAAGAATCAGGAAGGTTACTCCGCACGCGGCTCCCTGGAGGTGCAAGTTATGGGTAAGTCAAAGCAAATCCATGTACAGCCCAGAACAGATCTCTGGGCAGACTCCACTCCATGGGCGGGTTTACAGCTCAACGGTGGTCGCTCGCTTCCTCCACTCGGTATACTCTCTCTGCTCCATCTCAGTGCCACCGCAGATTGTGCCCTTTGATTTCGGGGAGGAGACCATCAACATGAACGACATGGTCTCGGCCACCTGTACGGTCAACAAGGGGGACACACCGCTCGAGCTGCACTGGACAACGGCGCCGGATCCGACCACCGGTGTGGGTCGTCTCATGTCCAACGATGGCATTCTGATTACCAAGACCACACAGCGCATCAGCATGCTGAGCATTGAGTCGGTGCATGCGCGGCATCGTGCGAATTACACGTGTGTGGCCAGGAATGCGGCGGGTGTCATTTATCACACGGCAGAGCTGCGTGTCAATGGTGATAAGAGAGGGACAGGAATGGTGTTCCTCCTCCACTTCTAGAGTCGTTTTATACGTAGTTTGATTCGTTTTCTGTTGCCCCATCTACCTCCAAACCTCCAAACCCTCCGTTCCATATCCAAAGTGCTGCCCCAGATTGTGCCCTTTGACTTTGGCGAGGAGAGTGTCAACGAGCTGGACATGGTCTCTGCCTCCTGCACCGTGAACAAGGGCGATCTGCCCATCGATGTGGCCTGGACAAAGAACGGCGGACGTGTCTACACCAACGATGGCATTGTGGTGACCAAAACCAGCACACGGATGAGTGTCCTCAGCATTGAGTCTGTCAGGGCGCGGCATGCCGGGAACTACTCCTGTGTGGCCACCAACAATGCGGGGGATACGCGCCACTGGGCCATCCTAGCAGTCAATGGTTAAGATCTGCTCAAGCTCATCTCTAAGTGTCGCCTTTTGCCTTTTGCCTTTCCTTTTGCTTTGGTTTTTATTTGTGTTTCCCTCTCCTGCACCGCCATTCCCCCCCTCCTCCCAGTGCTGCCCCAGATTGTGCCCTTTGACTTTGGCGAGGACAGCATCAACGAGCTGGACATGGTCTCCGCCTCCTGCACGGTCAACAAGGGCGATCTGCCCGTGGACATTTACTGGACCAAGAACGGCGGACGTGTCTACACCAACGATGGTCTGATTGTCACCCGAAATAGCCAGCGGCTGAGTGTACTCAGCGTGGAGTCTGTGCGGGCAAGGCATGCGGGAAACTATTCCTGTGTGGCGACCAATCATGCGGGTGCCATAACCCAATCCGCACTGCTGGCAGTCAATGGTTAATCCTGCTTCTACGTCTAGTCTTTGTCTCTCTCTTGAGTTTTGCTTTGTGTTTTGTTTGAACTCCTGCTCCCCAGTCCTGCCCCAAATCATGCCCTTTGACTTTGGCGAGGATATCATCAACGAACTGGACATGGTCTCCGCTTACTGCACCGTCAATCGGGGCGATCTCCCCCTGGATATAGCTTGGACGCGGAACGGCGGTCGCGTCTACACCAACGATGGTCTGATTGTCACCAGAAATAGTCAACGGATTAGCGTTCTCAGCATCGAATCTGTGAGGGCGAGGCATGCGGGGAACTACTCCTGTGTGGCCACCAATAATGCGGGGGAGACACGACAGTCGGCCATTCTGGCAGTCAAAGGTTAATCGATTGCAGGTCTCCGATTAGCTTTCCCTTTTCCGTTGATTTGTGTTTAGTTTTTCATTCATCCCCAACTCCACCCACACAACTCCACTGCAGTTCCCCCATCGATCGCACCCTTTTCCTTCGGCGATGATCCCGTGAACACGGGCGAGAATGCCGGTGTCCAGTGCATGGTGCAAAAGGGCGATGTGCCCATCACCATCAAGTGGACACTCAACTCACGTCCCATCATCAATGGCGAGGAGGGCATCACCATACTGAAACTCTCACCCAAGACGAGTGTCCTCAACATAGCCGCCGTCGAGCAGTTCCATCGCGGGCTGTTCAAGTGCATTGCCGAGAATGTGGCAGGTTCCAGCTATACCACATCGGAGCTTAAAGTGAATGGTACATGGCAGCCATCCTCTCTCTCTCTCTCTCTCTCTAGCTTTTATTTTATTATTATTTTGTATGATTTAATTCTCACACCTTCCACCCTTGGCCTAACCCCGTAGTGCCGCCCCATGTGCTGCCCTTTAGCTTTGGCAGCGAAGTCTTCAACATGGGCGATGTCCTGGGCATCAATTGTGTCGTTCTCAAGGGCGATTTGCCACTGCAAATCCATTGGACACTGAATGGTGAGCGCCTGGAGAGCGATCAGCATGGTTTTACAGTCCTGCAGCTAAACAGTCGCACGAGTTACCTCGGTGTGGATGCCCTGGAGGCCAGGCATCGTGGCAACTACAGCTGTGTGGCCGAGAACCAGGCCGGGCGCGCGATCTATGCCGCCGAACTGCAAGTAAATGGTTGGTGAACAGCCTCCTCCTAGGGTTTCTTTCTATCTGTAGAAGTTTGCTTATTCCCCACTAACACAATGTTGGTTTATTGGTGCATTGGAAGAGGCTTTGTCTGTGTGTTGAAGAGTGTTTCCCTTCCTAGTTGCTCCACAAATCAGTGTCTTCTCCTTTGGCGACGAACCCCTAAATCGCGGCGAGGTTGCCAGCGTCAACTGTGTGGTGCCCAAGGGCGACCTGCCGCTGGACATCTATTGGACTTTGAACTCTGCCCTGATAGTCAACGGGGAGCTGGGCTTCACCATTGTGCGACTGAACAAGCGCACGAGCTCGCTGAATGTGGACTCCTTGGAGGCCGCGCATCGGGGCAGCTACAAGTGCATTGCCAACAATTCAGCGGGCTATGCCGAGCACGTCTCGATTCTAGATGTGAATGGTTTGTCGTTTGTCCGGTTACCCACTACCCTATGTAGTCTGCTGTAGTATTTTCTTTGAGTTTTCTTTGATTTGTTGATTTTGTCCATCTTCATTTCATCATCAAAGTTGCCCCACAAATCCAACCCTTCGACTTTGGGGTGGAGCCAGCCAACACGGGAGAGGTCGCGGGCATCTTTTGCATGGTGCCGAAAGGTGATCTGCCCATGGAGATACGCTGGACCCTGAATGCAGCGCCCATTATCACGGGGGAGCATGGTTTCTCGCTGTCGCGTTTGAATCCGCGCACCAGCTCCCTGAGCATCGATGCCCTGGAGGCGCGGCATCGCGGACTGTACAAGTGCATTGCCAGCAACCGGGCGGGCATTGCTGAATACAGCGCTGAATTACATGTCAACGGTCATTATGCACATCACAGTTATATCAACAGTTAATCCTTTAGTGTGCCTGGCCTTTTATTTGTATTTTAATCGTTATTCCCCCGACTCCCCCCTCCGTCACACCTTCAAGTGCCGCCTCAGGTGCTGCCGTTTAGTTTCGGCGAAGCAGCCGCCGATGTCGGGGACATTGCCAGTGCCAATTGTGTGGTGCCCAAGGGCGACCTGCCGCTCGAGATCCGTTGGTCCCTCAACTCGGCGCCCATTGTGAACGGCGAGAATGGTTTCACTCAAATGCGCCTGAACAAGCGCACAAGTCTGCTGAATATCGATTCGCTGAGCGCCTTCCACCGCGGCGTCTACAAGTGCACGGCCACCAATGAGGCGGGAACGAGTGAATATGTCGCTGAGCTACAAGTTAATGGTTTGTCCCCCCACCCCTCCCAACCCCACCACACCTTGCGATACGATATAAGAGCACGCTTTAACCAACAAATATTGTAACAAGTACGCGTAGTCCACTCACTCGATCTGTTTTGTTGTTGTTCCTGTTGTGTTGTTGTTGCTGTTTAGCCTTGGAGCACAGAGCACTGTATCCTCCTACATGATGTTGACAAGCTTTGGTTGGAGTTTCTGAAGATTTAAATGAGAATTTAAGTACATTTATAGGTGTTTTATAAATTTAGAAACAAAATATTAGCAGCCAAAGAGGTTTGGAACTTGACTAGGACACATTTGCTGAGTGGCACCAAAAGAGGTTGAAAGCCTGTCTAACACTCCGCTGAATAGCACCTTAAAGGGTTTGAAACCTGTCTAAGTCTCTGGCTGAACGTCCCAATGATGGTTTGGAACCTTTCTAAGGATATGCTGAATGTCCCAAAGGAGGTTTGCAACCTGTCTAATTCCCTGCCGCTCTTTATAAGTGGAACTATTAACCCGTGTTTAGTGGCTTAGAATTCGTTTTGAGTGCTCTCCTCTCCCCCTTGTGTGTGTTTAGTGCCGCCCCAGGTTATGCCCTTTGTGTTTGGTGACGAACCCTCCAACTACGGCGACAGCACGGCCGTTCAATGCATGGTCTTCAAGGGCGACACACCGTTGCAGCTGCACTGGACACTGAATGGACAGCCCATCACCAACGAGATTGTGGGCATACGCATCATCAAAATGTCCCCCAAGCTGAGTTCCCTAAGCATCGACGCCATCAGTGGCAATCATCGTGGAGTGTTCAAGTGCATTGCCACAAACGCGGCTGGCACGGCCGAGCAAACAGCAGAACTGGTGGTCAATGGTTAATGGATAGAATCAGTCTTTTCTACCTAAGAAACACTTTTGTTTGACCTATTTTTTGTGTGTCTTATTATGTTACGTTTTCCCTTTCCATAACCCGAAAGTTCCCCCACAAATACGACCCTTTGACTTTGGCGACGAGGCCTCTAATTCCGGCGAAACAATGGGCATCCAGTGCACGGTAATCAAGGGCGATCTGCCCATCAATATCACGTGGGTGCTGAACAATCACACGCTGAACAGCGGCGATCTGGATGTGGTCATTGGTCGCATGTCCAGCAAGTCGAGCACTCTCAATATCGACTACATAGCGGCCGAGCATCGAGGCTTGTACACGTGTCTGGCCCGCAATGAGGCTGGCGAGAGCAGCTACAGTGCGGAGTTGAAAGTCAATGGTGACTGCTGCTGAGCTTCTTAATATGTATCTAAAGTAGTGCTAAGAGTTTCTTCAGTTGTTTGTTATCATTTGTGCCCCTTTCCCCGTCCCAGTCCTGCCCAGCATCCATCCGTTTAGCTTCGATGCGGAGGCCAATGAGGGCGACAGCGTTCAGTTGACTTGCCATGTGGCCAAGGGGGATCTGCCTCTCAAGATACGCTGGACCCACAATGGCTTGCCGCTCTTCTCGCATCTGGGTGTGCTGGCCAGCAAGATCGGGGAGCGCATCAGCATGCTGACAGTGGAGTCTGTAAAGGCTGCAAATTCGGGCAACTACAGCTGTGTGGCCAGCAACAGTGCGGGTCATGTCAGCTACTCCACCGAGCTGCTAGTTAATGGTTTGATTATGCGCTAAGTTATCCCCTGTTTATGCTTAAGTGTAGCTCTTAGTTTGTTCATTTTGATATCCCCAACCCAGCACAATCCTCTTTCCCCTACTCTGCCTTTAGTTCTGCCCCAAATCGTGCCTTTTGCCTTCGAGGATGTGATCAACACGGGCGACTCCATCGATTTGTTTTGCCAAATCCAGAAGGGCGATCGCCCCATCAAGGTTAGCTGGAGCTTCGAGCGCAGTCCCAGTCCCAACGATGACAGCTACGAGGGGCAGCTGCCGCAGATGCGCACCAATCGCATCAGCAGCAAGACGAGCATGTTGTCCATACCCAGCGCCAGTCCGGCGCACACGGGCAGGTACACCTGCCTGGCCAGCAATGCGGCTGGCACCACCTCCTACGGCGTTGATCTCACAGTGAATGGTACTTGAAACCTCACACTAGGACTTAGCTCTAAGGGTGGAGGAATGACTGCTAATCCTTGCGTATGCGTTGCTACTAATACACCTTAAAAACACTCCCCTTCCCCTCTCTATCTTTGCCTAATTCATCTCTGACTAACTGCACACCTCTCGTTGTTCGTTGTTCGTTGTTAAAGTTGCCCCCAAGATAGCGCCCTTTGACTTCGGCGAGGAGCCTCTGAACTACGGCGAACCTGCTTCCGTGCAGTGCACCATTTTGGGCGGTGATCTGCCCATCAATGTCACGTGGCTGCTGAACAATGCCACCATCGATAGTTATCATGATATATCCTACTCGCGAATTGGCAAACGCATCAATGTTCTGTCCATTGAGTCGGTGTCGGGGCATCATGCGGGTTTCTATTCGTGTCATGCGCAGAACAAGGCGGGACTCACGGCTCATTCAGCGCGTTTGATTGTGAATGGTTAGCCACAGCAGACAGTAAACTGTTTAGCTCTAAGTTTAGTTCATAATAATTATGATTTTTTAATACTGATTTGCCATACCCTTGTCCACCCAGTCCTTCCCAAGATCAGTCCCTTCTCCTTCAGTGATGAATCCATGAGCTATGGGGAGTTTGTCAACGTGCAGTGCACCATTTCGGGTGGTGATCTGCCCGTGAATATTACGTGGACCCTCAATGGTCAACCCTTTGAGGACTATCTCGAAATCCTAACCACAAAACGTGGCAAGCGCATCAACGAGCTGACCATCGAGGCGGTGTCGGCCAAGCATGCGGGAAATTATTCCTGCATTGCCGAGAATCGCGCTGGTCGTGCCAATCACACGGCCGAGCTGAAAGTTAATGGTTAATATGATGAATGTTATTGTAGAACATTTATTTTGGTTTTCTTTTACGTTTTCCCCCTGTCCTAACCCACTCCTACCTGCCCCAAGTGCCTCCCAAAATTGCTCCCTTTGATTTCGGCGATGAACCCTCGAACTTTGGCGAGTCTGCGAGCGTTCAGTGTCTGGTCACCTCGGGCGACTTTCCTGTGAGCTTTGCTTGGTACTTTAATGGACGCGAAATCAATGAGAATGTCTACGATGTGTCCATGGTGAAGCTTGGCAAGAAGATCAGCGCCTTGTCCATTGACTTTGTGCGCGATCAGCACGCGGGCAACTACACCTGTGTGGCCATCAATCGTGCCACAGCGGCCAACTACACCGCCCAGCTGGTGGTGAATGGTGAATGCCACTCGATAGCCATCCTTTGTAGCATGCAGTTTTATATTTAATTTCGATATTTATTGATTTTATCCTACCCCAAGTTCCACCCAAGATTGCCCCCTTTGACTTTGGGCATCATGCCGTCAACTTTGAGGAGTCTGTTTCGGTCAATTGTCTCATCTATCTGGGGGATCTGCCCATGGACATTGCGTGGCTGTTCAACGGGGCACACGTGAGCGCGTACACCGGTGTGTCCATTGTGAAGGGTGGCAAGAAGGCGAGCATCCTCACCATCGACTCGGTGCATGGCGGACACGCGGGCAACTACACCTGCCTGGCACACAACGATGCCGATTCGGCGGAGTACACCGCAGAGCTGGTGGTCAATGGTACCAGCTATATGTAGAACTAAGAGTGTTGATTATTTCCGTTTTGATTTCCAACCCACATTACATTCCCCACCACACACACAGCCCCGCCCAAGATAGCGCCCTTTGACTTTGGCCAGTCACCGTCCAACTTCGAGGACTCTGTCTCGGTCAACTGTTTGGTCACCTCCGGCGACCTGCCCATCGACATTGAGTGGCTGCTGGGTGGAGAGCCCATCAACTTCTCCGCTGGCACTGCAGTGCTGCGCGGTGGCAAGAGGACGAGCCTCCTCACCATCGACTCGGTGCACGCGGGGCATGCGGGCAACTACAGCTGCAAGGCCAGAAACAAGGCGGCCAGCAGTGAATATTCCGCTGCTCTCACAGTCAACGGTTAACCATACACACTTCTGACTCTTTATCTCTCGCTTTTGGTGTTTTCTTTCGTTTATTGACTATCATTTATCACATCCTCGTGTGTCCCCCCGCAAAGCTCCACCCAAAATCACATCCTTCAGCTTTGGCGAAGAGCCAGCCAATGTGGAGGATTCCGTGTCAGTGACTTGCCTCATTTCCACCGGCGACCTGCCCATCGACATTGAGTGGCTGTTCAATGACTACGGCATCAGCTCTTATTCCGGCATATCTGTAATGAAGGGGGGCAAGCGGAACAGTGTCCTGAGCATAGACAGTGTCCAGGCCCGTCACGCGGGAAAGTACAGCTGCAGGGCCAAGAATCATGCGGCTGCCGTGAATTTTACAACTGAATTAATCGTGAATGGTATTGCCACGTTCAAGTTTGAAGTTTCTTACTAGGCTTAAGACGTTTAGTTTGCTTTTGGTTTGCTTTGATTTATATTTACCCTTCACTCCACTTAAAGTCCCCCCAAAGATCACACCCTTCTCCTTTGGTGAGGAGCCCACAAATGTGGAGGATTCTGTCTCGGTTACTTGTCTCATCTCCAGTGGAGACTTACCCATCGATATTGAGTGGATGTTCAATGACTACGGAATTAGCTCCTACTCGGGCATGACTGTTCTTAAAGGTGGCAAGCGGACGAGCATGTTGACCATAGACAATGTCCATGCCAGTCATGCGGGGAAGTACAGTTGTCGCGCGAAGAACCACGCAGCTGCCGTGAACTACACCACGGAATTAATTGTGAATGGTATTTGCAGCCATAGTAGTTGTTTCTTCATAGCCTTAAGAAGTTTTACTATCATTTCCATTTCTTATTTTATCATTTCCCTCCACTTAAAGTCCCCCCAAAGATCACACCCTTCTCCTTTGGTGAGGAGCCCACAAATGTCGAGGATTCTGTCTCGGTTACTTGTCTCATCTCCAGTGGAGACTTACCCATCGATATTGAGTGGCTTTTCAATGACTTTGGCATCAGTTCCTACTCCGGCATAACCGTAGTCAAGGGCGGCAAACGTAGCAGCGTTCTGGGTGTAGATAATATTCAGGCCCGTCATGCGGGAAAGTACAGCTGCAGGGCGAAAAATCATGCGGCCGCTGTTAATTACACAACGGAATTAATCGTGAATGGTATTTGCAGCCAAACTAAACATTTTTCCTAAGCTTAAGCATTCAATTTATGAGTTTTTGTCTTTGTTTAAATACTTTCCCTGCACTTAAAGTCCCCCCAAAGATCACACCCTTCACATTCGGTGAGGAGCCCACAAATGTCGAGGATTCTGTCTCTGTCACCTGTCTCATCTCCAGTGGGGATTTACCCATCGATATTGAGTGGCTGTTCAATGATTTTGGCATCAGTTCGTTCTCCGGCATGACTGTCTACAGGGGCGGCAAGCGGACGAGCATGTTGACCATCGACAGTGTCCAGGCCCGCCACGCGGGCAAGTACAGCTGCAGGGCCAAGAATCATGCGGCGGCCGTCAACTTTACAACTGAATTCATTGTGAATGGTACTTGGACTGGCCTTTGGTTTAGTGTTAGTTAGAGTAGAGTAACTTGTATTTTATGTTTCTGTTGATTTTTACACTCTCCATCCACGAATCCCTCCGCACACCACAACTGTCTGCACCCCGTCCATCTGCAGCGCCCCCGAAGCTGGCGCCTTTCGACTTTGGGGAATCGCCTGCCAACTTTGAGGATTCTGTTTCCGTCAGCTGTCTTGTGTCTTCCGGGGACCTGCCCATCGACATCGAGTGGCTGTTCAATGGGCAGTCGATTAACTACGCCTCCGGCATTGCGGTCCTGCGCGGTGGCAAGCGAACGAGTGTCCTCACCATCGACTCGGTGCACGCGGGCCATGCGGGCAACTACAGCTGCAAGGCCAAGAATAAGGCGGCCAGCAGTGAATACTCCGCCGCACTGATCGTTAATGGTTAACAGAAATAGTTGTAGAATATTTGCACACACTCGTTTGACTTTCAATTTGGATTATGATTTCGTGGCACCAAAAGTTAAGTTGAGTAATTCATTTCCATCCCAAGTTCCACCCAAGATAACGCCCTTTGACTTTGGCGATGTGCCAGCGAATGTCGAGGACTCGGTGTCGGTCATGTGTCTCATAGCCAACGGGGATCTGCCCATCGACATTGAGTGGCTGTTTAATGACTACGGCATCAGCTCCTACTCGGGCATCAATGTGGTCAAGGGTGGCAAGCGGAACAGCATGCTGAGCATTGACAGTGTTCAGGCCCGGCACGCGGGCAAGTACAGCTGCAGGGCGAAGAATCACGCAGCTGCCGTGAATTACACAACGGAGCTCATCGTGAATGGTAGAGCGTCCATTCCTCTGTAACATATGTGCATACATTTTGTGTTTTCTTCTGTACAGTTTTTAGTTCAAATTCCCCTGCTAATTGTGGCCCCAAATCCCCGCTCTCCTTTCACGCTGCTTCAAGTTGCACCCAAGATAGCGCACTTTGACTTTGGCGAGTCGGCGGCCAGTTTCGAGGACTCCGTTTCGGTGAACTGTTTGGTCAGCTCCGGCGATCTGCCGCTCGACATTGAGTGGCTCTTCAACGAGTATCCCATCAACCACTACTCCGGCATATCCACCTCCAAGATGGGCAAACGTCTCAGTGTGCTGATGATCGATGCCGTGAATGCTCGGCACGTGGGCAACTACACCTGCAAGGCGCGTAATCTGTGGGCCTCGGCGGTGTACACCGCAGAGTTGATAGTGAATGGTATAAAGAAGAGAGTGTTTGAGGCTTTTATCTACTTTTTTGTTGGTACTTCTCTGTATGTCCCCCTTCCTTATACACACCCAAACGCAGTTGCATGTTCGCTTTGGCTTGGCTTTTGATCGTTGTTCAGTTCAGGAACTCTTACAAATCTAGGACCAACCCTCTCCCAGTTGTTCCTTCCTTCTATCCCTGCTACAATTTATGCTTTAATCTTCCTCAAGTGCCACCCAACATCAGTCCCTTTGAGTTTGGGGCTGAGCCAGCCAACTTTGGCGACTCGGTGACCGTTCAGTGCACCATTTCCAAGGGCGATCTGCCCGTGGACATCACCTGGCTGTTCAATGACTATGCCATCAATGACTATCATGGCGTGACCACATCAAAGATTGGCAAGAAGGTGAATGTGCTGACCATTGACTCGGTGAATGGCAACAATGCGGGCAACTATACGTGTCGGGCCAGGAACAAGGCCAACACGGTGGAGTACACCGCCGCGCTGGTGGTTAATGGTGGGACATTGGCTTAGCTTCTCCTGCCAGAAAGTAGTTAGAGATCATCTTTTGTAGTTTTGTATTGCTTTGATTTCCCTTCTGTTTCCATCCATCACAAGTCTTGCCCCAAATCACGCCCTTTGCCACTGGCTCGCAGGCCACACACTTGGGCCAGTACATAACCTATCAGTGCACCCTCACGGAGGGTGATCTGCCCCTGAACATTCGCTGGACATTCAACAATCAGCCGCTCTTCAATGACGACGATCAGGACATCCTCGTGGCCAAAATGGGGCGACGCAGCAGCGTCCTCACCATCGAGAGTGTGGCGGCACGGCATGCGGGCAACTACAGCTGCCACGGGGAGAATGCCGCCGGCAGGGCCAGCTACAGCACCCAGCTGAGAGTGATAGGTGGAGCACCTGTAGCGAGCAACCCCGTAGCGCCACTCCCATCATTAATTTGATTATAATTTGTGCACCTTTTTCTGTTTTTTATTCGTATTTTCCCAACACCGAAACCACCATCCGAATCCGCATCCGAATCCGAATCTGAACCCAGTTCTGCCGCGCATCATACCCTTTGCGTTCGAGGAGGGCCCTGCCCAGGTGGGTCAGTACCTGACGCTGCACTGCTCCGTGCCTGGCGGGGATTTGCCGCTGCAAATCGATTGGACGTTGGATGGCCAGGCCATGCCCGAGGATCTGGGCATTAGCACGGCACGCGTGGGCCGTCGTGGCAGCGTGCTCACCATCGAGGCAGTTGAGGCCTCCCATGCGGGCAACTTCACCTGCCACGCCCGCAATTCTGCGGGCCATCAGCAGTACACGGCGCCACTGAATGTTTATGGTTAGGCCAAACCCGCACCCGGGGGTCGCTTGAGTAGTTTGTTTGTCGCTGTCTCTACTACTACTAACCCAGAAGCAAACCAGAAGTCTGCTGCATCATCCTCTATCTCTCCCTCTCTCTCTCCCTCTCTCTCTCTCTGTTGCAGTCTCCCTGCCTCTGTCTGTCACTCCTTTGTAGCACCATAAGCTAGACATACTCACACACACACACAATACTCGTAGCCTGCATGACTGAGAAACTAAGAAAAGCACTGATCCTGATCTGAACTGAACTGAATTCCGCAATAGAGTCCTCCCCCAGGGCCCCTCTAGGTTCGTTGAGACTCTTCTCTCGTTACTCGTTACTCGTTGAGGCTCGTTGAGGCTCGTTACTCTCCACACTCTCTAGGGTTCCCTCCATTTCTGTGTACATTTTATGTTTAATTATTTATTTTTCAACATTTTTATCAAGTGCTGCCCAAGCTGGCGCCCCTGCCCATCAATTCCCCGCTCTATGTGGGCGACTACTATCAACTGTCCTGTGCCGTGGTGCATGGGGATGCGCCCTTTAACATCACCTGGGACTACAATGGCCAGCCGGCCGGAGATCTACCCGGTGTTACAATTATGATGCACAGTCGGCGCAGCAGCTCGCTGAACATCGAGAGCGTACAGGGCGGCCATGCGGGTGTCTACACCTGTCGGGGCGCCAATCGGGCGGGCGAGACAACAGCCGAGAGTCATCTGAGTGTCAAGGGTTTGTCTTCTTGTACAACTGGTAGTGGGTAGACTCTTCTCCTAGACTAGGACTTCAAGTTTGCATCTGTAAATCTTTCGCTCCGTGTTTTCTGTCTTTGCCTTTGGCTTTGTCATTGTTTGGTGGTTGGTATTGCATTAGCACGAATTTGTATTATAAATAACACGCCATTGGGTTTATCTATACGCATATGGCTGCTCCCCCCCCGCCACTCACTCACCCCTTTTGCACGGCTTTCGTTTCACCCCCTGCTCAGAGCTGCCACAAATGGAGCAATTTCATTTCAATGCCAACGGCGTCAATGGCGGCCAAGCTGTGCGTGTCATGTGCATGGTCACCTCCGGGGATCTGCCCATCGACATTTACTGGCTAAAGGACAGCCAGCCGCTGCTGCGCTCCATCTACCACAAGATCGACGAGTACACCTTGATACTGTCCCTGCGACAGACCACCATCAGCGACTCGGGCAACTACACGTGCGTGGCCAGCAATGCGGCAGGCAATGCCAGTCGCTCATCCAGCTTGAAAGTGAAGGGTACTAAGTACTACTACTGCACTGTATATAAGAACTCTACGAACTATTCTAGATGGTTCACGTGTAAATTGTGTGTTTTTATCATTTGTATAAAGTTTTCCCACAGCCAGTTTCCCGACAATAGACGCGACAAACGACGCGACAAAATGAGCGACAAATGACGCCACAAAATACGCGACAAACGACGCGACAAACGACGCGACAAACGCCGCGACAAACGACGCGACAAAAGACGCGACAAACGACGCGACAAAAGACGCTAGAAAAGACGGACAAAAAAACGAGCAACAAAAGTAAAATATTCAAATATTTTGTAAATAAAATGAGAAATGTGCAGTCTTGTACTGCTGTACCTTGCACATACAAAACTTAGTATATGGAGCGGATTTGGCTGCCAAACCGAACTATGAAATAATTCCAGAAGCCCCTCAGGAAAGATTCTGCCTAAATAAGTAACTTAAATCCACAAAGGCAGAAGCTTGGGGAACTCTCATTAAACTCGTTCAATTCCTGAAATGATCTTGAATCGCATTTACCCTTTCCCTTACCCCATTTGCTCTTCCCTCTAAGAACCACCCGTTCTCGCTCCCCTGCTGCTCTCCGCGTCCATATGCGATGTGGGCGACTATGTGCAGCTGACGTGCATTGCCAGCCGTGGTGCCACGCCCATACTGTTCGAGTGGTGGTTGAACGGGCGACAAGTGCACGATCACGAGGGCCGTGATGATGTTTCGGCTGTACAGCAGGCGACAGTGGGCGAGCACACGAGCCTGCTGCTCATCCATCGGGTGCAGGCGAGCCATGGGGGCAACTACAGTTGCAAAGCCAGCAATCAGGTGGGCGTCGCAGAGCGACAGGCCAAGCTAACTGTAAATGGTAAATGTTCGCGTTTGTTTTTCCTTCCTCTCTTTTGCTCAGTCAAAGCTCTCGCTCTTCGCTCTCTTTTTTGACTCTCTTTTGTCTCTCCCAGCGGCTACAAGAAAAAGTTTAGTCTTGACTGCATTTTGATTCTCTTTCGCTCTCTCTCTCTCTCTCTCTCTCTCTCTAGGCCAAAGACTGTAAAACAGTTCGATTTGGGGTCTAAATTTATACTCGTTCAGTTGTACATACATATGTATATCCGTGTAATTATGAACCACACTGTACAAAATATATGCAATATATGGAATACGCTGAAACCTGCGATCTCTAGACTCAATTTATAGCATTCCTCCAACGTTTTATTGACACTTTTGTATGGTTAACTCAGCTCAGATCTGACTCTGCACCAAACACACTAAATGGCACACCAAATCACACACACTCAGACATTTGTTTACGCACCACCCACACACACACACACACACACACCCACACAGAGAGCACTCTACTCTAGCGAAAGTCCACCAAAGATAACTCACAGCCTGACAATTTTTGCTTAAGCTTTTACCACACACATTTTATGAGGATATTTTTTGCTCATGCTCCAACACCGAATAAACCAATCAATCAATCAATCAGTCAATCAACCAACCAACCAACAGCAACAACAGCAAGATCTTTGCCTTATAATTAATCGCTTCTCAATGTCTAACTAACGATAAACTATACTTAATCGTGTAAGCCCAAAATGTGCCACTGAGGCTGAGTCCTGTGCGCTTCCATAAACGTAACATTTCGACCCCCCGAATCAGTCCACTCCAGACTCCGAGAAAGAACCCACGAAGATCCCACGAAGATCCCACACCCCCATCCCACATTAATTAACTTTCATTTTGTTGTGCTAATCATTTACTTAGTCACTTAAACACAAAACGAAGTCTGTTCGCTAAAGAAATACTTGGAAGAGAACAAAAACCACGAACCAGACTTCGTTTTGCACCAAATTGCATGAACTTTAACCTTCAGTTTGATTCTAACCTTCAGTTTCATTAAAAGCCCCACTTTCTGTTGTCCCGTTAACATTTTAGTTATTTCATTGTGCTTACTATATAATAATGTATTTGGTTGTAGTTCGAGTTTATTATTTAAAACTAAAGTTAAGCTAAAAGTGCGCAACTATTTTTGTGTGCAAAGAAAAAACTTGAAGACAAGTTTGTCGAGAATATTTTCGCACTTTAAAAGCAAATTGAAATGAAACTCAAATACTGTTCATTAAATTTTACAAATTTTGAAACTTTAAAGATCTTTCTAAAACTTTCAAAAGAACATTTTGATTTGCTTGTAGCAAAAGTCCGCCTGTCCATCCGTTTATCCAGAAAGATATAAACCAGCCGCATGCTTTTTTGCTATATTATAAAGAGAAACCGCCACAGCCTTACTAACATATTGTTTTTCCACAACAACAAAACACCTCAACACACACCAACAACAACGACACAATGTACAGTGCCACCAAGATGGATTCTCGAGCCCACTGACAAAGCCTTCGCTCAGGGTTCAGATGCCAAGGTTGAATGCAAAGCCGACGGATTCCCCAAGCCACAAGTGACATGGAAGAAAGCAGTTGGTACGTAGAACAAAATACACAGAAAATATACAGCAAAAGTACAACACTGATGGAATAAATCTCTCCTTTAGGCGACACACCCGGCGAGTACAAGGACCTAAAGAAGAGCGACAACATTCGCGTCGAAGAGGGCACTCTGCACGTGGACAACATCCAAAAGACCAACGAGGGCTACTATCTGTGTGAGGCCATCAATGGCATTGGCTCCGGACTCTCAGCCGTAATCATGATCAGCGTTCA
The DNA here is from genome assembly GCF_900245975.1 of Drosophila guanche. Classification (NCBI taxonomy): domain Eukaryota; kingdom Metazoa; phylum Arthropoda; class Insecta; order Diptera; family Drosophilidae; genus Drosophila; species Drosophila guanche. Next base: position 2,755,462 of record NW_022995743.1, on the reverse strand, counting down.
GGCCCCACCAGAGTTCACCGAGAAGCTGCGCAATCAGACCGCTCGACGCGGCGAACCCGCCGTGCTGCAGTGCGAGGCGAAGGGCGAGAAGCCAATTGGCATTTTATGGAACATGAACAACATGCGTCTGGACCCCAAGAACGATAACCGCTATACGATTCGCGAGGAGATCCTCTCCACTGGTGTGATGTCTAGTCTCTCCATTAAGCGCACCGAACGCTCCGACTCTGCCTTGTTCACCTGTGTGGCCACCAATGCCTTTGGTTCCGATGATGCCAGCATCAATATGATTGTCCAGGAGGTGCCCGAGATGCCGTACGCCCTGAAGGTTCTCGACAAGTCCGGCCGTTCCGTGCAGCTGAGCTGGGCCCAACCCTACGATGGAAACTCTCCCCTGAATCGCTACATCATCGAATTTAAGCGCTCTCGAGCCTCCTGGAGCGAGATCGATCGCGTCATGGTGCCCGGCCACACAACCGAAGCTCAGGTACAGAAACTCAGCCCCGCCACCACCTACAACATTCGCATCGTGGCCGAGAACGTAATTGGCACGTCGCAGTCTTCGGAAGCCGTCACCATCATTACCGCAGAAGAAGCGCCATCCGGCAAGCCGCAAAACATCAAAGTGGAACCCGTGAATCAGACCACAATGCGCGTCACCTGGAAGCCACCGCCACGCACCGAATGGAACGGCGAGATCCTTGGCTACTATGTCGGCTACAAGCTATCCAACACCAACTCCTCGTACGTCTTTGAGACCATCAACTTTATCACCGAAGAAGGCAAGGAGCACAACCTGGAGCTGCAGAATCTGCGCGTCTACACCCAGTACTCGGTGGTCATTCAGGCATTCAATAAGATTGGAGCTGGACCTTTAAGCGAAGAGGAGAAACAATTCACAGCCGAAGGCACACCCAGCCAGCCACCCAGCGACACATCCTGCACCACCCTGACCTCCCAGACCATACGCGTGAGCTGGGTGAGTCCACCCCTAGAGTCTGCCAATGGTGTGATCAAGACCTACAAAGTTGTGTATGCCCCCAGTGATGAGTGGTATGGTAAGTGGGGAAACTAAAGCAACCAATAGATTGGATCCCCGATAAAATTGAATTCCTTTAACAGATGAAACCAAGCGACACTACAAGAAGACTGCCTCCTCGGACACTGTGCTGCATGGCCTGAAGAAGTACACCAACTACACGATGCAGGTGCTGGCCACCACAGCAGGCGGCGATGGCGTACGCAGCGCACCCATACACTGCCAAACCGAACCCGATGGTGGGTGCATAATGCTTTGGGAAGATCCCTTTCTAATTACCCTCTCTTTCCCTTGCAGTTCCCGAAGCACCCACCGATGTCAAAGCTCTGGTCATGGGCAATGCTGCCATTCTCGTATCTTGGCGTCAACCCGCACAACCCAATGGCATCATCACGCAGTACACCGTTTACTCCAAGGCCGAGGGCGCTGAGACTGAGACCAAGACCCAGAAGGTGCCACACTATCAAATGAGTTTCGAGGCCAGCGAGCTGGAGAAGAACAAACCGTACGAGTTCTGGGTCACGGCCAGCACCACCATTGGCGAGGGTCAGCAGTCCAAGAGCATTGTGGCCATGCCCAGCGATCAGGTGCCCGCCAAGATAGCCTCCTTCGATGACACGTTCACTGCCACCTTCAAGGAGGATGCCAAAATGCCCTGCCTGGCTGTTGGCGCACCCCAACCCGAGATTACCTGGAAGATCAAGGGCGTCGACTTCAGTGCCAACGATCGCATGCGCCTCCTGCCCGACGGCTCGCTGCTGATTAAGTCGGTGAATCGACAAGATGCCGGTGACTACTCCTGCCATGCCGAGAACTCCATTGCCAAGGATTCGATTACACACAAACTGATTGTGCTGGCACCACCTCAGTCGCCACATGTCACTCTCTCGGCCACCACCACCGATGCGCTGACCGTCAAGCTAAAGCCCCATGAAGGCGACACCGCACCGCTGCATGGCTACACACTGCACTACAAGCCAGGTGGGTGGAGTCCCCTACGAAGCGGGAAACTTTTCTCAGACTTTTTCCTGATGTGAAATTTATTCTTGCAGAATTTGGAGAATGGGAAACTGCTGAGGTGTCTGTGGACTCGCAGAAGCAAAACATTGAGAATCTGCTCTGCGGCTCGCGCTATCAGGTGTATGCCACAGGATTCAACAAGTGAGTAGCCCCACAATCTTTAGCTCCAAACTAAACTAATCTGCTCTATCCAGCATTGGTGCCGGCGAAGCTTCCGATATATTGAACACCCGCACCAAGGGCCAGAAGCCCAAGCTGCCCGAGAAGCCACGCTTCATTGAAGTCTCCTCCAACTCCGTTTCGCTGCACTTCAAGGCCTGGAAAGATGGCGGCTGCCCCATGTCCCACTTTGTGGTTGAGAGCAAGAAACGGTACGTAAACCCTCTCTCCCAAAACATTTGCTAACCATCCAGCCTGACTCTTCACAGCGATCAAATCGAATGGAATCAAATCTCGAACAACGTGAAGCCCGACAACAACTACGTGGTGCTCGATCTGGAGCCTGCCACCTGGTACAATCTACGCATTACGGCCCACAACTCCGCGGGATTCACCGTTGCCGAATACGACTTTGCCACACTGACCGTGACCGGAGGTATTTATGATCTGTTTTCCAATTCGAAACTCCACCAAACCCTAAAAACGATTCCCGCATTGCTTTTGTACATAGAAGTACGCTACGTAGACAGTGTGGGGTGCCAGAACATGAGCCACTCCATGGGGCAGCAGCTCCAGTCCCTTGGGGTTGTGTTGCATGCAGTGGCTTGCGGTTCGGGCCATCCCACCAGCACTGTCCATATACAAATAACAAGATGAGAAGCACCCCAGCTATATAAAATGTTGTACACCCACGAAAACACTTCATAAATATATTTCCTGAGTTGATTTTTTGCCTTAAAAAATATAAAAATGAGCAAATTTTTCATTTAATTTTCATTTGTGAACAAATTGCACAGTAAAATTAATTCTCTGATATTTTCTTTTTATATTTTTCCGTTTTGTGATCTGCACCAAACTTGGCTTGTGGAATTAGTTCCTATATTTTTTGGTAATGTTTATTATTTCGTTGCTAAATGCCAGAACTTTGAACGCAGCGCCACCCAAAAAAAAAGATAATTAGTGTAAAAAAAAACGAATAATTTTCCTTACGTAAATGCAATTTGTTTCTTTCCATTTGTTGTTTAACCATAGCGAAACGAGATGTACCTAACTGAATAGTTTACCAATCCAACTCACGATCCAGCAACAGTTTTACTTTATTTTATTCTATTATTTTATCATAGAACATCCATTTGTAGTGCTAGAAGATCACAGTATGAATAATGTAACTACATAAATATGATTTTTATTATTGTTTTAAGTTTTTATGTTTTGTGTTTTTTTACTGCATTTCTGTGCCCAGTTTGTGAAAGAGATTTTTGTACAAATGCCAAAACACACTTCTGCAAAGGAATTACAAGATAGTCTGCGATAGTTTGCAGCTTTAACTGCCTGAAATACATCGTATTTATGTACAATAAATGTTGTCGTACCCCGCGATCCATCCTCCCACCCAGTTCTCACAGATTGTACAAATTCCAATCTTTGTATATTCCCAGCTAAACAAAAATATTGTAAAAATCTTCTTCTAAGCTCCATTTTATAGCAGTGTGCTCAAGCCGGAGAATTCTTTGAACTTTCCACTAAACTTCAATAATATTTCTCATTCCGCAACTGGCCACAGATTTCATTCACCCACTCACTCGCATTTTAGCATTTAATTTGTATTTTTTATTTGATTTGAAAATTAGCCAAATGCTCATTTAAAAACAAAATATGTAAACACAGGAAAAAATATGAAAAAGAAACAAAGTTCATACTCCAAAACTGGGAATCGAGCAGAGCCACTACCACAAGTACAAACAAAAAAGAAAAAGAAAATATAGTAAAACACAACAACCAAAGAATTTTCCAACCAATCCAATCCAATTTATCAGCGAGTCGGACCCGATCCGACCAGAGAGCCGAGCCCGAGAGTTGATTTTCCTTATCTACATACGTACATACATATATTCTACATTCTACATATTCATTACAGTTACATGGAAACTACATTTTGATTTGGACTTTTGTGATTGATTCATTACGATTCCTTACAATTCATTTCAGTTATGTCAAAGTTTATGGTTGAGTTGTTCCTAAGTGCCTTAGTTAGTTAGTTGGTTTCATTTCAAGCAGAGCCCGAAACTCTTTCTCTCTCTCTCTCTCTCTCTCTCGAATGTTGTTCAATGCGTTTTGATCAAAGTTAGAGCATTTTTACATACATCAATACTCGTACGTACATCATTACAATCACAAATTAGCTTTAAGCGGTTAAGAGAAAAAACAAATTGCATTTAAACGTATTTAAAAAGTGTTTTTTATACAATTTATCGTTAAAACTTAAACAAACTATTAAACATATTCAATAGTTCAATTAAATTAGTTTTCAGATTCAAAGTTACTCAAGTTCTGCGCATTGTAAAATAACCAACGAAAAAACAAACAAAAACCATAAAATACTTTAATCACATTTCACTCTCTCTCCTCTCTCCTCTCTCTGTCACTCTTACTCTCTATCGAGTTGCAACGACAATTGTCTGTATTTGTATATGCATTTAATGTGTGTGCGTGTCTGGGTACAAAAGTCAATGTGCAACATGTGCCACAAGCTGAAGCAGAGGCAGGCGAAAAGCCACAGAAGATTGGCCCACTCGTTCGTACGAGAGCGAGTCTCTGTCACTCGCTATCGTCTGTCTCGCTGTCGCGCTCTCTCTGTCTCTCTCTACATTTGTACCTGTCCAAACTGACTCTTTGGTTGTTGTTGTTGTTACTGTTGTTGTTGTTGTTGTTTGCAGGCACTATCGCACCCTCGCGCGATTTACCCGAATTAAGCGCCGAGGACACAATCCGCATTATCCTCTCGAATCTCAATTTAGTTGTGCCCGTCGTGGCGGCTCTGCTCGTCATAATAATAGCGATAATTGTTATTTGTATACTGCGTAGCAAGGGCAATCACCACAAAGGTATCTATAAGTATAATCCAACTAATTACGCATTTCGTTTTCTCTCTTTTCGGTTTCTCTCTCTCTCTCTCTCTGACACATTCACAATCTGTCTCTCTGAAACACACACACGACACCCGCGTACACACCCACAACACACTTGCGCTTTTGCCTTGAATTATTTTTTGCATGAAACTATTGTCGTTGGTCCTCTGCATGACATTTACATGACCAAAAGGCACCATTGCCCCACTGGACGATGGCTTGGGCCATGGCAATGTGCACACCCGCATTCGCCTGCCCGCCTGGATGCCCGAGTGGCTGGATCTCAACTTTATGGTGCCACTGATAGCCACCGTCGTGGTGGTTGCTGTGGGCATTTGTGTGGTGTGCGTGGCGCTGTCCCGCAGACGAGCGGATGATCTACGCGGCGGCCAGAAGGATGTCTACTGTAGGTTGCCCACCGCCCCCCAAAATCTTGGGCTGTTTCAGAGGCGCAATGTGTTGCTTAACGATTTAAATTTAACTTTTAGTTTAGCTCGATATTTTATTACTGTTTTTCTTTTGACAATCGCGCAATGACGATAGCCGTCACTCCATGGTACAACTTTCAACTAAGAACATATTTTATGGCATGTCTGTGTCTGATTTTACGCACTCTTTGCATGCTGGCATGATTCACAATTGCTTATGGACAAACATTCATTCATACTAGTCCACACTCACAGAAATAAACCAAAAGTTTTGCACTACAAAAATATACCAACAGAATATACCAAATACTGAAAATATACCACCAGATCTTACCCATGTAAATTCGTATAATATATATCCAATTTATTCAGTGTCTATATCATTAGCTCTTCCATCTTCATTGAAGCCAATTGGAAAGTTAACAAATTCAAATATAAATACAGTTTGCGATGATTCAAAATGTACAGATTTACGCAGCAAAGGGCCAACAGGGAACCTGAAACTGGTCCTGCTGGTCCCTTCCTGTATGCAAATATTAGTTTAATCCAAGTAAAAGTAATACCCCTACGCCTAGCCTTATTGTTGTACATACGTTCTTGCTTATGTTCTAAGCAACTTTTACAAATCGAAACGACTTCTCAACACTATCTCAACTATCCCACTATCTATCCATATAAATACTCGTACATATCAGACCACAAAAACAAAGACAAATCAAATCTATCGTAAATGTTTTTCAGTTGAATACTTTCCGCACTTTTTACCCCCTTTTTCTGTACTTTGAAACCAAACTAAGATGCTTTTTGAAATCGCAATCGAGATCGTTGATTGGATCAAATCTAGAGTAAAAGTCGAGTCGAGTACAAAATTAAGTTCATCGCTCATTTCATGCCATTATTAATCTCTCTCGTAATTGTTAAACAGTTCACCAGTTGGTATATTTTGAGAAAACCAAAAAACACTTCACGTAACATCTTTTGGAATCTTTTTCGCAATTGTAACTTGTATTTTTGAGCTACTAATTAGCACATTTAGTGTGTTGAAATGCCGCACCAAAAACCAAAAAACCAAAAACCAAAAAAAGTAACCAAAATAATTGTCAAAAATCCAATAACGAGTGACGGGAACGCACAAGTCGAAAATCGAAATTGAAAAACGAAAAACGAAAAACAGAAGTAAAGTATGCGAGCGGATGACGGAAAAGCATCTTCAGTGTTTCAATATTGAGTTGGCGATATCATATATTAATTCTAGACGATGTAGTTTACAATCAGACAATGGGACCCGGCGCCACCCTGGACAAGCGCCGCCCGGATCTGCGCGACGAGCTCGGCTACATTGCGCCACCCAACAGGAAGCTGCCCCCAGTGCCCGGCTCCAACTACAACACCTGCGACCGGATTAAGCGAGGTACAGTCATAAGTAAGCATCTAAATTTCCAATGCAACATTTATTAATGCCACGAGCCCACGTTCGGGTCGCGCCAGTGCAGCACCCGGACATGGCGCAGCGGCTTAGTTCTTTCTTCCATTTACTTTGCAAAAACCAAGAAACCCAAAAAAATATCAAGTATTTTGCGTTGCTATTGCACCAAACAAATGCAGACACGCCCATCTGCCCCACACACGACACTCGAGCTAAGCTTTTAAAATGAGACTGTGAAAAAAATTCTTAATGTTGCTTTTTTCGAAGCGCTTCCTTTTGAGTTTGAGTCCTCCCAGAGTCCAAGTCCCAGTCCTGCTCCTCGCATGAAATGAACGAAAGAATAAATCCATTCCTAAATGTTGTTGTAAATTTAGATAAATTTTATGTTAAGCTTTATCTTCCTTTGGGGCTGCATTCGCAACATTGAAAAAATATTGCGCAAGCAGCCCAACACTTTTTGATTGCATTTATAAACTTTTAATTTAATTATTCTTACCTCCCACAAACTCCCAAACCTCCGCACATTTCGGTTGCTTCGATTCTATTATGATTTCCGTTGACTTATCTTTGATGTTGTACGAAATTGGAAATTTGAAAAAATATCACACGAAAATCCATCACACCGAATCATACCACACCAAAAACCATGAAAAAAACGAACGCTAAATCGATTAGGCCGCGGTGGTGGCCTGCGCTCGAACCACTCCACGTGGGATCCACGTCGACCCAATCTGTACGAGGAGCTGAAGGCACCGCCAGTGCCGCTGCACGGCAATCAATACGGTCATGCCCATGGCAATGGTCCCGCAGAGTGCCATTACAGGCATCCAGGTAGGAGGAGTAGCAAGATATTATTTCTGTACATTCCCAAGCTCCCAACATGCCCACTAACCCAACAACCAACCCAACTGACCCAACCGATCCTCTCTCTTTGAGTTGATTTTTACCATCACTAACAAAGTTGCAGTCTAACGCGTGGTCGCAGCGAGCTAACAAAGTAGTAAGTAACCACTTGGTGGGGGACTATCTTAATCGGGGAACAGGATTCATTCTCAATCATACTAAACACACTAAACAGACATCATCCAAACACAACTGTTGCCAGCTGTGGAAGCTAAACACCCAAGCTAATTGATTTCTCTTGTTCCGCCAAGGCATGGAAGATGAAATCTGCCCCTATGCTACCTTCCATCTGCTTGGATTCCGCGAGGAAATGGATCCCACCAAGGCCATGAACTTCCAGACGTTCCCACACCAGAACGGACACACTGGACCCGTGCCCGGCCATGCCGGCACCATGCTGCCACCCGGACACCCTGGACATGTGCACTCACGCTCGGGCTCCCAGTCGATGCCACGGGCCAATCGCTACCAACGCAAGAACAGCCAGGGTGGACAGTCGTCGATCTACACACCAGCACCCGAATACGATGATCCAGCCAACTGTGCCGAGGAGGATCAATATGTGCGTAAAACTTTGGCTACGTGGAGAACCGCCTGACTTGACTTTTGTGTTTCCTTCTTTGACAGCGCCGCTATACTCGCGTCAACTCTCAGGGCGGCAGCTTGTACTCTGGACCCGGACCCGAATACGATGATCCAGCCAACTGTGCACCTGAGGAGGATCAATATGGCTCACAGTATGGTGGCCCCTATGGACAGCCCTACGATCATTATGGCTCTCGTGGCTCCATGGGACGTCGCAGCGTTGGTAAGTGCTAAGTAAGGGGAATGCCAATCGAGTCTCTGCTCAACTTCTTCTGTGTTGTACAGGCTCTGCTCGCAATCCTGGCAATGGTTCACCCGAACCCCCACCACCGCCACCACGCAACCATGACATGAGCAACTCCTCATTCAACGACTCCAAGGAGAGCAACGAGATCTCAGAGGCTGAATGCGATCGCGATCATGGACCACGCGGCAACTATGGCGGTAAGTTCTGACACAAAGATAAGGCTCCACAGGAGCCTAAAGTGACACTCGTGACACTTCGCTGTGGTAAATTTCAAAAGAAATTCGTCTAATTTTAACACAACCAATTCGCCATCTCTTTCAATTCTATTTTTTCGAAATTTTTGTGTATATATAAAAATACGGTCAAAACATAACAAAAATACCTAAATATATATTAATCAGAAGACTCCAATGAGGGTGAGTGATGCAAAGCCAAAGAAGTTTGAGTTAGCTAGTGTGATTATCCATTATCAATCATTCGATAACCAGAATCACCCTCATACTTCGACTCCTCACTGTCACAACACCAAAATGTACTTCAAATTGTAATCCCAACCGTTAATTTCCCCATCAGTCAGCGAGTTTTTCTTTTTGGTTGTTCCACTCATCCACTCCACCTGCAAAAATATTCATGCTGTGTTTTGCTAAAACAATTTTACAGAGGAACAAACATCAATCCGTGTTGTAATTGTCCTTCAGTTTTATATATTTCGGAATTTTATGTTACATTTTCGGTTGATGGTTAAATATATTTGTTTGTGTGTTAAGTTTCGGTTATTCGTTCATAAGATTAAGACTTACATTTTGCACATTTAACATATTTCATTTCACTTCATGGCGCACACACACACACACATATCACTCTTAAATGTTTTATGTTTTTTGTAACTAACGGAGCACCCTCTGGGGGGGGGGGGGGGGGGGGGATCGAATCGTATTCATTGTGACTAGAAAACTGCATGCGATGACCTCATAGAGGAATCTCTTCTACAGTGGGATCAGCACTCATTTCACAGTACCCCCTGCACGAATTATTGGGGACATCGAACACGTGTCTAGACCTAAGCCCGATGCCCTCGATCCTATGTTTTATTTTCATTTTATGTTTTATGTTTTTCTTTCTATATCCCAAAAATAAATATAAATATCCTACTTTTTCGGTTCGGGCAAAAACAAACAAACAAACTTCTATTGCAAATATTTTTGAATACAAATAAAAATGTGGAAATCGCAGCTGTGAAGCGATCACCCCAACCGAAAGATCAGCGCACCACCGAAGAGATGCGTAAACTGATTGAAAGGTAAGACTCCCGAGAGCACACTCAGACACTCGACACTCAAACAACACTCACATCCAGTTGATAATTGTAGTTCTGGTGCAGCAAATCTCCCAACTAATTGATCCTTTTTCGTTCACTTTACCCACTAACTAACTAACTTGATTGTGAATGAATATGATCGCCGGCACTAGTCGTCGACTGTTGTAAGTTCTCTCAAACTAAACTCTCTTAACTCTAAGCCCCAACTAAATGTGACTAATCCACAAACGCCAATGCATGGTCCATCCTTGTACATATATTCAAACAGAGTCTGTGCATCCAATCTGTATACTAAAAACATATATAACCAAGTTTATTTTCCTTTTCCGGTTTGTTTACTAATTTGAATTTGAATTGTTTTGGTTTTGGTTTTGGTTTTGGTCTTTAAGTTAATTCTGTTCTGATTTTTAAATTTTGTTTTTATTTCTGGTTTTTTTTTGTTTTTGCTGGCAAATCACAGTTGAATGTTTTGAAAATCGTTTTGATACAACTACTCCCATATATCGTATGCGATACTGTAAGCCATAACTCGTACTCGTACTCGTATCCGTCTATCACGATATACTCTATCTACCCGTACATACATAATATTCCCACAAGTTCTAACAGTCTCTTGCAGCTTTTGCGCTTGGCCACAGCTTGCCAAACACAAGAAGTAAACATAAACTCGTATGATCAAAAACAAACCATGAACAGAACATAAAGACACGGCCAACCCGACGAATTGGGATCCCCAACGAAATTTAAATATCGATCCAGGGATCCCAGCTCGTACCATTGCAATGCTTTTGGTTGCAGCCTATAAATAGTTGTTTACAAATTAATGTACATTTTCCTCTAGTTGAACTGATTAATCACACATTTATTTTTGGATTCCCCCTTCCTTTGACGCTGTTTAGAAACGAAGCCGGCCCAAAACAACTCCAACTCCAACAACAAGCAAATGGCGCAGGATTCACAGCCTACGATACTATGGCAGTGTAATTTGTAAGCAACCAAAGCCAGCAGCAGTGTGGGCGTGGCATTGTAGCTTAGTGGTTTTAGGTGCATGAAGTGCGTGGGAGTTGAATGACACACTCGGACACACACACACATCATCCGTACACAAACAGAAAAGTGAATTATATAACGCATATATACACGCATAACAAATTACTCAACTACTCGTACTCGTATTTCAAGTATTTATAACGTAAAGAAAGTAAACTTCAAAAGCATATTTATAGTGTCTATGCCGTAAACCGTAAACCGTAAACCGTAAACCGTACATAAAAGATACATACATACATAAAGATATACATCATATATACATGAATAACTACTCTAAGGAAGGTATCTACCAATTACATAAACGAGAAAGAAACGAGCAAACGATAAAGAAACAACAAAAACTTACATATTCGCATCTGAATATTTAAAGTTAATTTTTAATATATTGTATTTTAGTTAAGTAAGCGAGACCTACCAAAATATCAGCAGAGAACCACTAGGGAGGAGCTGCATTTCGGACTTTTGTTTTTAATGTAAACGTAAACGCAGAAGCTCCTCTGCCATCTATGCCAAGAGCAGACAAACTCATCCTTTGCCTAGCCTAAGTCAGAGTCATAATATTAACTCACCTATCGATATATATATATTGTATACTTAGTCATATACGGATTGTATAATTTCTGCTATACGTTTTGCACACATTTGCAAATTTTGTTTTTAATTTTTTTTGTAATGCGTTTTGCGTTGACGATTGTGATGATTTTTAATTTGTAGCCTTGTTTGTGTCAGTCAGTAATTGTATTCGTGTGTATTCGTTTTGCTTTTAATTCTTATTTATAACATAGTTTTATTCTGATTTTAAAATGCGCTTCCAATAGAACAAAACGAAAGAACTGTTCAATGCACAAAATGCAGCCACGAAAGATTTTTAATTGTATAATACAAGATCCCCAAAGGACAACCACACAGACTCACAGGACCCACTCTCGCACGATTGATTTAGACAAAGTTTTTGCTCAGCTTTAAAGGGAACTTGAAATTGTTTATGCCCATTTATGCCATTTCAATTTCATTTTCAGTCGCTCTACTTTAAGTTTTCTAGCCCGTAAGATTTTAAATATATGATTTTATTATACATTTTATTTGATATTGTTTTATTTATTTATTGTTTTGGTTTTCCGGCCTGCACAACAAAGACTGAACTATGCAAAATTCAATACGAAAACGGATGAATCCCAGTACTAGAATAGCCGACACGAAAGTGCTGAACAGTAGAAATAGCAAAGGCATTTTCGAGGTAGCTCCATGATGGTTCAGCAGGGCACTGCCATCAGATCCGCAAAAGGATACTGATTTACCCAGACTCTATGCACATCACGAACTGCATTTACCCAAATCACAAACCGGGGGATGAAAAACAACGGAAACATTTATAGGAACAATTATATTCATTTCATTCGCTTTCGGTTCCCACTCAAACTCTATATCCACTCTTACCCAGACTACTCTACCAATTTTATATAGATATATACAAATACAAATACAAATACAATTACATATAAATATATATATCTAAATGTAGCGTTGTGAGTAAACAAAAACCGAAAGAAAACAAAAGAAAACTAACTTTGCTTGTGTATTATGAGAAAACCTATCTGAATGTACTACAAATTTTCATGGTAAACGAACTACAAATATTAAGTAGTGTTTAGCGAAGAGCAAAAGCATTTAATCGCTATAAAAAAAAGAAGAACACAAACAAATAATGATGAGGAATCAAATCACCTACAAATTTTCAAGTAATTCAAATAGCAAGCAATAATCGATGATGGTCGGAGAACGTTGGATTTCAGAAATTGTAACGAAACGAAAACCAGATTTTACTCACAAAATAATTAGAGAAACTTTTCGGCAAATCAAAATCAAAAAAAGAAAATATCTAAGAAATTACAGTTTCGGGCATTAAAAAACGAATTAATACAACAAAGCGGTTTGAGATTATAAAAACTTAGGCTAAGTACAACAAAAAAAAAACACGCATTAATTGCATACATTTATTAAGAATCATGAAGCCATTTTTCATACTACAATCTCGTAGGCGTACGTACTCGTATCATGCATGCAGAATCGAATCAAATCGATCGCTTTTTGTGTTGCTTCATTGCCAGCGGGAATACTTACAGATATTCCGCAGAACGCTATTTTTTACCATACATACCTACATATATAACTAATTTTCTACTTAACTTTACATAAAATGCATTAATCAAAATTTAACTTCCATCGCAAAAACAACAAAAATTGAACAACAAAGTTACGAGTAAGTGAAAAATTCACTTTCACACACACACAACCGACATTCAACTTCAACGCACATCAGTCTCAACATCCACAAGGACCTACCTAAGCAAAGAAGTAAAAGACACTGGATAAGTACATTGCAGCAAAAACAAAGATGTATATCCAAAATGGGGAAAACGGAAGCAGTTTAAATCGCATTTATACTAATCACTCGCTCCTTCTTAGCAGAACAAATATTATACGAAATGAAGAGAAGAATCAATACCCCCAAGTGGAAACATTCGTAATCATTAAGCGAGGCATTATACTACATACAAATATGTGTATTACTAATTACAATTACAAAACGCATACATATATATTAACTATATTAAATATCTAATGTATTGAATTGACAACACAAGAGACTTGCCAGGGCATTTACTCATAGTCAGAGGAATATCCAAATGCATCTGCAGGGTAGCCCCCAGAAAGTTTTCGATCACACTCTGCGCATGCACAGAAATTTGTCAGTTTCCAGTTTCAGTGTCATTCGAATCAAACAGAAACCAATTCAAATTAAATAAATGCCAATTTATGTTGGATAAAACCAAAACAGACATTCTTTTTTTCTTTTATGTTCAATGCATCACCAGCAATAGGCATACTTTTGGGCGACTGCTTTAAAAATAATTATTGGGCCTCAAAAAATGGAGAAAAAAACTATTCAAAGAGCTGTGGCAATAAAAAGCTGTGGGTATAAAACAAGTACAGGTTTCTGCTCTCACGTACCTTTTGGGCAATAATATTTCGTTACGTTTTCACTACGTTTTCGTTAGCAGCATTTGCTGTTGCTCTTCCTTAAGTCGACGATTGGATGAACGAGGATGAACGAGAACGAGAACGAGCGACGGTTAAGAAAGAACGATCTACGAAACGAAAACGAAAACGCACTGGCACATCCAACGGAATTTGAATAATTCCATGCACATTTCAATATAAGGGGAGGCACAACAGCACTGAAGATCGTGTGGGGGGGAGAGACACTTGGTACGAGATAGCGTCGTCACGCTGCACTCACAGCTTTCTTGTTGCCCTTGTTGCGGAGACACACCAAAGATCACCAAAGATGCCAATAATCACGAACAATATTCTGGTACACATTTTGTACATCAAATCTACACTTTTCACTTATTGACTCATTTTGCGTCTGCCGCTCTGCCTTTTGCTGCCATTCTGACGACAACCGCCTCCGCTCTTCATCAGGAACATTGGGCCTTTAATCACTGTTCTGCACACTGCAACATATCATTATACCACAGCACTTTACTACAACACTACACCACAGCACTACATCACAACACTGCAATACAACACAACTGCGCGACAATTTCCCGTTGGATTTTTCATCCTTTTCCCGATTCACGCGACCCGCGACGCGGCGCTGACTTAAAACCACGCGTTTTTCCCGGCCGAAAAATTGAAAGTGTGATAGCGTGATAGAACATTCTCTTTCTGATGCGTTTCTGTAATTGCTCTCTCATTGACTTTGACTTTGACTTTTGTGTTCCTCCTCTCCTACCTCAAGAGAGCGAACGTTTGTGCTTTTGATGAACGACACGCGTTAATGCAACGGTGAATGGTGAGGAGGGGAAAGCGGTGTGCACCTGGGTTGTCATGTGGTGGGAGAGGCAGGAAGAATATATTGAAAGTGTGAGAGCAGCGCAGTATGCATGCGTGGGAAGCTTAGTTTCTAGAACATTCCATGCTCTCTTTCTGATGAGCTTCCGTAATTGCTGTCTCATTGACTTTTTTGTTCTTCCTCTCGTACCTTAAGAGAGCGAAATTTTTACACGCGAAATGCAACTGTGAATGATGAGGAGGGGAAAGTTATGTGCTCTTGGTTTGGCATGTGCTTGGAGAGGGAAGAGTAAGCAGCGTAAAAACGTACATATGTTCTTCGTGTTTGTATGCTCTCCCACTAGTGCATGTGTATGTATGTACAGATATATGCATTGTGTGTTTGATCTGCGAGTCTATTCTGCTGGGCGGCTGTTTTCAATGTTCTCATATCTTGTAATCTTTGTACAAATGCATATGTAGCCATCGGCTTAAGATATTGGCTTTGCAGAGTACAAATGTAGACCGACTGAGGGGCAATTCCAGCGGGTTACCCACTGACACCGTCCGCTCCAAGTCCAAATATCTGCCATCATGCCTCAGATATTACCCAATTGTGGCCATAATCATCATTTGCATCCGTCTGTTGCCTAATCAATCAAAAGTAATTTATATTTTGCACTCTCTGAGTGGCCAGGCGCCTTGCATAATACAATTAATTATTACAAAATGAGCAGTTGCAAATGAGCAGCATTAAATATAAATCCATACGGCTATGAGCACTTTTCTGCGACGCCTCACAGTAAACGACTGCCAATTCAAGCACCGCTAAAGGGTATGGGTGTGTGTGTGTGTGTGGTCGGTAGTTAAACACAAAAAAAAAGAAGAAAAACTATTCGCAAACAATTGCGTTTGACGCCCCGCAATCGACAAGCCGCACCGCCCCATCCCATGCCCAGCCGACAATTGTGCATTGTCTTCAATGCTGCCGCTGCCGCTGCTGCTGCTGCTGCTGCTGCATAACAGAAATTACAACATGCAAATGGGAGTCGCAAGGGGGCTGCTGGTGGAGGGTGTAGCCGAGTGGAGAGGGTGGGACGGTGAATGAGTTAGTCAAACGTTTAGACGCTAAACGACGAGCTGCTGGCAACTGGTGATGGAAACATGACAAATACCCATGCCCAGTTCCCCTGCCGCACTCCCACTCCCCCATCAAATATTGATCATTTAGCGTATCGGCAGCAGAACACCGCAGGAAGTCATAAACTGCAATTTTCTTGAGGCATTGCAATAAATCTGCCGCCAGAGAAAGAGCGAGAGAGAAAATAAAACAAAAGAGCGAACAAACATAATAAAAACAAAAAAATCAACGTTTGACAATCAAATCGTTTGCATGTGAATGAGTGAATGGCGGGGAACCAGCTGGAGAGCCAGAGAGAAGCCCGAGCTGCTGCTGCTGCTGCTGCTGGAGATGGAGCGTGGCCAGGCTTTGTTTTCGTTTTTGTTATGAAGAGGCGTGGCAGCAGGTGCAACAAGTAGGCCACAACGGTAATTGTGCATCAGATTTGCATAAGCTCAGGCGAGTAATTAAATGAATAGCAAATACAATTCATTAATTGAAAGAGAACTGAAATAAATTAGAACAGGGAATAGAATCACAAATTAATTGGGAATAAAAGATGAGAGTATAAAGTTTCCTTTATACTTTTAGTTAATAATTAGAATCATCAAATCTGTTTAATGGCTTAATAAGTTTAATAAAATAATAAAAGCATTTTCCTGCCATAAATCACTCAAACAAAGTAATGTAAAATTTCCGAAAATAGCACAATAAATTAATAAAATTCCAAATGCAGCAATCAAAATATTTGACAGTCAACGAAAAGTTAAATAAAAATAAAGTTGCGACTGTTGACAGCCGCCAAACGAGTTCGTTGCCAGAGTCTTTTGTGTGGAAGTGCCGATTGTCCAGCGTGGCCCAGACCAGAGCCGTAACATATCGTCTAAACAGATCCGCAGATACGAAGCTACAAGAGCAAACCGCGCGCCTGTTGTCAACGCAATCGCATCACTCCGTGCCGCGCTTTAATCAACTTTAACGGCTCGAATGGGGGGATGCAAGTACCCGCCCCGTAGCGTACCGGGCAACGTCTCGTTTGCAACACATTTCGAGTGGCATTTCAGCAGCGTCATGGCCTGGTCTGTGCTGGTTAGTTGCTTTGTTAGTTACTTCATTTCGCATTCTCTTTACGGCCCACCGCTAATTTCCTGCTCCCCTGCCATTCCACAGCTTCTTTTCTTTTCAATCAGCCACAGTTGACGTACGACCTTGCCACACTTGGGCAACACACATGCCTGTGACAACAGGGAGCGGAGAGGCTGTGCTCCAGTTCTCCCAATTCGCTTTCGTTCGACCCACATACAATATGTCGCACGATGCCAGAGTCAACAGCACCTGCGAGGCGTGCAATAACCTCCCATACGTCATCCTAGGCACCAGCCGCAGTTGCTGCAGTTTCACGCTTGGCAAACGCTGGCTCTGGCTCTGGCTCTGGCTCAGGCGCTGGCGGCAAAGGCGTCACGTGCTCTGCTCTCCTCGAATCTGCGGCTGCTGCGGTTTGTAACTTGAACCTGAGTCGCTATTGGATTTATTTTTGTAATATTTCATTTTCTATTTATAGTTATAAAAGAAACATTTATTTTGTTGGCCAACGAATCAGCATCAGCACTCTCTCGGTTAGCCTTTCTACCTTGTAATTTCCTAGAGTATCAAATGCTTCGCCACACGCTGAGCCCCTGGCTCAAATCTGGGGTGTCTCTCCGGTTGGAAACAAAAGATTTATTACAATAAAACATTTCTATCGCTTCGCATTTTGCTCGTTGCTGTCTCAGTTTTTTTGTTTTGTTCATCAAAATTTATTTTTATTACATTTTTTCAATTTCTTTTGCGCTTTTTATGTGGTGTGTGGTTTGTGGTGTGGCTGGCTACGTTTTGTTTTGGTTTTTGTGGCTTGTGCAATGGCCACAGATGTTGCTTGATGTTGCCTCTGCCGCTTCAATAATTAAAACAACAACAATTATGTGCTTCACTCAAATGCGTTAAGTGTTCGCTGCTAAATCTCAGTTTCGCATGACACTTGCCTGGCTTTTGGTTATATAAAAACGGAATGCAATTTAGGCCTCAGTCGAGCATCCCAGCCATAAGCCATGTCGAGCAATTGCAAATCAAACCAACAGCCAAACGAGAGATCCCATTAATAACAAATTGAAAACGTGACAAAATGCTGAATCACAAAGAGGGAAAACAAAAGATTGGACTCGCGACACTCGGACTTGCGACACATTGAAAATGTCATGGAAATCGATTGGGTTTCCATTGTTTATCGCTAGAAACCTTTGACATAGACCTTGACTAAATTAGTGGCTAGTTGTTCGACAGCTTATGGATATTTTGGGGAGCAGCATTAAGGAAATGCCTGCCAGTGAGCACTAATTACTGAAGCTATTTCGGGCCTAATCTTTGCTCATCTTTGCAGTTCCCTTTCCTTTCGGACACGCCCTCCGCCAAATGCTCGTTTGTCTGCCACATCAAATGTTGATTTGCCAAGCAAAAGATTCGGCAACATCATTAAGATAAGGTGGGGGCCAGTCGGCAAGTCGGCAAGTCGGCAACTCGCCAACTACCGCCACAAACATTTCCCAATGGAATGTTTGCTTGAACTCGAACTTTTTGGCGGCGGTTACCTAATCAGCGCCAGCACCGCATTTGGGACTCGAATTGCAAGCTGCAAGCTGCAACTGCAACAGTTGGCTTCCTCGGCTAACCTTATGTGGGGTTTTCGACGCTGCTGCTGGCACACAGACACAGTGGAAACCAGGGACAGGCAGAGCCAGAGCACATACATATATAGAGGGAGGCAGGGCGGGTGGCAAGTCAATTAAAGCAACATGTTGCAACCAAACAGGCGACGCGACCGACTGACTTGGAATGGTAAGACACCAGCCAGCACCACCATAGGCTGCTCTGTCTGTCTGTCTGTCTGCCAGCTGCAACTTCAACTTCAACTTGGCAACAGGAAGTGGCAAACGGTATTGTTTGTTGCTGCTTATCTGCTGGGGAGATGCTTCCTTGAGATTTATTTGGCATCTAGCAAAAGCGGCAAATGCCAACAGGCAACATCATCAACATTATAATGATCATCAGCATTGACAGTCCCAGCAGTTGTTGACTTTGGCTCATGGCCTCTCCTCATCTTCAGCTCGAGACCTTTTTGCCAATTGAACCCCGATACACGATCCCCGACAATGAGGACTGTGCTCTTATCTAACTTCCGCATATCGCGGGACAGCAATTGAAACTTTTATGAGTTGCATCTTCTGCCACGAAGCCACGAAAATTGCATCATCCGCAGCCGCTGGCCATGGGAAGAGCCAGCTCTGAATTGAAATATGCCTGAGGATGCGTTAAGTTTGTAATTTACGCTTAAAACCGTAATTAAAAGCATTTAATTTTTATAGTTTATTATTTTTTGTTGTTGGTTTTATTAATTTTCAACTTTACATGAAATGTTTTTCTGCTTTTCTCGTTGTGTGTGTGTGTGTGGACTTATAAAGTGGATTATAATTATGTTTAAGTACATATTTACAAGGCAATCTTTTTGTGCAGTTTTTTTTAGAGATTTCACACGTACGTATGTAGATGTATGTATGTAGTTATGTAGTTATGTATGTACATATACATATTCGTAGTACTGGCAGAGAAATGATCAAAATTCGTAGATTTATTCGTTGTTTTATTGAATTTTGTGATTTTATTTTGTATAACTTAAAGACAAAATCGCGCGCATGACTAATTTGTACACTTGAGAATAAGATAAGAATAGATGGACAGAGCGAGAGAGAAGACAGAAAGAATACTGAAGAATGGAAATAATGAAATGTTTTATACAACATGATGAAGATGAAACATGAAACAGGCAGCTGGCGAGTGGAGTGGAGTTTAAATCTATTTAACAAATTTTAACAACAATATCGCTTCTACACAAAGGTGTTTCCTGGCGGTAGGAAGGGACAATGGATGGTTCAATGGATTGGGATGAACAAAGAGTGGATCAGTTAACAGATATCAGTGCTGTCGCATAGCCTGCGAACGGTCTCAGTCCCAGCCGTGACCATGGGGTGCGGGCACCCAGACCTTCTCCCAGACGGGCTTCCACACCTTTTTCCACTCTTGCACTTTGACCTCCTTGTGGACGGGCACATTCACCGATTGCCATTCATCCTTCCACGCCTGCCGCTTCTCGGTGGCCCACACCTGGCGCTTCTCGGTGCGCCAGATCTGCACCTTCTCCTCGACCCAAGTCTCGCGCTTCTCCTTGATCCAGATTTGTTTCTTTACAGTCTTCCACACCTGCACAGAAGGAAAATGTCAATGAGAAGTCAATTTAATAGAGAGTGAGGGGGGATGACCAACCTGAATCCATTCATCCTTCCATTCCAGCTTCTTGTCCTGCTTCCATTCCTGCACCTTCTCGGTTTTCCATTCCTGTTTCTTTTCGGTGCGCCATTCCTCCTTCTTCTCGGTGCGCCACTCTTGCTTCTTCTCGGTGCGCCAGACCTTCTTCCACACGGGCTTCCACACGAGCTTCTTGCGCCACAGATCGTGGCTGGTGTACTCCCAGCCCTCGTGATCCTTGCCCAGGAACTTTTCACCGGGAATACCCATTTTCACCTGCACCAGAGGTTCAGGTTAGTGCTGAGTCCGATGAAAATCGGAAAATGGAACGCTAAAAACTTACCCATTGAGGCTCGAACATTTGCTTCCAGTCTGCCACCTGTACTTCCTTCCAAACGGGCACTTGGATCTCCTTCCAGAAGGGCACTTGCACCTCCTTCCAGACTGGCACTTGGATCTCCTTCCACACGGCGACCTTGGTGGGCACCCAAATGGGCTTTGTGATCTTCTTCCATTCGGCCACCTTGACCTCCTTCCAGGCGGGCACTTCGCGCTCCTCCAGCTTCGGTTTCTTTATGATCTTCCAGTCGGGCACCTTCTCCTCCTTCCAGACGGGCACCTTGACTTCCTTCCATATGGGCACGGATACCTTCTTCCACTTGGTCTCCCATGCCTCCTTCTTGACGGTCTTCCATACCTGCACCCAGTCCTCCTTCCAGGTGAGCTTCTTCTTCCACACGCCCTCGGGTGGATGGGCGTAGGCAAAGCTTATGACAAGCGCGCAGCTGGCGCCGAGTAGCTGCGGGGGTAAGGCAAAAGGGAAGGCAAAGAACAGTTACTTCATGTTTCTTATGCGTACAGAGTTCACTTTTTCACTTTTATTTATAAGCTTTTGTTTATTTGTATATTTTAGCACTCATTTTGTCACTTCACTTGTAGAATTTTGCATGCAGTTTTTGATTTCACGTTTATCAAGGATTCACTGGGGGATTTTATGGCTTTATCGGGCCGATCACTGAATGGAAACACTAACCAACAAACTGAGGGATCTCATGCTTGGTATCCCTGTACCACCAACAGCGCGTCAAAACAAAAGGGAGCTTGGTGTGTGCCTCCGTTGAGGTCTTCTATGAACAATATTCGCATTTCCCTACATGCACATCTATTTATATTTTGAATGGCTCTCGTCTCGGTCGGTCTCCGGAGACTCCAACTCCAGCGGCAGCGTCGGCAGCAGCAGCAGCAGAAGCAACAGCAACAGCAGCAACAGCCCAAAGCTACAACAACAATTTGACAAAACAAAACACAACCCAAACTGTAACCAAAGCAAAGCTCGGATCGCCTCGCGCTCTCTCTCTCTTCTCTCCACTGTGTGCTCTTCTGTGCAAAATGCACGCAACTACCACCGAAAGCAAAAGCGAAAACCGCAAGAGAGGGAGAGTGAACCGCCTGCAAGCTCGGCTCTGCCGCTGGTGCTGCTCTTCAGCTGATGAATTCGAATTCGGATTTGGTCTTGGACCCCTCCGTCGATGACTGCGCGGATTTTCCCAAGGTAATGCGGAGAGCCTCGGTCGCAGCTTCAGCCCAGGTCGCAGTCGCACCATCATCCAAAAACAATGGTCTGCTCTTGGACTCAAGTATGTACACAAACTTGTATGTATGTATGCGCTGTCTTTGGAGTCGCAGTCGCAGCCGAAGTCAAAGTCCGGCGTTGATCCACAGTTAGAATTTGACATACGAATACTCGTAATTGTGTTGTTGGCAGCGATGAGTTGTGCGAGTACTCGGACACTGCTACACAGGGAGAAAAGAAGAGACACAAAGAACAGTTGCATAATTCAGCACATGGATGGTTCATGGCTGATGGTTCAGGGGAAATAATACAAATCGCAGACTAAGTCTGAGTTCATATTCGTTTTGTGTTCATTAATCAACCTTCATTATTATGAACAAATTAAATCCACAAAAATGGTAAATCTTCACGAATCAATCATTTCGCACTGTGCAGAGAGTGGTTCACCTCCTCCGGCTACATCGATAAGGTCAATTGGTGTGGGCGTTTGCCCCGTGCCCACCAGCTAAGTACCGCTAAGCTATAACAAATTGGAGCCGCTACGTGCTCGCATTTTATATGGCACGATTAACCATGTGCGACTCTGAGAGACAAACAATTAGCACAGTTCAGTTGCAAAATGATCGAAATAAGCAAGAAAAGACGCCGCCATTTGGCCAAGCTAACACACGACTAAGTACAACAACAAAAGTCCATTTATGGACGGGACGACCCTAACTGCTCAAATGGCATAGCGACCTCCGCGAATGGAACGAAACAGGTGGGAACGGAACGGGAAGGGACGGGACGGGACGACATAGCATGAAGAAGTAAACCACCACCACCAACGCCGACGCCGTCGCCGTCCGATGGTACGCTTCAGTGGCTACCGGGGGGCCAAATGTACATTTTAGCATGGTAATAAGGCTGGCATTTTATGAACACCTAAATAGTTTTTGGACATTAGGTTTTGATAAATGCGCCAAAAGCACCGAAAGAGCAACTGTTTTGAACTGCAATTAACACTCGAGAAACGGACTCACAGCAAGCAGTTCGGCAGAGGCTAAAGCTCTGACCCTTTGATACGTTCCGAATGCGTCGTAAATAATATGCACAAATCGAATGCGACAGGCGAGACCACACCAGAGACCAGAAGTTACATCACAGCCCGAAGGAGGAGCCGGAGGCAGACGACGCTCGAATTGGCAGTTGCCAGGCGAACGGCCTTCAATGCAGGAACGGCAAACTGCAAAAGGAAAGCAACAAACCGAAGACACAGCGACATGTTAAACCAATTTATAAAAACCAAAAACAAAAACTCGAAATTAGGTAAAGAAAAAACAACAACCAGCAATACATATGCGAATAATGAAGAATGTGCAACAGGCTCTACGACTGGGACTGCGACTTCGACTGCGACTTCGACTGCGACTGCGACTCCCAGTTCCAACTTTTTCTGCTGCTTCGTCTGTGGCTCTCTTTGTGCTTCTTTTTGTTTGTGCAAAAATGAAATTGAAATTCCTGAAACGTGCCCAGCGTATTGGGCGACTGGCAGATCGAGTTTAGTCGAAGATGTTGTGGAGGATGGCTGGCTGGCTGGCTGGCTGGCTGCAGGAGACCCACTGGAAACACCTTTCGCTGCTGTCGTCCCTGGTTCGCCCAGTTGCATAATTTACGGCATCTCTTTATTGATCTGAACGTTTATCGTTTACATATAAATATATGTATATGTAGGTTATGTAGTACCTTGTCGTGCCTGCCAGACAGACAGGTTTCTGGCCTCACTTAACCATTCATGGCTAGGACAGGAAGCGTGTTCAATTGCCTGGAAAATGGCTCACGGATGAAAGCAAAGGCATTAACGGATTGGCTTAAGAGAAAGGTTCGTTTGGGAATCCAAACCGTGGATGCATGCCATATTTTAATCCATTTTTCGTTGGCATTTTCTTGACATTCAAGTGAAAAACGCGCCCCATAGCTGCAGCGGCGGCAGCGCTGTTGCAACTAGAAATATCTGCCACTTAGCTCGCGCGAACAATAAGCCATAAAGGCAACACGCTTAACCTTCAATCAGGCAACAGCTCTCTATCGCTCTCTCCCCTGGCTTCGTCTTAGGCCTAATCCAAATGAAATGGAGAGGAGTAATGGCCTCCACGGCACAAGTCTGCAACGTCATCATCCTCGGCCTCATCGACAGATTGCGCTTGTAATTGCTTTTGGCTTTCTTTCTTCAGTTTTGCCACTTGGCGCTGCCCCAATTCGTTACGTGGTCTCAAGCAGGTGCCCGCACCTCAAGTGTTGACGTTAATGTCATTGTTGCCACGGCATCAGCAACAGCTCCAGCTCCAGCTTCAGCTGCGTGGCGATGATGTTGACCCACATCCATGGTAAATGAACCAATGGCTAATTGCAGCCTCCGGTTCGGCAGCGTAAATTGATTTCATTTGCAGTTGCATCACTCAGCGAAGCAGGCAAGCCAGCCAATTGGCACCGGTGGGTGCGTTTAGTCAGCTTAAATGCAATGCTCAGGTAAATTAATTGCAGTTGAAAGTGCGTGTCCAGCGGATCAGCGGATTAAGCAGCAGGTGGCAGCTCGAGCTCCAGCCAAAGATGTGCGCAGAGGCAGAAGGCAGTCTCGCAGTCTCGCAGTCTGCCAGCCAAGGTCGTTCCGACATGGCTACGGCTCTGGGTAAATGGTAAATGGTATTAAAGTTTATTAACAAAGCAAAAGCCAAAGCAAAAGTCTGTTGCAATGAACATTAAAGGCAAGAAGCTGCGAAGCAGCAGTCGTCCTTTGAGCAGAGTGGCAGAGAGTTACAGTTGCCAGCAGCATACTGGATCTGTGCTGAAACCGGCTCAGTGGCTCAGTGGCTCAGTTGGTCATTACGCAAGACGAGTATCTCGTCTGAAGCTAAGCCACAGCCAGCCAGCCACACAGTCAGAGGTCTCGCATTCCAATTTGCGTAGCCGTAGACGCCAAAAGTTCCCCCCCAAAATGTTGCAGCTGCACCCGCTGCAAAATTTGATTTCCTCATTGCTACACAGCGGCAAATATAGCTAAAAAGTCGAAGAAAGTAAGTCTGCAGGCAGCAAGGCGAGCGGAAAGCGAGGGCGTTCCTTCTGTGTTTGCTTGCCCAGAACTTGCAGGCACTTTCAGGCACTGTTCGCCCCCTTTTTGCTGCAGTGTACCTAAGCTGCTCGTGGATGATGACACCAGCCAGCTGGACCTGTCCGCGCAGTTTATTATAGCACTTTGACAAATATGGCTAATTAAACGTCATATCATGGGGGAGGGGACTGGCAGACTTGCCAGCTGGCCAACAGATTGGGCAACCACCCGCTTGCCACTTGCCACTTGCCACTTGCCACAGCGGAACTTCGGCTGCTTCCTGCCACACAATTAGATGTTGCGCAATCGGACCAGCCCCATCGATACGAGTTGCTGGCCTGGGCTCAAAAGAAGATGCAACCGCATTACGTGAGATCCCCTTTCACCGTGCTTCATGAACATCATCATCAGCCGCACTCTCTCTCTGCGACTCTTAAGCGACGTGTTGCCAGCGCAGGTGGGCGTTAGGGAAGACAGTGTCCAAGTGGCCAGCTAGCACAACAAAAATTGAGTCATTGGCATGCGTGCGAATGTCTCTTGGTTGCCTTTTTGCTCATTAATACGCAAATTCATTAAACTCTTGTTTTTTATGGGTGTTTATTGCAGTGGCCTCCCAGTGGCTGGCTGCACTTGAAGCTTGTCACGAGTTCCGCCTGCAAGTGGCACCAACGTTTCGCTTGCCAGTGGGTCTGTATAACTCTTTCAGCGCCACATTCACTTGCTGCCCAGTTTTCCAGCAGCACCAATTAGCTCACTTTCCCACTGCCACAGCTGCCACATCTGCCACTGCCACTGCCACTGCTTCTGCTTTATGTAATGACATGTGAGAGAGTTGATTTAATTTTTGTGGCAACTTCCCAACTTCCACTAGCTTCAGGCATGTGAATCGGCTTAAACGAGTTGTAGAAACATTTAAGTTGATGGAAAACTTCTAGTTTGAGTTGCTGTAACTTCGGGAATATTCATTCTAACAGCACGTAACATAAATTCTGGAGAGTTGGTACAATTTACGGGCATATTCATCATTCGTCTCTTCATATTCGAGCTGCAGCTGCGGCGTACAAATTTGCTTTAATTTTTTAAAAATACTTTTGGCTGTCGAATGGGAAACCTAAGTATGAGCAGGAGAGCTACTCTTTCCAGCCTACAATTCAATTTTTGCCTTGTGTAAAGTGCATTCAAAATTGTATCATTTGTGGCACATTATAAGGTCCAATTATGACGCCGAAAACCTTAAGGAAAACCCATAAGCCATTATTGGTTTCTAATATTCACAAATATTCCCAGCTCCAATGGCAAAAATTGCCATTTGAAAAGTACTACAATTATTCTTTATCCGCCACCAAAATTCCACAGCCGTTTGTCAATCTTTTACGCTTTGTCAGCCGTTTTTTGTAGATTTTCTAAAGATAGCTTTTGTTGGTGCTGACATGCGGCAACAATGCCAACAAGGAAGTTGGAAGCGCATCCACCACGCGCGCCCAATTATGACAAACGACAAGCAGCCACACGTCACATGGAGGCGCTGACGACACACTTTGGCATTGTCATTGCCGTTTGTCGAAGACGCAACAATGTGGCTAACTGGAACACCAAAAAGCTGCAAGCAGCCAGCAGCCAGCAGCCAGCAGCTCTGCCTGCCTCCGTGCTGTGCGAATTGTGTTTATGGCTGTGGCTTTGGTGCCACTTTGTTGCACACTGGCAGCAGTAATGCCTGCCCTTGCCGCAAGACTGAGGAACTTTACAAGCAGCTGAAGCGGAGGGCTAACTAGTGACATCATTTCAGCCAATAACGAGCTCAAATCGATGCACACAAATCGCAGCTAATGGAATTTCGGAACACCCATCGACATACGTGATTCGATTGGCATGGATTGCAGCGTCATTGCAAATAAAACCCAGCGAAAAAATGTTATAAATAAATGTGCAAAAAGAGCTCCCAAAAATGGGTCAGTCAAATCAGCTGCAAATGGAATGAAAATCAAAAGTCGAAATTACAATTTCCAAATTAATTTCAATTAAACGGAGCAGCGGTGTCGCAGCTACTAGTCACAGCGCTTAAGATAATTACTAAATCAGCGCCATTAGCGGCATTCAAAGGGTGAGCCACAAGTGAGGGGCTCCGCGGCGACCTTTAACACTTCCACACATCCACATCCAGCCATTGATTAATTAATAAGTCTCGGACCTGGCATTGAACTTCGACAGCTGGTGTGTTCGTTCCGCTGCTAATGGCCACGGAATTTATTGATGATGATCTGCTAAGCTCAGTTGTTGACTTGTCAAAATCATATCTCTCCCCCCTCTCTCTGCCTCAAGCATGTCTGTCTATTGTTTATGGGCATTCCGGGAGGGGGGGCTACACCTTTCAACGCATCATCTTTGGGGTTGCGCAAGAGCCCTCGCGGTGCCTGCCACACGCATGAAATAATTTTCATTTTCTTCGCCATCATTCTTGCCGCCGCGGCCATCAACGCAAGTGTATTTATGCGTGTGAACCAAACCTGAGAGAGCAGCCCCAAGACTGCCATAAATTGGAGTGGCTCTCGTTTTCTTTTCCGGACGTGAGAGTTGAAATTTCATAAATCATCAGCGGATTTGTGACTTTTCCTCGATTATTAACAAAGCAGAAACTATAAATAAGCACAGCTGAAGCTGATCCAAGTATTTTCACACTTTTTTATGCATTTTATTTATTAAAATTAGCCGCTAAAACTATTTTTATGCGTGCAAACAAATTTTCCTAGGAAATCCCTGCCTTTATTTTGAAAATGCGCGCCCATTGCTGCCGTGTACAAACAGCACTTAACAGCACTGGCTACAGCTCACCAGTTGTCCCGCTCGCACAGCTAACAGCAGTTTTACCCAGCATAAAGCATGCGTTAGAGCGAGCCACATAGCAAACTGCAGCTGCGGCCGCCACAAAGCACATGTTAAAGCGAGCTGCAACTATGAGTTACAGTTTGAGCAGCACTGGGCGGCACAATTTGAACGCCTGAAAATGTCATGCACTTTAGCAGCGATTTTAGCGCTGTTTCTTAAACTTTTAACAACAAATTCGAGTTTAATTTAACACCTAAATCTTTTATTCATTTATTTACATGCACACAAACTAAATACAGCTACAAACTAAGGCTAATTTCATGCGTTTTTGACTGCAACTTCAATAACTTAAGTTTAGTTTTAGTTTAAGGTTTAAACTTTAAAGTTTACAATTAATGATTAGTTGTTGTGCTAAATCGAGTCTAAGTCTACGCTTCTCATGCTAAGGGGGGGCAGGACACAAAATCGCATCTCAGCTGCAGTCGCCGCGGGGACTTGCAGTGGAAATTCATTTTAGGCTGGAATTTACTGGCTATAATCCTACATTAAGGGTGTTGAGGTGCTGCCTATGTACAGGGTTAACTGGGCCGGTTGGGCTGGTTGGGCTGTGCTCTGATCCAGTCCCAACGGGTGGCGGGTGCTGCGTGGGGTCACTTCATGTAGTAGCTGCTGGGCGCCCGCCCGGAGGTGTAGGTGCTCATGGGTATGCCCTGTGGCCCGGGCATGTGATTGTTCCCCGACGAATGCGTCACGGATGGGTTCTGCGAGCCGTACAGATGATCCACGCTGCTGTTGCCAATGCCATTGCCCGATGGCTCATAGTCAACATCGTAATAGATGCCAGATTGGTTCTACAGAAAGAGAAATACAAGTTGCAGCAGCTAAAGGAAGTTTAAAGCTGCGTGCACCCACCGCTATGCTGCCATTGCTGCGACTCTTGGGGCGTGGCACTTGAAAGTTGCGTCCCAGCAAGTCCGCGCGATCCTCCTCCTCGCTGGAGCTGCTGTTCTCCAGGGTGCGCATGCCATTCGAGCGTGGACCCAGGCCAAGTCTTCTAAGTGCAAAAGAGGTTGAGAAAATACAACAGGAGAGGGTTTGTGCTCCTACCTGGGTAATGGCACTGGCGGTGCCAGACTGGCGCTCGGATGCATTTGCATGGTGCTCTGCATCGACATGCCGCCCAGCGTGCCCATGCCCATGCCCATGGCCCCCAGGTTGGGGTAAGCAAACATGGCCGAGGAGGGACGCGTGGGTCCAATGGGTTCCGCCTGCAAAGCAAAACAAATTAGCAAAAGGAACGCGGCTTTTAGGGCAACTCCCAGCTCACCCCGTAGTGATTCGTTTGGGCCATAACATCCGCTATCTGTGCCCAGCGCATGCGATCCTCCAGCGTCACTTGGTAGCCCGCCTGCGGCAGTCCCGCGGCAGACTTCAAGGGCGCCGTGTTCATGTACCCAAAGACGGGCGAACCCATGGCGTTCTTTTGCTCGCGCTGCCAGCGACGGGACCACATGATGAGGCAAACGAGTGTGAGGACAATGATGATAATGGCCGCCACGGAGGCGCCTATGGCCACGCCCAGCACCTCGCCATCGATCTCGCACTGTGCGCCGTAGTGGCTCGAGTCGCAGGTGCACAGCTGGCTGCCCTCGTCGTTGTAGCTGCAGCTGCCGTGGTTGTTGCAGTACGAGTCCAGACACGCCTGACACTCGCGGCCCGCACGCTGCGGCTGATCGGCCCAAGGGTCGCGCAAGCCCGCCTCGCAGGCACACCGGAAGCTGCCCCAAGTGTTGCTGCAAGTGGCGCCCGGATGGCAGTCATTCAGCTCCGCCGACTGGCACTCATCCAGATCCTGCAGCGGCGAGACAGCGCCCTCGGGCGAGCTCACATAGAGCACGGAGTTGCCAATGTTGTTGTTCCTTCGATGCAGCACGCCCAGCAGATGCTTCTGCACATCGCTGCGTAGATTCGGGCGCAAAGTCTCCACGCTCTCGTCCAGCTGGAAGGCAAAAAAATGAGTCGTTTGGTTGGGGAAACGTTGCGACATTCCGCTCACCTTTAGGGTCATATTCACGTAGACGCCATTGCCACCCAAATTGGGATCCCCGCGATAAATATTGTTCACCTTGGCCTCCATAAACTCATCCGAATAGGGCGTCATAGACATGGCAGAGTCGAGCTGCGAAAAGGGCATTGAATTAGACTTATTTGTGGCTCTCGCTGCGCCTCCTGCTTACCGCTCTTATGGACTCATAGCTGAGCTGCCCGAAGGGCTCGCTGTGGCGATCCATCAGCTTGTGATCCCACACAATGCGATGCTCGTAAATGCGATCCACGCGCAGGCCCAAATGGAAGGAGATGACGCGACGACACGGCTCACGATGCTTGCGACGGGAGTAGCCTGTGGGATAGAAACAGGGAGAAATGTCAGTAATTATCATCGTTGAATGGGTTTCAATCCCGACCTGGCCTGCAGTGACAACTGGACACGCCGCTGTCCGTCTTGCAGCGCTCGTGCTGCGCCTGATCACACGTCGAATCATCGCCCACGATGCACGTGTCAATCCGCACAGGCGGCGGCGTCGGACGCTGGCGATAGTGTGGCCGCGTGGGTCCCGCATTTGTTGTGGCTGCACCGGCACCAGCAGTTCCCGTGGACTGACTTTGTCCCTGCAGATCCACCACTTCCGTTTCGGGCACCACATAGCCACCGCTGCTCTGAGTGACGGCATTCGCGGGTGGAGACGAGGCAGCCACTCCCGGACTTGCGCCTGGCAGCTGTGGCAGACGTGTCGCTGGTGTTGTGCCGCTGCCCGCCGGCGCATCTGTGGGATCACCAAAGAGATTGATGTAAGTGCGCTTGCCATCGATCGAGACGAAGCCATCGTCACCTGCTGCCGACACAATGATGTCATCCTGCCGCAGTCCCTGTCCCTGTCCCTGTCCCTGTCCCGCTGCGTACCCTCCGTACGGCTTAATGTTGATTGTCTGCTTGGAGCCGCTGCCCTTGGGCCCCGGGCCCTGAATGGCCGACAGTGTCACGTCGAAGATCTCGCCATAGCCAGGCGGCAGCTGCTGTCGTGTGGGCTGAATGGGCGGCTTGGGCTGCACGGCAGCGGCAGCGGGGCGTGGCCTGCCGCCGGGCTTGAATTCGGGATCATCCAGCACAATGCCGGGTCGGGGATGGTAGGGAATGGCAGGCGGTGTGGCATTTGTGTTAGCAGTGGAACTGGTAGTAGAACTGGGACTGGAACTGGGCGGCTGTTCGGTTGTGGTGGAGGTGGAGGTGGACGTGGTGGAAGTGGTGGAAGTGGTGGAGGTGGAACTCGTGGTGGAGGTGCTGCTGGTGGTCGTTATGCTGGAAGTTTCAATGGCGAGCAACGGTGTGGCCGTCGTGCTGCTGGGACTCGTCTCCAGTCCGGGCGTGCGATTGGCCGTCATAAAGATGACCTCCTCTGTGGAGGGATCCAAGTCCAGGCCCTCGGAGCTGTCCATGGGCATGGGCACGTACGTGGAGGAGCTGGCGGGCATGCCACCCATGACGGTGTGCACCACGGAGCTGGTCTCCACGATGGTGGTGTAGAGACCTTCGAGTGGCTGCTCCTGCTTTTTCTTCTCTGGCTTTGGCTTGTGCTTCTTCTTGGGCGCTGTGGGCGTGGTCGAAGGTGGATTGGTGGGCGTAGAAGGCGGCGGCTGCAGCAGCTCATCTTCGACCTCTCCGCCACCCCCAGTGGCATCTGTTTCCTGATCGGAGACCTCAATGTACTGCGCATTGGCATCCTCGTTGGAGAACTCCGAGTCGTAGGTGGTGTCCGTGGGCAGCACAGCGTCCTCCAGCGGCTGCTGCAACGCAGGAGACTGTGGCTGCTCCTGCTGCTGTGGCACAACCTGCGGCGCTGGCAGCGGCTTGTACTGCGGCAACGGGCGGCGACTGCCACCCACGCTCGTCGTGATCGGCGGCCGTGGCTTGTTGCGGTACCAGGGCGGCCGATTGCTGACAAAGCCCGGCCGCAGCGGCACAATCTGCTCGGGTATGGGCACGCCCGTGATGAAGGGACGCTCCGGTCGGTCGAAGGGGTAGGGCGGCGGACGCATCGAGGTGCCCGGCTTCTGTGCCTCGTAGTCGATGGGCGGCAGATTCTGCGTATCCGAGATGCGCGGCGGTCCACGGTTGTTGATCCTGCTGGCCGAGGGGCGACGGACGACGCCCTGCGTGTTGGCATGGACATTGACGTTGCCGTTGAGCAGCTTCACGATGCCCGTGATGATGTCCTGGATGTCCGGATTGCCGTTCTGTCGGGGACTATGCGGCGCCTGGGTGGCACTGCTCGCCGTGCCCGAGATGGCAGTACTGCTCGGACTCGGCCTGATGGGCGGGGACCCCGACGTAAGCGGTCGCAGGTCCCCCGCCCCTAAAAAAGACTGCTCCAAGCTGCTGCTGCTGCTGCTGCTGCTGCTGCTGCTCCCCTGGCTGCTCCCCGCTAAAGTCTTTCCCGCTCTGATTCGCTGCGTCTGCTCGGGCTGCTCCTCCTGGCTGTCGTACGTGCCCGTGGGCTTGATGTTGTAGTGGAAATATCTGCCCGCGGACACATCCTTCTGCTGACCCTCGCGGTAGTTCACATCGTTGGGTCCCAGGTAGGCCTTGCCTGCCTGCCCCAGCTGCTGCTGGTTGTGCTGCTCGTGCAGAATGGGCGACGCCGAACGCTCCACACGCTCCGCACGCGTCTCGTTCTCATTGTCCGGCTCCTGGTCCTGCTGCAGCGTGGACTGGCTCTCCGCCAAGCCATTGATGGAGTCCGCAATGGTGCTCTCAATGCTCAGGCGATCATTCCGCTGACTGCTCGACTTGGGTGAGATTTGGGAGATGCGTTCGTGTTGCGCCACTGCAAAGAAAGAGAAGGAACAAATCGTTAGGGAAAAGTTCTTTTGCTTTGTTGCCTTTTGTTCCCACTGCTGGTTTCACTTTTCACACGTCTTCGCTTTGTCATTGTCAACGAGTTTCATTTGCGTTTGCAGAGCCCCAAGGCAAGGCTCGTTGCAAGATCAGTTTCCATCTGCAGGCATCATTTGGTTTCCATGTCAAGTGTGTCCTCCCCCTGCGCTGCCTTGGGGCCTATTCGTTTCACTCTCTTTTCATGTGTAATTCATTTGGTTTTGCCTTCAAAATTGTGGGCTTGGAG
This sequence comes from Drosophila guanche, assembly GCF_900245975.1. Classification (NCBI taxonomy): domain Eukaryota; kingdom Metazoa; phylum Arthropoda; class Insecta; order Diptera; family Drosophilidae; genus Drosophila; species Drosophila guanche. Next base: position 2,722,419 of record NW_022995743.1, on the reverse strand, counting down.
CTCGCTGCCTGCCTGCCTGCACATCTGTCACAATTGAAATGAAGGCCCATTCCATGATGAAGTTTGCAGCTCGCAGCTCGCAGCTCCAACTCACTGAGAGATCTGCACTTTGAGCTGGCAAGAATTTCACAAATTGCTACGTCAAGCGTTGAAAAGATGCCAAGACATTCGTTTGTCGTTGTAGTTGCTAGTTTTAGTTGTAGTTGCATGTAGCATCGAGTTGCTGCTGTTGCCTGTGGCTGCTTCTGCCGCTGATTTTCATCATATTCTCCTCTGGCTATGGCAGATTAATGAGCAAAGCCAACAATCTATATTTAAGCAACGATTGCCACGATTGGGGCAGGCACTTGAGCACTTCCTCTAGCAAAAGATTCGCCAGATTCGAGCCAATAATCTGCAGTGATGCAGCCTAAGGCCTCAAAACTCACTTGAAATGCCACCTATGATCAGTCGTAGAGCTCTTCCTGGTGTAAGTTCTGCCTTTCGGCAGCGTGCAGTTCCCATCAAAGCTCTTATTTGCTCAACAAGTTGACACCTCTTTGGCACCCAAAAAGATTTCTAAAGATTTCTATGGCCACAAAAGAACTCGAACCAGACCCATCCATCTTTGGTCTGGCTCTTAAATCTCCGCCTAAAGCCGTCAACCAGTTTGTGGCCTGAAATGTGTACACAAATCTGTGCCCATTGCTGGGCTCATAATTCACACTTTAACACGCCGTAGAACACCCCCGGAACACGTTTACTTATTGAAGCTTAACCCAATTGTGGGTCTGGGTCTCGCTTTCACCTGTCGCTCGCTCGGCCCCAAACGGGATCAAAACTCTGATTGAAATATGAACAAAAATAACTTTGTTTCACTTTCTACGTTGTTTTTCATTTACTTTTAATACAATTAGCGCTTCCTTTTGGCTCACAAATGCGCTCCAGAGACACAGTTTTCAGCTTTTCACTTTCCTCGCTTGGCAGTTTTTTGTTTCACTTTTAATCGATGCCAAAATTGAATTGTGCGGATGAAAGTGAGTCTGGCTGGATTGCCCGCCCGGAGGCTGTGAAAATATCAGAAAAAGTGGAGCTGGGACATGGGCTTGGACATGCAACTGGAACTGGACCCTGCCCATGGTTGGCTGTGTGGCTGTGTGGCTGTGTGTAGCAAACACATTTGAAATAAATCACAAAAATTCAATTGCACTTTCACGGCTGCTGCCCCAGCCACCAAATGAAAGTAAAACTGTTTCAATTGTTGCTCGCTCTCGAGGCTATATGCCGGGTTGAATGCACCCTTGGTTGTATGACAATTCAGAGACTGTGGCAACAGATAATCGTACTGGCAGACAGCAGGCAACAACGTCATTAGTTCCAGGCGCTTGCCCACACTAATTTGAGGCGCTACTTCAGCCCACGACAAGAGGCAGAGGCAGAGGCAGAGGCAGAGGCAAAGGGAAGTCGCAGTGGGGACTGGGAGGTGGCACAGGGAGTTGGCTGCACGAATTTGTTTGGCTCAAGCTTCAGACTACAACTTCAGCCTCTACTCCAACTGCTGCTTCAAGTAAATTGGCAATTTTCAGCGCCGCCAAATTGACGACACAAAATCACTTTCTATTTCGCTGCACTTCGAGCACTTCGAGCACCAAAAAAGGCCACCAACGACACACATCCAAGCTGAGGCCAAATGTGGAGCTGGCGTGGATAATTGCTTACGAAATGCGCACAAGTACTACAATATTTGGCACACGTACAGGCAGCCACAGCCACAGCCACAACCGCATTACGCATACGACATGGCAGCCCTAGGAGAGGAGGAGCAGCAACAGCAACAGGTGGAAGTGGGGCTTTGATTATGCAATAATAACATTTGATGGCTTGCCTTTGACAATTTGTCATGTTTTCACCATAAATGAATGCTTAAATTTATATAATTATAAATAACTAATGCCAGCAGCCAAGAGCACATAATGCCGGCATAAGTTTTCATATTTGTGAAGCTTAAAACCTCATGGAAAATGTATGAAAAGGCAGACTTCAGCTTAAACAAAGCCTCGACACTTTTGTCTCTGAATTCGACAGATTAATCTTTACATTTATGGCCTCTCCTTGGTCAAGCCTGAACTAAACCTCGCATAACATTTCACATTCACATTTCTCAAACAGTAACAAACAGGAAATATTCCTCAGCTCTTTTCACAAAGCAAACTCAGACAATATATCTCTGAACGAATCTAAGCCCGAGCTGTGTATGTTTGTAGCTTTTATGCTCAGTCGTTTCTTGCTCATAAATACAGCCAAAGATTTCTTTTATGAGCCTCAAGAGCGTCTCCCCAGCCAGTCTCAAACCCTGATCTGTGTTCCAATCTTCTCTGAGGGCGTTGTCCAGTTTGTGGCATTAAAAATTTGATTTAGTGCTAATTGATTTGCTGCGGGGCAACATCCACATTCTGGCCACAAACTTTCGTTGTGTTTGAGCTCATAAACAACAACAACAAAATTGTGAGCCACAAAGGAAAGTTGCAGCCACAAAAAATAATGTGTAGAAGATATTTCATTAGCAAAGCAAATAGAGGAACTTCTCAGACTGAACTCAACACTTGACAGGCAGTTGGAGCAGCAGCAAGCCGACTCTCCTCTGGAGTGTTGAAAAGAACTTGTGAAAAGAAATGTGTGTGGCTGCTCCAGCCTTCATGGCTCTCTGGCAGCTGAAATGCATGAGCTGCAATTAACAGCAAGACGAATGAGCAGACAAGTGCCAAGACAGAGACCCAAGACCAAGCACAACTTTGACTTCACTTGAGACTTCAACTGAAGTTGTTTTGTAGTGAAATTTCACTGAAAAATTTATTTTCTATAGCTTTGGCCTTTGGTGGCCTTTTCTGCGCTTTGATTTTAGCATTTTGCATGTGTCTAAGGCATAAGAATCCTGGAGATATTTCCTAAAATGTTCCTTTTCTGCGAGTGTACGTGGTGGCAGCCTGTGGAAGGTTTTCTTGCAAAGCGAATGACCTTAATCAAGGTCTAAGTCGACTCTGATCTAACCGCCTTAAAGCACAGACTCGGAGTCAAAGCCAAGTCCCAGACTGAGTGCCAAAGCCAAAGCCAAAGCCGGTTGCAGTCGAACTGCATTGCTGTTGCTACTGCCGGTTACGCTCCACAGCCACTGCGGCTCCCCCTGGCGGGTCCATGTCTAAGCCAAAATCCAAGACACAAACAACAGCAGCAGGAGAGAGGGAAATTTATTAGCAGCAGCAGGAGAGAGGGAAATTTATTAGCAGCCGCCATTGGATGCGCTCTGTTGCAATTCAGGGAAAAATGAACACTGGCAAAATATGCGCCCATCCTCGATTCGATATCCATGGAGCGGGTTGGTCTGCTGCTGTTTGCTGCTGCTATCCTCGAGTTAATTGCTGCCACTTATGAAATCTAATTCCCCCAAAGAGCTGCTTAATTAAGTGCGGCAAGTAGAGGTACAACAAGAACGCATTCCACTACCAGCTAGAACAATGGAGAGACTCGCGGGATTAATGGCCCTAGACCCAGACGCCAAACAGAGCCCAGTTCCAGTCTCAATTCCCAGTTGGAGTCCAAGAACAAGCAACAAGATTGTAAGCCTATAACTAGCTGCAATTTAGCAGGCGATAAGCGATCTGCACGATTCCCTGGGATAAAAAATGCGACGGCGCACAGTTGAAATGTTTGTCGTGCCACAGCAACAGCAACAGCAACAGCCTCCGCCACAGCCCAAACCCCAGTCCATGCCGTGCATAGTTGCCATGTATTTCCCATGCCGCTGCTTGGGTCACTAACCCAGCTTTGGCTGGTGCTGCGAGGGGCGCTGCTGAGACACTAATTGAACAATTAAAAATCACATTTTAAATGCAAGCAAAAATGGAACAGCACAGAACAGAACCTGGCCAAGAACTGGCACACAAATGACGCCCCTTCAGGCGAAAACAAACTGGCTTAGAGCACAGGCTGAGTGCTTGAGAGTTTTATTGATTGATAAGTTGTGCTCTCCCTCTCTCTTTACATTTCTCCATTTCTCTCTCTCTGTCTCTCTGTCTCTATGTTTCTACCGAAATGAAACTGTGTCAATGTACCCACAGTAGCCGCCACCAAACGGAAACAAGTTGCCGGCCAATATGGTCTTAATGGTCTGTGACAAGTTCAAGTCGCTGCGGCAGAGACTTTATTTCTGTAGCTGTGTGTGTGTGTGTGTGTGTGTGTGTGTGTGTGTGTGTTCTGTGTGTATCCGCATCTGTGTTTTGCCTCAAATATAAATCTACAACAAGTGACCAACAGAACCGGCTGCTGCTCCGTATATAAAAAGAATCTATAGCTGTTTATGTACAACATAAACTCTTCTATCTGTTTGTCTTTCTGTCTCGCTGTCTTGCTAGCTTTTTATTAGGCTACTTTCTGGACTGCGTGCCAAATGGTGGAAATGGGTAAAGTGGCTGTAAAACTGTAGCTTTGTGTTTCTATGTTCGTGTGTGTGTGTCTGTGTGTGTGCGTGGGCTTTATTGTGTCATGCCAGGCCCGTCAGCCCAGATACAGGCAGGTGTGAGTGTGCGTGCGTGCCAGCTAACTGCACCCATTTAACGGTGAATTTAACTGCCAGCTTATACTCCGATATTCGTGATTATTTTTGTTTTTTCTAAACTTTTGATGTGAGTATTTGTTTTTCAAGCCTTTTTTGTAAGCTTTTTTGTGGGATATTTGTAGCAAATATTTGCTGATAAATATTTTGTGAAGTTGATAAACTTTGTTTAAGTAAAAGTTGCATATTTAAACATATTCCTAAGCAATTACTAAATGATTTCTAATTACTACAATTTCAATTACTCAATTCCATTACAATTCTCAAATTGCCAGTTTGTTGTTCAAGTCTTTTGTTTAAGCAAATATAAAACTCGCTGCTGTAGGAATGTGAGAATGTGAGGCTGCAAGAAGCGTTTCCAAACGCGAACCGGTTCGAAGGGAAAGGGGCAACAGCGAGTATCTTCATTGATTGCCATTGATTGTCAACGCCGCCAGATGAAAGGGTTTCTATCTATCATCTCTCCCTCTCCCACTCTCTGCGAAACTTGTATGGCCTCGGGCCAGGACAACCCATTAAAGCAGAACGAACATGAAGCCCAAAAACGAGATGTTACTTTCCGTCTACCTGCGCCAATTGTTGTGTCTCTCTCTCTCTCCTTCTGCTTCTGCATCTCCTTCTCCTGCTGCTTCTACTTCTGCTTCCCCTCCCCCTTTAGTCTTCTCTTTCTTTTGGGTGTGTGCAACTTTCGTTGTGCCGAATTTCATTGTACAATTTTGGGCATCTTTTATACGAAACGCCGCGCATCGCATCTCTCTTCTCACGGGAAAGGGAAAGTACGTATGCAGTTATTGATACTGCCACGGATCTGGGATTGGGTTTCGTGTTTTGATTGGGCCCAAGCTCAGGCAGTGCTTGCGCCTTCGATTGAATGAACGCCGCGACAGGGCTTGGCGGGGGGTGGCGAAACGTTTACGTTAATTGAAAATGAAAGATGAGCGGAGAGGCAGCGCAAGAGCAGCAGCATGTGGTCTGCAGAAAGCGAAAGGAAGCGAGAGAGAGGAAGCGTTTATCGAGGAACGCATCCAATAAGAGAAAGAAGAGCGCATCATCCCATCGACATATTCTTCACTATGGATTACGCCGGCACACCTGTTCATACATAAAATAAATTGCATCAACATTCCATGGTACTTCCATGAGTGCCCCGAAGCCCACCAAGAATACAGCAAAAGATCCCAGCTAAATCCAAGTTAAAAACCTGCCAAACGAACCTCAACCTGCCTCTTGACCCAATAAAAACTCAAGCGATAAATTTTTGTTCAGCCTGCAAAACGGCAACGGCGGCTTCTTTACTTCTTCTTCGCATTGAGACACAATTTTTGTTGGCTCTTTCTTTTGCTTTTTGATTATTTATAGTTTCTCTGCGCCCACCAGCCCTCTCTCTCTCTCTTTGCAGCAAGTGGGCCATGTAACAGCAATGTGCCAAAAAAAAGAAAATACTGACAAAAATGTGCAGGAAAAATTGTTTATGGCAGCAGCTAATCTGAAAATGTAATCAGCTTAACAGTTGGCAGCGAATCGAGAGAGGCAGAGAGCTAGAGAGAGAGCGAGCACTAAGTCAATGGGTTAGAGTGTCAACAGCACCGCGCATCGAATGGCAGCCAATCTCTCTCCCATCGCTCCCATCGATTGTTTTCATTGATTGATTCCATGACTCGGGAAAATAAAAGGCCAACTCATGGCGCTTTCTTTGACACTTTTCCAGGGTGTTCCGTAGCAAAGCTTCGTTATAGTTCCACAAATATCGACGGTCCGGCCCCCTAAAAAAACGCCGTTACATGGGGCTATAACTGTTACCATGGCATTGCCTCGTCTTCTGTTTCTTTAAGTCCATAACTCAGGTGAAGATTCTTTTTAATTAAGTTTTACTCCCTGCTGCCTGCTGCTGCTCTCACATCTTTTCACTTTACCCAATTTTGCCGCTGCCTTGTTGGCGGCTTTATGTAAATTCCATTCGGATATGGAAAGGCTTATTAGCTGCATGAAAGGTTTCCCAGTGCCAGTTGCAGTTCCAGTTACAGCCACAAGTGTGTGGAGCTGCCTCAAATGGGCCAGTAAATAGTGCAGTTAGCTTTAATTGATTCGAACACACACCCCCTTCCGCCCTCATCGCAATTAAACGGTTACAGTGGCTGCCTAATGGCAAGTGCTGTGGCTGCTGGCAGCAGCTTTCCATTGGTATGCATAAGCAAGCAGTGCATGAGAGCATGTGGAATGCATGGAGAGCATGTGGAATGCGTTCCACAAAGCATTAATTGGGGAGGGAATTTACTTGCATGGGAAATGCTGTGGGAGCGAATGAGATTTTAATTAAATGCAAATACAAATAATTAACTAATAAATGCATATGTATTTGTTTGTTAGACAAAGTTATTTGAACAACAAAAGGGTGTTCTCTGCATGTAAAAATCTTTTCTCAGTTTAATTTGTAACAAAAGCCAAGGCATGCCTTATAGCAGAATGGCTTTTCCCTGCCCTTTGCCAGCAGTTTAATAACCTTTACATTTTGCCACAACTAAAATTATATAATCACCAATACAGCGGACACTTGGCGATTATCAAGCCGCGTCTGCTCAAGTCATAATAAACATTAATTAACTTGGACTTTACGCACGTCACGCACTTGGCAATGCGACAAAGAAAACAAAGAAAAAACCCAACCCAAGTCCAATGAATCGCGGCATGAATAATCGCGATTGTGCAATACCAAAGTAAGCCCCATGATTCACTGCGGATCAGTGAGCTGCGATGATGGTATCGGGTCTAGCAGACAATCCAGTTTCGTGATGGATTTTTGAGACATTTTTGGGACATTTCCCCCACACACAAAAATCAACAGAGACATGCGACAGCGCAGAGTGTGTCAAGCCCGTATTTCAGTGGCAAAACAAATTAACAAACTTCTTGGCCCACAACAATTGAACACAACTGTGCGGGTGTGCAGATAGAAAGACACACAGACAGATAGATAGAAAGACTGTGAGTACTGGTACAGTCTCGTTGTGCACTTCATTACGCTTGGCACAGTTTTCCATTTGCAACGAGTCCAAACGAGCCACCGAACCTATGCGCATTCTTAGTAACGCCTAATAAATTATGCAGCAAGCACAAGCTTTCTAAAAAAAAACACACACAAAACAAAAAGAAGCTAAATACGAGGCACGTACGAGCCGTGTCGGAGCATCTTCATCGACGGCACACGTACTGCGGAGCATTGGGAGAATTTATGTTATTTTTTCCATGCTCTTTTAATGCTCAGAGTTCCATAGAAATTATGGGCCTTTTTTTGATAAATTCAAATAGTTCTGAGTATTGGTAATAGCCTAGGCTTTGTCTTTAAAAATTCTCTAAACAAATTCTCTTGCTATCGGAAACTTTCATCCTCTCCCAGTGGGAAAGTTGGCCGGCAACCCTGGTTCAATTTATTAACTGAACTTAACTGAATGTGAAATTCTTTTGTTGTGTGTCCCCCTGTGTCCCCCCCTTCTACACTCTTTACACTTACCTGTTGTTTGGATGAGCAGCAGCAGCAATGCCAGCCACATGGCCATCATGTGTCGATGGTCTCTTGGCATTCTATTGTTGTATTCGTTGGGGATTGCTAATGCTGAGAAGTTGCCACCTCTATGGACTGTTCCGCCGCCTTCGTCTTCGTCTCCTGCTCTGCCACTCGATTGTTTACTTTTTGTTAAGTTTTGTGGCTTTCGTCGCATTTTTGCATAAATCCAATAGCTCCTCCCTTTTCTTCTCCTGCTACTCCTCTGTGCCACACTTTGCGGGGTTTCAATCTCTCTGTGTGGTTTGTTTGTGTTTTTTTTTCAGATTGTTTTATTGTTGAATTGTAGTTGGTGCTGGCATCTTGCTGCTTTCCTCATGCAGATTTATGCTGCAAAATAAAAAGAGAGAGAAAGAATTGTTAATGAAAAATGCAAACAAAAAAGTGCAAAATATATTCTAAAGTTTGTGGCTTGAGTCTTTTGTTGCTGCCAGTACAAAGTGCCAAAGGAAAAGCATTAGCAGACATTACATCAGTGAGGTGAGTCCATCATGTGTTCCCCGAGTGATCTACAAATGCTTTTGACCCTTGGCCCCACGCTTATGTAAATACTTTTTCCAGCATGGTTGGAAAAAGAAATACTTTCAGCAACAGTTTAGCTGTTTCGATGATTGCATAAAGTCTCGAGGCTTCGTTCAACAAAAACTAACTGCAATCTCCAGCTGATTGATATGCTAATTTTGATTGATGTCCAGCGACTGCTGTGCGCACAGAAATTGGTTTGCAGCGAAAGTTTTTGGGAGCACAATCTCGAGGTGTCTGCAAAAGCAAAAGTGAAATTCCACAAATGTTTCTACCACTCGGATGTACATTCATATCTACATATGTAGATGCCCCAACAGCCATTACCATGCGATGATCTCTAATCGATCCTGGTGCTGGGGCTTAACGAACGATTACCGAATGTGTCTCGAGTCGCTGCTAATCAGAAGCCAAAACAAGATCAGGCCGCCCCAGACCGCAAAAGCAATTGTGCCGTGCATTAGATGGAAAGTGAAAGCATCGAGACGGCATTTAGAGGAGCGGCCACAATCGGGGCGGTGGGGGGGCAAAGTCAAAGCCAGAGCAGCGCAAAGCCAAAGGTAAGCAAAGGAAAGGAAAGGTAAAGGTTGCTGTTCGCTGGCTGCTGGCTTTTTGTTTTGCTCTGCTACGTGATCTCAGAGCCGGACACGACCGGATTGAGCCGGTAACATGTGCAACAAGGGGTTGAGTCATGCCCAGAGACCGATTTTTGGCAGTCTTTTACTTTGTTTTTACAATTCCCTCAGAGAGGGTATGCTCGAATCTGACTAAAGTGGGAACCTATGCACATTTTCCCGTCTGTCACTATGTTTAAATATTAGCCATACAATTTGCATCTTTCTCTCTGGTCTCTATATTCCTGAGAACTCAATCAATATCCCTGCAATGTAAAGGGTATCTCTATGTTCGACCTCTGGTACCGACTGCTCTTTCTTGTTTAAGGGATTTTCGTTTGGAACCTTGAAAAGAAGGCAGCGGGTACGCATGGAGAAGCGCGAATGAAATAGAAAGTTTTCTTGTAAACAAACAACAAAATTTGTTGCTTCGTGGGCGTTGTTGTTGCTTTGGAATTGTGTCTGTCGTCGTTTGTCATTAAATGACTCCATTTCATCATTTTCCTGCTCTTGCTGCTACGACTTTTCCAATGAATGATTCGCCCACGCTAGCGCTTGTTTTGACTTAACTTCTCTTCTGTTCCTCTCTTCTGTTCCTCTCTTCTGCCCAATTTTACCAGATTTGCTTTCTTTTCGAGACTTTTTCAACACCCCAACGGAAGTTGCTCTCGGTAATTAGTCTTTTTTTATGTTTTCATCTTCTTCTCGGGTTAAATGACTCATGGGATTTTCATAAAGGTTTTTTTGGTGCTCTTTTCTGTTGCGCAACCCTCATATTTTTGTTGTAAGAGAGTGGAGAGTGCAGAGTGGAGAGTGGAGAGAAAGAGAGTTGCATAATACTCTTCTTGTGACTTTGCATTCGCGCAAAAGTCTGCAGATTCATCTCAGAAAATACACAGACCCTGCCCATCAATTTCTTTCATTTTTGCTTTTATCCCCCACCACTCCCCGCAGACTCACCACAAAACGCTGCCAATAATCATGTGATTGATGTTTTCTGAATATTGTTTTCCTTTTCCTTTTTTATTTCTCTTTCTATTGCACGATATTTTCAATTAGTTTTTGCACATAAGCAACGTTAATAATGGAACAAATTTCACCCAAAACACAAAACTGCAAAAAAAAACCAGAGAGGCACAACAAATTGAAGATTTCCGAAAGCCAGCCAGGCAGCATGGAGACGGATTGGGATTGGAGTGGATTGGATTGGTGGTAGCAAAGAGGTTTGCCAGAAATGCGGTTTTGTGGCTTGAAGGAATGTTAGCTTTAAATTATCGAAAAGCAAAAATCAAGCGACAAGCACTGGACAAGATGTAGAGAGGGGAGAGGCAGCTGCTGCTGTTTTCTGCATACAAAATTGGCACAAGTGCGCGCAAAATGGCACAAGTAACAGTATTAAATGCTGGAACGGGACACTTGAGTGGGGAGTATCATAGAGTAGAGCAGCAGGGGGCAAGCAATGGAAGGGGCAAGCGCTCTTGGCAATTTAGCAGAGTGGACAGGCCAGATCACATTGCGGCGACAGGCAAGACGACAGGCAGACAGGGAGAGAAGTAGTGTGCGCCTGTGCCTGTGTGTGTGTGTGTGTGTGTGGGGGTAGACAGGTTGACCACGGTGGAGCATATCCGGCTAGGAGTGGAGTCTCTCTCTCCATTTTCTACAGTTTTGCTATATTTGTGATTTATTATTAATCTTTTTTTCTTTGCTTCCACAAAATTTCAATTTATTCACATTCTTTTTCATATCTTTTGCAGTGAATTGCCCGTTAATTGGCCAGCAAATAGGTGCAACATACACAGGGAAAATTATAAAATTTGCAAACAAATTCCACAGCGGCGGAACTCAACAACAGCAACAATGCAATAAACAAAAGCCGCAAGACACAAAAACAAAGTTACAGCCAAAAGGCAGCGCGAAAAAAAGAAAGTTTTTTTTATGTTTTTGTTGCCGCTGTACATAGGCACACACAGCCGCATATATTTTTGCTTTTCTACACAAACACACGCACACACAGTAAGAGAGAGAGATACGCGCAAATATCATGTATTCGTTTTACATTATTACCTTTTGCGGCTGCTTCTTCTAGAGATACAAGAAACACTCTATTTTGTTGTTGTTTTCTTTTACGCACACACTTTTGTAGCTTTGAGCTCGTTTTAGTTATTCACTTTTCATAGATTTAAGCACGCACACACTAACACTCACACACGAGTAAATATGTATGTAGCCGCCGGCAGAGTGGCTTCTTCACTTTGTGTTGTTGCTGTGTTGCTTCTTCGCTTCTTTCTTTCTTCTTTCGCGCGTCTTCTACTTCACCGTCGCCGTTTTACAGCTTCGACGCTGTCTTACCAAAAACACACCGCTAACACAGGTGTGCACCGTTCGATCGCCAGAGACTGACTAAGGTGGAGGCCTCAAGCCCCCAAGTCGTGGAACTGCAAAGAAACCAAGACCCAAGCGCTGCGATCGGTGAACGAAGAGTGGATGGCAGACAGAGTAATGAAGAGTATACGCGACTAGACAACGCGTTGGAGATGGGTAGGAACAGAGAAGAGGAACTCCAAGCTGTTCATAAGTTCTTATATAAATAAATGTTTAAAAGTTTCAATACGAAAAAATGTAAGCTTCAACCACAAATCATTTCGCGCAGTGTAAAGCAATGAACCAGTTTCGGGGTAGACAACTTCGTGATTTTAGCTCACTGCTAGGTAGATCTGTGAGGGTAACCAAACGTCGCCGTGCAACCGTAGTGAATTTCCAACCAGAAAGGAAATAACAACAATTGAAAGTGGCTATTTATTGAATATACAGACATTAATCCGATCGCAGATTAGGACTCCGCTGAACGTCCTTAGTTAGGGAATTTCGCGTTGCTTGTTTGCGGCTCTAAATTGCGATTTGCAGGCAAATCGGAACAGATTCCATTCCAATCATTGGCAATTACCATGCAAATTGCAAACGCACGAAATCAAATGAAAAATCCTTAGAGTTTTTTTGGTTGCAATTCGCTTACAGCTTGGTGCTTGGGGGGAACCGGGAAAAGCGCAAAACGTGTGATGCAGAGGCAGCAGACGAAGATTTGCCGCTGTTCGGCTCATCATGCCACAAAACCATGCCCCATGACCAGTGAAATTGTGTTTGCTGTTGCTGTGCTGCGTTGCTCGTTTTCTTTTTCACCTGCGCCTTTCCACACTTTTCACGAATCGACAGCAGCAGCGGCAGCTGGAAGAGCGCCTGCTCATTGTTAATGGAAACACCTTTGGGGCATCAAAACAGCATTAAAGCCCCCCCAAGCATCTCCATTAATTGAGCACGCTGGCGGCTTTAATAGTTCTTAAGCAGTTGGGTATTAGTGTCAGAGGGAATCAAGTGAAGTGGAATGGCAACGAGCGGTATCTTGCTTTACTTTATTTTATTATTTAAACAGCATTTATTCGTAAATATATTTCATAATTATAGTACATAAATATTCGTACATTTCCCATAGACAATACACTAAGAAAAAACAAAGGATTATTTAGTTAAACATTTAATAGAGTGGCTAATATTTGGGGAGCTCCGAGTAGCGGGGCGGCGTGGACCAGAGCACACTGGAGTTGCGCTTCAGCTGGCTGGGATCGATGTTGGGGAATATCTGCTTAAGGTCCGGCGTGGTGGGTGCCACCGAGAAGAAGCTATCGATGATATCCGTGGGGCAGTGGCTCTGCATGGCAACCATTTCGGCGCGCACATGACCTGCAAAAGGCACACGAAAAATCGGTTTTAAATCAAGGAACATTTGGCCGAAGGGAATGCCAAAACTTACTGCGACTCCAGGTGGGTGCTGGTGGACGCTTGTGTGTGACCTTGCCCTCGTCGTCGGTGGAGTCATCCTCGTGCAGCATGTCCCAGGTGTATTTTGTCTTCGGCGGCGGTGGCAGCATCTTCTTCTTGGCGCCGGTTAGCTGTGCCAGCTTTTGCTGCTCCAGCTCTCGCTGCTTGGCCTTCTTGAGAGCCTCGGCTTCCTCCTGCTGGCGCATCTTGCGATGCAGCTCCTCCAGCTCCAGTCGCTTGCGCTCCTCCAGCTTCTTGCGCTCCTCCCGCACCTTGGCACGCTCCGCCGCCTGCTTGGCTCGCTCCTTCTCCTTGGCCTCGCGCTGCTGTGCGGCCTGCAGATGCTTCTGCTCGCGCAGCTTCTTGCGCTCCTCGGCCAGCGTGTGCAGACCCTTGCGGAAATCGTCGCCGCTGTTCTCGCGCGACAGCGTCTTGCTGGATGTCGAATTGGTGGACTTCAGATTGGTGCCAGTGGCCGTCTTCAGCAGCGTCGTCGCCTTCGAGGCACTCATGGGCGCCTTCTTGGGCTGCACCGCGCTTACGGGCAGTGCACTCGAGGTCTGAGTGGGCGTATAAAAACGACCCACAGTCGGTGGCTGCAACTTGCCAATCTTGGGAGTAATGTTCGATGTTCCAGTTCCTGGCGTGCCCTGAAGAAAGGAGAGACACGAGAGTTATCAATCGTGGAAGCAGGGGAGGAGGTGCTTCCTTCACTTACCGTATTCTTGGCTCGCGGTGCACGCACTTTGCTCTGTGCAATGGCCGCATTCTCGAACGCTTCCACGCGCATCTTCACGGGACTCTGTAGCAACGGACTGCGGGGTTGGAACAAAAGGTAATAAATGGCATTCTATGAAGCTTCCATTTCATACTCACTTGAACAGCTCGTGCGGGCGACCGGGGGGCAACTTCATGGTCTTTACATTCGAGAGAAATTTGGCCACCGGCACCACCCTGTCGTCCAGCGACTCATCCTCGGTCAGCAGACTGTTCCGCTTTGGCTCCGCCTCTGGCATTGCTGGCTGCCGCTTGTTGGAAATTACTTCAAAAGTGGCATCGGCAGGCGCTATGCTGGGACTCACATCGTTGGGCGCTGGACCCAGCACCATGGTGGCGTTCGACAAGGTCATCGTCTCATTAACAGCGCCAGAAATCTGTGCCGGCTGCTGCTGCTGCGGCTGCTGCGGCTGCTCGATTGTTGGCTCCTCAAGCGCATCCTTGTAGATGGAGCGCTCCTGGGTGCGCGACTCGCAGCTGTTCTTGCGTGTCCGCGAGGACACCGGCGAGTTCTTATCAATCTCACTAAAGCGCTCCACCTTGATGGGTCGATGGCAGGTGCCGTCCTTCTTCTTCTTGCGCAACTTCTTGGACACATCGGCCACGGCCAAGGTCTCATCTGTGGTGGTAGATTCCGTTGTGTCAGCGGCAGACAGCGCTGGCGGGGGTAACTCGCCCGTCAGCTTCTCTCGCTTCACTTTCACGACCAAATTCTTGTGTATGCTCTGTGATGATTTCTCACTGAGCACAACTGGTGCTGCCGGCTCTGGCTGTGCCTGTGGCTCATCCGAGGCTAGTGGCTCCTCCACAGCAGGCACCTCCGGCAGCGGCTCGGAGGCTGTACTATTTGGCCTGCTGCTGGCGCTGGAGCTGTTGAACTGCGAGACGCGATGCTCGCTCTCCACCTTCACGCGAACCATGTCCTCATCGCTGGGACGACGCATCTTGCGGTTGAGCGAGGGCTCCTTGAGCAGTTTGCCCGACTTCAGCTTGGCCGCACGCTGTGGCCGACCCGAGCTCATGGTGGTATCGGCCAGAGTGGGCGCCGGTGGCGGCGGCATTAGCGCCGCGGTGCTGTTCAGATTGCTCTCCTCCTCGGCCACGGCCAGCAGCTGGGAGTTGCTCTGTCGCGTACTCTGCATGCCAGACGAGTCGGCCGTCACATCGTGCACATCTGTGGAAGGGAGCAGTGTGAGATTTGCTGCCACCAGCTGCCACACAAAACTCACCTTCGGCCTCGTCCGAGTTCTCCGACAGCTTCGTCAGCCGCTTAGGCCGCTTCTTCGTCTGCTGTGGCGTCACCGATGTGCCTTCGCTCTGTTCCGGAGCACTGTCTGCTGGCTTGGCTTCTTTGACCTTGATGCCGTAGAAAAGTTCATCCAGTTCCCTGAAGTGAGCCTGCAAGCAACCAAAAGTGAAAAAAAAACATAAGCGTCATCGCCATATTGATCAACGTGTTCCGTGTCCACTCCATGCTCTGATAAATACCTCTCTGATCATCTGCAGCTCCAGCTCCAGCTCCGACAGGGGCCGCATTATATCCAACAAGTCATCCATTTGGCACAAAACAAAATCTACACAAAATGCGCAAAGTTGGCTTTATTTTTCGTACCCCGTTTAAAATGGCGGCAATAGCGATGCGTGGTGTGACCGCAGAATTAGCGATCAAATATACAGCACAGCCCTCAGAAATATACCGAAATGTAATATCTGCTTTTCAAAATGCAACGTAAATATACTGCAAATCCTTAATCATAAAGCCTGTCACCACCAAAAGTATGGTTTAATTAGTTTTTTCAATCAATTTGTTGATAAGATTGTTACGAGAGAAAGAGAATATTATTTGCTGTTATGCGCACAGCCGACTGCTCTTTTTACAACTTACAACACTGAACGGTGCAGAAAAGTTCCCGCGCAAATTGTGAAATTATTGATTGAATGCAGGTAATAAATGTTTTAAATTTATAAATATTAGTAGTGATATAAGATAGCAATGGAAGCAGAAGATAGCAACTAAAAGAGCAGTTTACATATAGACTAGACACAAACACACACACAAATAGCTTTAAATGATGTTGTTTCAAGGGCCAACTGAAATAAATGATTGAATGTGGTAGGCCGAGAGATTTGTCCCCACAGAGGGGAAGGATATGCCGTCTCTCGTTCATTCAACATTCAACGTTCGATTAAGCAACAAATAAAAATTGTCAGTGGGAGAGCTCCAAAGTATTTCGAGTTTCATTTAACAAAAATAAGCAAATTTTTCGTTTTTTCTCTACTTTTTTTTTTGCCAAATTTCTGTGTGAATTTGTGTATAAAGAATGGCCAGCTCGAATGTGTCCGACTGGGATGAGCCGCTGCCGACATCGTCGAGCGAGGAGGTCGAGGAGGAGGATCCGGACTACTGCAGTCCAACCAACCGCCAGCTCAGGCAGCAGGAGAACGTGGACAAGTTGCGTTCGTATGTGCGCCGCATGGCCTACCAGCCATCCATGCCGCCCAAGACACGACCCGGCGATGTGGCCAGATCGCAGCCCAAGAAGAATCAGCTGATCGACACGTACGCACAGTTCAAGGACTACTACAACCCAAAGCAGCGAGCAACGCGCATCAAGCGGCTGCTGGGCAAGTACAATGCCATAACCACAGAGTAAGTGCTTAAAGGAGCAAGTGCTGGGCTCTAACGATATGTTCTTTCGCTGCAGACAGCTTGCTGAGGTACTCAAGAGCAATGAGTCAAAGGAGCGGCGCAAGGAGGACTTCTTGAAGCGCAAGCAGGAGCTGTACTACAGCATGCTGACCAAACTGGAGCGCCAGTGTCGCACACAGTACCTGAACGTGCTCATCAAGAAGTTTGCCAAGTTCATCACCCATTTGGCCACCACAATGCGCATACCGCCGCAGCTGGTCGATCCCTATGCCCGCATGCAGCGCGGCATCTTCTGCAACGTGCTGCTGGCCATCGGTGTCCAGCCTGCCTCCCAATCGGCCATCTACTACACCAGCGAGGATGCCATCGAGTATGATGTGTGCCATCGCCTCGCTCACGCTCTGCTCAGTCTCGTGATCAAGGCCTTGGACTCGGCGGCCGCTCGCGATCCCAACGAGCTGGCCAAGTCCGTTGACTTGGACCTGGAGATGGACAATCACATCAAGCGTCGCCTCATGTGCGCTGCCGAGAAGAAGATCACCTACGAGCGTCGTCGCAACAAGCAGACATACAAGAAGAGCGTCAAAGATAAGTGCCAAGTCCCCCAATGCGAGTAGCCAGTAGTCTACAGGTTCTAGTCTCAGGTTCTACATATATTTAGTCCAATGATATGAGCATCGATCAAGTCTTTAGGTTTCGACACACAAAGCTGTTTGTGGGATTCGGGGTGTACGCCTCGCAGTAGGGCACTTGCCAGACGCCAGCTTTTGTCTTGTGAACGCACAATGATCCTTCCGAATGAGCACCTTCTCCAGGAAGCCTTCGCTCAGCTGTCGGAACTGCTGCAGATGTTGCCGGCACTCCAGGCACTTGCCCCAGTCGGCTGGCGGTCACACACAGCTGTTGTGGCAGCTGCTCGCCCAGCTCCTAGAGCAGGAGGCGCCAGCCCAGCTTCTGATTTAAAATTTGTAGTCTGTAATTTTGTTTGAAATCTGTTTGAAATTTTCTCGAAAATGTGTCTCAAATATACCGTAATATACCGAACAATTGTCGAAGTATACCTATATACCGTCGACTCAATTTCGACGTGAAAAAATATACCGTAAACGGTCACCCTGCTGCTGTGGCCCGCTGCACCCGCTAAGAATGTCGGCGAACACATTGTGGCCATTGATGTGCTTGTAGCCCTCGATTATACCGTAACTTACGGTATACCTTTAAAATGATACCGTATATTTTGGTATATTTTAGTTTATTTTTGACGGCGCAACGGTATATTTTAGCGATAGTTCCACGGTCACACTGCGCATTTGTTAATATCGCGTTTTTTGCAACAAGCTACGAAAATCCGACTTAGGAAAGGGGGACAACAAAAAAACCGCGCGCATTGCGACCACAACAATAAGATGTATATATAGGAAACCGTATGCGGGAGTAGACACACTTGTCCCCAATTCGTAACCAGAAGTCCCAACACACACGCAGAGCTACACTCGCAGGCAGGCAGGCAGCACCCGCAGCAGGCAGGCAGCAGGCAGCAGCAGCGCAGCCATGGGACTCGATTTCGATGCCCTGGAGTACTGCAAAGGTGTAAAGAACAAGCAATCCCAGCCACCGTATGCGTGTCCAGTGCGGGACTGTGACCGCAGCTACAAGACGATCATGGGACTGCAATACCATTTGGTCAAGTACGACCACGATAATCCGCAGCCGCTGACGCCAGTGCTGACGCCGCATCGGAAAAAGGCGCGCTCCCGCTCCACGCACCACTCGACGCCAAAGCCAAAGGATAACGGCAGCGGCGGGGATGCGACGGGCAGCGTGGGTGGAGAGACGAAGAACGGAGCCTGCAGCGGCATTGGCGCTGGCAGTGGGAGCGTCACGCGGCATCAGTACGCCAATCCCGAGTCACTGGTCGCCTACAATGAGGAGGAGGCCACCGTCACCTTCAATATCGAGGGCAAGAGCGTGCGCTTGGGCATCGATGATGCCCTGCCGCTGGTGGAGGAGGAGGAATTCGTTGCGCTGGTGGAGCGGGGATGCATCCTGAATGCGGATGCAGCGCCGCTGGAGGAGAATGCACCGTGGGCCAAGGTGCAGGTGCCGGTGGCAAAGGTGTGCGAAATCGAAGACTACAATGTGCCTGACGCCCCGCCCCGACCGCTGGCCTACTATCGCTTCATCGAGAAGTCGCTGGAGGAGCTGGACGGTGAGATTGAGTACGATGTGGATGAGGAGGACTCGGCCTGGCTGGAGCACATGAACGAGGAGCGACACAAGCTCGGCCTCACAGCCGTCAGCATCGACACGATGGAGCTGCTGATGGATCGCCTCGAGAAGGAGTCGCACTTCCAGGCGGCGGCCAATGGCACGCCCACGGGCGTGGAGGTGGACGATGATGCGGTGTGCTGCATCTGCCTCGATGGCGAGTGCCAGAACACCAACGTGATACTCTTCTGCGACATGTGCAACCTGGCGGTGCACCAGGACTGCTACGGTGTGCCCTACATACCCGAGGGCCAGTGGCTCTGCCGCCGTTGCCTGCAATCCCCCAGCAAGCCGGTCAACTGTGTTCTCTGCCCCAATGCGGGTGGCGCCTTCAAGCAAACGGATCACGGCCAGTGGGCGCATGTGGTGTGCGCTCTGTGGATACCCGAGGTGCGGTTTGCCAATACCGTTTTCCTGGAGCCAATTGGTTTGTAGTTGCCACCGATCCTGCCTCTGCCTTGAACTAACTTAAGCTCTCTGCTCCCTGTAGATTCTATTGAAACCATTCCACCCGCTCGCTGGCGTCTCACGTGTTATGTGTGCAAGGAGAAGGGTCTTGGCGCCTGCATCCAGTGCCACAGGAACAGCTGCTATGCCGCCTTCCACGTGACGTGTGCGCAGCAGGCGGGCCTCTACATGACGATGGACACCATCAAGGATGGCCACAACGACTCCTCGATGCATGTGCAAAAGTTTGCCTACTGCCACGCCCACACGCCAGCGGATGCCAAGCTGAAAATGAACGTGCCGGACTTTGAGGACACGCGGCACAAGATGCGCGAGGCACGCAAGGCGCTGGCCAAGAAGCGTTCCACGGCGCCCGTGGTGCTGATACCGACCATACCGCCGGACCGTGTCCAGGAGATCGCCACCATGGTGACGATGCAGAAGAAAAAGGAGTTCCTCGATCGCATCATTGCCTACTGGACGCTGAAGCGGCACTATCGCAACGGTGTGCCGCTGTTGCGGCGCCTGCAGAGCCAGGGACACAATCACGGCGTCATTCAGCGCAACGGCATCGAGGGCTCCCCGGACACGAATGAGCTGTACCGGCAGCTCAAGTACTGGCAGTGCCTGCGGCAGGATCTGGAGCGTGCGCGTCTGCTCTGCGAGCTGGTGCGCAAGCGGGAGAAGCTGAAGGTGGCCTTTGTAAAGATCTCCGAGGAGGTTGTCATGCTGCAGCTGAATCCGCTGGAGTCTGCGCTGACCAAGCTGCTGGATGCGCTGGAGGCGCGGGACACCATGGAGATATTCCGCGAGCCGGTGGACATCAGCGAGGTGCCCGACTACACGGACATTGTGAAGCATCCCATGGATCTGGGCACAATGCGCACGCGGCTCAAGGACTGCCAGTACACGACGCTGGAGCAGCTGGAGAGTGACTTTGATCTGATGATCCAGAACTGTTTGGCGTACAACAACAAGGACACGGTGTTCTATCGCGCGGGCATACGACTGCGCGATCAGGCGGCGCCGCTCTTCGTGCAGCTGCGCAAGGAACTGCAGCGGGACGGGCTGCTGGAGCGCACACAGCGCTCGCATGTCGATCATGTCGAGGCGGAGGTGGAGCACGAGCTGCGACAACTGCTGACGCTGCCAGCCAGCGAGGATGTCGTCCAGAAGCTGCTCATACTCGCCGACAAGTCGCAGGTGCTCAAGAATCCCAGTTATCGCACGAAGAAGATCAAGCAAATTCGCCTGGAGATTACGCGCATGCGCAAGACGCTGCAAAAGGCGCGCTATGCAGCGGTATGTGCACGTCCCAAACCTCTAAAGTTCTCCCTTTAATGTCTCTTCCCTCCCCCGTTAGCGCCATGCCAATCGTAGCCGCAGCGACGACGATGAGGCCAGAGGCTCACCCTCCAAGAAGCGACCACGCAAACGTCTCAACAGCAGCGCCATGGACATGGACCTGGAGCCGGATGACGAGCTGGACGAGGATGAAGACTCTGAGGAGGAGTCATTGGGCGACGCTGATGAGGAGGAGACAGCCAAGGAAATGCTCAGCACAACACAAACGCCGCCCTGCAGCCCCATCAAGAGTCTCAACAACAGCAGCTCGCCGGTGGGCATCAATCGAAGGTGAGAGAGTCAGAATCAAACCATAGCCACGAGCCCAGCCTTATCCCTGACATTTCCCACCCGCAGAACGGCCATTTTGCTCACGCGCAAGTCACAGGCGGCGCTCAAGCGGCCCTCGGAGCCACTGTCCACGCCCGTGAAGGAGGAGCAACACAATTCCCAGTCCTCCAGCAGTCAGTCCATGGGCCACAGCGCCAGCGCCAGTGCCAGTGCCAGCTGCTCCTCCAATGCTACAGCGGCGACAGCTGCCACCAGCGTGGCCTCACTCAACAGTGTGCCGCCCACGCCCACAGCCAATGCCAGCCTTAACTCTGCTGCCGTCTCGAGCTTTACGCTGACACAAAACAGCAGCTGCAACAGCGGGGGAAACGCCGCGGGCTTGAGCACCGCTACGACACCCGGTGTGGGTGCACTCGCGGGAGCCGCTGCCGCAGCCAGTCTGACATCCACGGCGCTGTCCATCAGCAGCAAGATGAGCCTCAATTTGGGCGTCAAGTCGCCCAAGCGGCCGGGACGCTATCGTCGCCTGCCCGAGCTGCGAAACAGTGCCTCAATGTCACCAAAGAAGTCCCCAAATCCAGCTGCAGCCCAACCACTGCCCGATGGTCGCCTCTTCGAGCGCATTCCGGACAGTTTTCGAGTTTATCGCGCCAACAACCAGCGGGATGTGAGCGACAGCGACGAGGGACCCTCGCAGTCGAGCAGCCCCTGCAGCAGCTGCTCGGACTTCAGCATGTCCGGCAGCTGCTCGGACTTTGACAGCGACGAGGCCAGCGACGGGCACAGCGAGGAGCGGGAGTCCACGTCCACGCAGGACGGCACCACGGATGCCATGGATCTGCAGCACGCCAGCCTCGGGATGAACAACAGCCAGCAGGGCAACGGGAACATGGCCATAAGCAGCAGCAGCGGCGCCAGCGGCAGCTCCAGCGAGGACGAGCCCCTGCTGAACGATGGGCAGCAGCATCCGAAGCGACGCGGCAGGCCGAGCAAGACGAGAACAAACCGCAGCACGCCGACACCCACGCCCATACCGTTGGCAGCACGGGGGCCCGTCATGTCCGCCGCACGCGGACGTGGCAAGCGGCGCAGCAATCTCAGCGAGTCCACGACCAGCTCCACGGCCACACCGCCGCCCATCATGCGCAAGGCGGGCAAGCTGCGCTCGGCCACGCCCAGCATCGTCTCGCCGCTGGTGAACAACATCAAGGCGAGGAGAAACACCACGGCAACAGGAATGGCAACGGCAACCGCGACGACAGCCATGAACAACAACAAGAGTCGACACGGGGACATGGATGTGGAGGAGGTGGTAACGATGACGCGGCATCACAATTCGCACAAACCAACGCTGGAGCCGCTGCAGCTGGTGTGGGCCAAGTGCCGCGGCTATCCGTGGTATCCCGCGCTCATACTCGACCCGAAGACGCCCAAGGGGTTCGTGTACAACGGCGTGCCGCTGCCGGCACCGCCCACCGATGTGCTGGCGCTGCGCAAGAATTGCCTCGACGACATTGTCTTCCTGGTGCTCTTCTTCGATGTGAAGCGCACGTGGCAGTGGCTGCCGGCGAACAAGCTGGACATACTCGGCATCGACAAGCAGGTGGATCAGCAGAAGCTGATCGAGTCCAGGAAGCCGGCGGAGCGGAAGGCCGTGAAGAAGGCGTACCAGGATGCGTTGCACTATCAGAGTCAGGTCTCGGATCTAGAGGGCCAGGGGCCCGATCCGATTATGTGAAAGCTATTTGCCCAATTGAGTTTGTGCTGAATGCGCGTCATCGCTCGAAATTAGCCATAAAATATGCCCCCTCTCCCCAGTCCCCAGCCCCGAATCTTCTACTATAAATATGTGCCCTCGATCCTTGATCCTTGCTCTTTATAGTGTGTGTGTATTTTTACGTCATTTGTTGTTATACGAAGCAGAAGCAGAAGCAGAAGCAGTAGAAGGCCCTCCATTAGCGTATTTCGTTTGATTCCCTCAACCCCCCACTGCAAGTGTCCTTTGCCCACGATTGTGTACAGTTTTTAGTGTGTGTTTTTGTAATCCCAAGCGATGATTTTTGTACATTAGTTATTTGGATTTTTCTATTATTATTATTAATTATTGCGATGAAACGAAAAGTGTTAAGAGAAAATGCCCCAGACCCCAAACCTTGAACCTTAAATGAATACCGGAAACACGCGGCAACAAGATGGAATTTATAACCTCAAAATGTTTCACACGAAATCAAATCAATGTTTAAGTTAAATAGTTTTAAGTAAAACAACAACAACAACAACAACAAGCTACAGAATAAGTTCCAAAACAGAAAACAAAAAAACGTTAAGCAAAAAGTGTGTAAAGAAAAAGAGAAAAACCTTAAAAATCAAGATGAAAAATTTACAAAATAGCATTAAAAAAAAAACTGTAAAAGAGCGTGCTTGCGTGTGTGTGTGTGTGTGTGTGTGCGTTGATATATATACAGTTATATATCTTGATTTCCCCGCAAGGATTATGCTTTACTGTACATAATGATTATTACTATAGTTAGTTACTGTGCGTGTGATTCATGCTAGGAATCCTGCGTTTGCTTAGGTCTGAAAGTATTGAAACTCCCCCCACACACAATTCCAAGCCACACCTCACACCACAACCACCACCTTTGACCTTAACAAGATTGAATGTTATTCAAACAAACTTAAACATAAATTCAAATGCAGACAAAATAAATGTTTTAAACAAACCTTCTTCCGTTTTGCATTTCCGCTGCGTGAAAAAGTTTCGCTGACAGTTTTGTGCGCACTGGCTGCACAGTTTTAGCTGCTGCCATCACGTGCTAAGTGTCGCCTAAACTGCGTCAGCAGTTCGGGGCAGGGTGTTTTGTTTTGATGAACTGGCTTACATTCATTTTGATTACTTACACTTTGAGGTCATTAAACCACGTTTTGGGTTGCCTTCGGCAGCAGCTGATTTATCAATTATCACCCGAACAGATGGTTTCAGCTTTACAGTTTCATGTTTATTTTTACACAGACGTAATTACAGTTGTGTGATTACTGGCCAGGGTAGACAGTTGAGGAGTCGCTACAAAAGGAAAACGATCCCACAAAGCAGTTACATTAACATAACAGCAGTGGCCAACAGTCTGACTGGTAACAGAAACTTGGCTACTGCTGATATAACAGTTGGGGAAGTGGTGTATGTATGTATGTAATTACAGTTGCACCTCTGCAGAATCTCTACAGCTGTTATTGCCACAGTTTCAGCATCACTATTCCATACTACAGCTCTACAGCTTTTTATGTTTCGCAATCAATTAGAACAGAATAAAGCTTCTAATTATATTAGCTGCTCAATTATCTTTCAAAAACATTCCCCTCTTAAATGTTAAGTGATTTACACGGCCCTTAATTACATTTTTATGACTTTTCCATCCACTCTGCGGCTGTTCAGCCACCTCACAGTTGAGCATTCACACGTCACGGTCCAGCCACATGATTAGGCCAATTAATTTCGAGCATTAACAAAGTCATTTTTGTGCGTTAAAAAATGGAATTGTTTTGTGCTGCGTGACAGAACAAAATCTTGAAATATTTTCAACGCATTTACCACAACAAATAATTGTAATCGTTTTGTGGCAGCGATCTTTAAGCCACAAATCAAGTGTATAAGCGGGGCTTAAGTCTGACAGTCACAACAACTCAATCTTCAGCTCAACTCTGGCTTATAGAACGCCCAAAAATACCTGGCAGCTACCCGCTCCATTAGCTGGCGGCCTCAATTGTAAATGCAAATTAATTTGCTGCTGTCGACGATTCAAAGTTTACGGATTGGATTTACTTTCGTTGTCGGTTGTCGCTGACGAGTTTGCCAAGTGTTGGCCAAGTGTCCAGCTGTAGGTCATTGCGTTGGCGCTCTAATTGATGTATTTATTTATCACTGAACTGAACGCAATTATGATCTATTTGCGCGCCCTCGCCCTCGTCCCCGGAACTGCGAGTGCGGGAAATGCCCAAGAGAAACGAGTTTCTGCTGCGGCCAAAGTGACGTCAAAAGAGCGCAGCGAATTTTTGCTTTGAATAAAGAATATGTTGGGCATACAAATGCATGGCCTTGAGTGTGGCTGTGAGGTAGGAAAAGTGCTGGAAGAGCTGCTCCAAAATGTGCTCTAAAACCTGCCATCAAAAATAAATAAAAAAATCACAGCTGAATCGGTTTTATTTGCCGCTGCCTTGTTACTGTTAGCTGCAGTGACGTCTTGGGTTATTTCGTAGAGACAGAGGCACGTGATCCGTTGCACGTTGCCGCCGAAAGAAGAGACAAACTTTGGGAATTCCTTTTGCTGCTGCTGGTTCAAGTGCGTTTCTTGGCCATCAACTTTTGGCCTCTGGCTTGCGGAATATTTTGATTATATTTGAAGCTAACAAACGCTGTACAGGTAAGCGAAAGCGATCCACAAAGCAGTTACATTAACATAACAGCAGTGGTTAACAGTCAGACTGGTAACAGCAACTTGGCTGCTGCTGATATAACTGTTGGGGGTGGCGTATGTATGTGCATGTAAATACAGTTGTATTACAGTTGCATCTCTGCATAATCTCTGCAGCACGGAGCTGTTATTCCTACAGTTTCAGCATCACTATTCATGCAAGTGGCCATAAACTTGTGCCCTCTGGCTTGCGGAATTTTTTGAGGGAAAAGTTTGCAAAGCTCTGAGAGCGAGAGATGGCGTGTTGGGCCACCAGACACCTTAATGAATGCGCTAATTGTGGACTAATTAACGACTACAAATCTGCCACATGCAGCGCTCAGCGATTGCTGCTTTGGCTATCATTTTGGCTGTTACTCTGACTTTTGTTACTCTGATAAGATAAGCGGCAACGTGGTGAGCAGCAGGCACTTTGAACTGCTCCAATTAGCGCGGACGTGCCTCCCTTTTTTCGGCGTTCATTGAATGGCACATCGAACGCCAGAGTCTGGGCACAACAAAAGAATTAAAAGCAGCAATTGATGGCGCAGCAGCCACACGCGCCCCGAAAAGATGCGAGAGCAGAGACGACGAGTGGTAACCATGGGGGCAGAGGCTGCGCATCATTGGATCTACGTCACATGTGCGTTGCGGCAACGTGACTATGGTCAGTTCGAGCAAGAAGAGAATCTATCTGAGAGCGATCTTTCCGCCTGGCAACAAGACAGCTGCCAGCTGCCCGAACGCTTTCTATGCCAACTGTGTGGCTGGATTATGAAATGTTTTCTGCCTATTTTCTGCCTGTGAAAGTTGAGGCTTCGGGCATTACGTGAGGTATGCCACATGCCCATTACACAGTCACAGTCACCGCGTTGTCATGTGTCTTCCCCGTTCGAGTTCGTCTTGTCAGAGTGTGAAAATTGTAGCCTGAAGCCAAGGTGACTTTTATGGGTGAAAATCTGGCAATGAAATCGAACAATGGGGCCAGGCCAAGCCATGGCATGTGATCAATGAATGAGCACAAAAATGTCCAAAAAAGAGGCAGATTATCAGCTGGGGCAACAGATAAGCAAAATGCTCTCCCAAGAGATAGCTGCAAAAAGCGCTGAAAATTTGACAGCAAAGAGTGGAAGAAGAACGAAGAAAGAGTGAGGAAACCAACCAAGGGGAATTTACTTACAAGCTGCTGCCGTTGTGCGCTGTGGGGAGCACCAATTCACCACGCTCAGAGAGACATGCGCTTGAAAGGGTTGAAGAAGGAGCTAAGGAATTTCCCCTGGGGCAGTGAGACTGAAGGGAATATTTTGCCAAACAAAACGAAGAAATGATAGAGCCAAGAAATCAAAGCAGTGCTAAGGCTCTGGCAATATTGGAGCCATAAATCCAAGCAGTGAGCAGTCAAAGCAGTGCAGTCATTTTGTATGTATAAATTTGGGTGTATTTTGTTTTTTTGTGCGCTTCTTGGCCACAGCTGTTTGCTGCTTTTGTTTAATTTGATTACAATAAAAAGGGGATTTGCCGCTGAGTCTTAAACCACAGGAATGTGGCACTGGCATCTTTTGTGTGATATAATTTGTAATGCCCGAACTGGCTCTCCAGTCAGGAGAGGCTTCTCGCATTTTGCCCCCCTTGTGGCCGTATAACGGCGCCGGCTGGAATTAACTTGAACAGTCGCCGAACCGGTTGGAGCGCAGGCAGCGCCCAAAAGCCATATTGGGTATTAGCTGGATACTCCCGGCTGCCAGCCAAGAAGCGTCTCGCAGGCGCGACCAGACGGCGACTGTACAAAAATAAGTGAACTGCTTGCAGGGGGCGCTGTTCCTCCCAGTGAGACTTTTTGACAAATTTCAATTATTGTCCAGCCGCATGTAGCCTCTCTGTCAGTGATCAATCGATAGGCAAAGGAACGGTGCAGCCAGCGATCGATCGACTGGCCCTCAGAGTTGTGTCCTTTCACTTGGTCTGGACTTGGCCATAAATTGCCAGCAGTCGGTGCTAAAAATAAAACAGGGCCTAACCTTGAGCGGCTGCCACATAACGGAAAAGGGCAAAAAGCGAAATGTGGTCCTGGGGGCAGAGGCGGAGAGGGGAACGCTGGCCAATTAAGTTTTCAGAGATAAAAGAAGACTCAAGAATCGCAGAAGAGGGAGAGAGGTAGAGGTCAGACCTGGGGCAACAGAATATTTATTGACACATCCTGTATCTGGTGTCTGGTGTCTGGTGTCTGGTCACCCAAGGACACATCGCATAACCAGTCCCGGCTTGCGGTTCTTTTCCACTATAAAAGCTCTCCACTCGCAGCCAGAACAGCATCAGTCTATCCCCGAGAACCGGCAGCAGTAGTCCTTCGAAGTTGTAGCGAAATTTTGGAGCAGCAGCCCAAAAGTCCTACAAGTCCAAGTACCAGTCCCAGGAGCGACTCCCCCCTCAAGATGCGTTTGTTTGTGCTCGGCCTGCTGGCCCTTGGCTCCGTGCAGGCCTTCTCCGTGGTGCGCACGATCCAGCCACAGCCACAGCCACAGCTGCTCTCCTATGCCCCAGCCCGTGGCGAGTTCCCCGTGCTCAGCGGACTGGCTCAGGGCTATGTGCGCTACTTGGATGGCACGGGAGCGGAGCGCCTGCTGGCCTACAACTATCCAGAGCCACTGAACGGCATACGCGCCAGCACGAGTCTGCTGCGTTCCGGCTTGGCCTCCGAGGAGCAGCAGCAGGACACGGCGCTGTTTCGCGCCTGGTGCGAGCAGCGCTACAATGCCATGCGCCTCGAGCTGGAGCGCCTGCGCGCTCAGGGGGTGCAGCCCTCGGCCCAAATGATGGCCCAGTTCGAGCCACTCGAGCAGATTGTCAAGTACTCAGCCTTCGACGCCGTGCCCGGCCTCAGTCCGGAGGTGCAGCGCGCCCGCGATGAGCATTTGCGCATCTGGAACGAGGCGCGCCTGGAGGTGCTGCGCGCGGAGCAGGCCCAGCAGCTCACGGGACACTATCAGCCACAGGAGCAGATTGTGCAGCTGAAGACAACGCAGCAGCAGCAGCAGCAGCAGCAGCAGCAGGCGACGCCCGTGATCTATGGACAGCAGGCGCCACAGCAGTTCCAGATCAAGTCCGCTGAGGCACCGCAAACGCACTCCTACGGACTGAATCCGTTCCTCGTGAAGTCAGCAACGATTACAGGCTACACCCAGGAGACGCCACAGCCCGTGGAGGAGACTCCCGAGGTTAAGCTCGCCCGCGAGCAACATCTCAAGCAGTTCTTCGCGGCGTTGCATCGCCAACCCGAGGCCGTGCCGGAGTTGCCGATCCTCAAGACCATCCCTGGCATACAGCAGCCGCAGCAGCAGCAATCGCCACAGCCCGTGGAGGAGACACCCGAGGTGAAGCTGGCCCGGGAGCAGCATCTCAAGCAGTTCAATGAGGCGCTGCAGCGTCAGCCCACCGAAGAGGCCAACGTGAAGGCAACGCCCCAAGCTACGAGCTACGAGACACCACAAAGCAGCTTCAAGTTTCCCGAAGGCAACCTACAGACGCCGCAAGCAGTGGAGGAAACCGCAGAGGTCAAGCAGGCCAGGGAGCAGCATCTCAAGCAGTTCAATGAGGCGCTGCAGCGTCAGCCCATCGATGTGCAGCAGCAGCCGCTGATTCCCAGTGCGCAGTTTGCACCACTGATAAAAAGCATCGAACAGGTCATTCCACAGCCGATTGAGGACACGCCCGAGGTAAAGCTAGCCCGGGAGCAGCATCTGCAGCTGCTGAACAAAGCCAAGGTCAGGGCCGAGGACAAGCTGGAGGACATCAAAGACATGATACGCCTCGAGGAGCTTGAGCGTGACGAGGAGAAGCTGCGCGAAAGGGAGCGCCAGGTGATGGAGCAAAAGGAAGCGGCCCTGGAGCGACTGCGCGAAGAGGAGCGCCTCAGCCAGGAGTGGCGACTGCTGCAGGCGGAGCAACTGAAAATCGAGGAGGAAGATCGCCAGCGGCTGTATGCCGAGCGGCAGGCCGAGCAGCAGGAGCTGAAGAGCACCAAGAACTATGCCACCGGCTCGGAGACGACAACCAGCGACTCGCTGCCCATCTTTCTGGGTGCATCAGAGGGTGGCAACATCAAGCTGCTCGCCTCCCAGGCAGCCCCAGCTCCGGCTCAGACCCAAGCCTCGACCATCAGCCAGCAGCAGTCGGTGCAGAATGGTTTCCTTTTGCGCATTCAAACGAATCAACCGAATGCCATACAAACATCCACGGCGCCCATAGGTGCGCCAGCGTTTGTCTACACGGACAAGGCGGCTGCGGCGGCCTTCATCCAGCCCCAGGTGCAGTTCTCCCCCGAACTGGAGCTGGCCACACGCGAACATCTGCGTGCCCATGAGATAGCGCTGGAGCAGCTGCGCCTGGCCAATCTGCAGACCCCCTGGAACCCGAACTGCAATCACTAAGGCAGAACCTGAACCCGCAAACAATTGTCCAATTCGATTTCACTTGCATTGCCCTTAGGTTTAAGCAAACGCACTGCTTTACGCACTCACCCCAGCACTCATTATTCACACTCATGCCCACACCCATACTCATACTCGTACACCTGCATAGCTTAAGTGCCAATTCGTAAATGCAATTCAGTTGATAAAACAACGCAAAAACGTGAAGACACAGACGGTGAACCGTAAATGAGAATCATCTGCAAGGGGGAGTGGGAGTGGCGGGTGGCTGGTGGCTGGTGGCAGCGGGGTTGGGTCACAGAGGAAATGGAATGCTTGATACCTTTGTACAGTTACGCGAGAGAACGTTCTCAATTTCAATTTTGGAGTCGCCAGATTGTCGGACTGATCGGCCGATCGTTTAGGAATGCGCATAAAAGGCGCTCAAATGACGCCGTAAACTGGCACAGATGAAGATGTTATCCGTCCGGCACTTGACGCATATATCAAAGCAGTGAGCAACGGTACATCGGATGGTAATGCTGGCTGTCGCACTGCAGCATACCCTGTGGCAGTGCGAGCAGTGCGCTAATTGCGAACTGCTTTTGCAGGATTTTGTTATGAAATTGGAACTAGGCCAGAGTGTGGCGCTGGGCATTATTCAAGCGCATTCGAATGGTTCCTTGAAAAATTGAGGCCTGTTATTTTATTATTCACATTTATTCGATGTCGCTCAATTTTAATATAAACTTGATCTACTTGGGGCAGCGTGTGCGCGCCACAAACAAGAATCTACATACCAAATTTGGTATGGGCTAGCCTAGCCGTTAAAGATTGTTCTAGCTGCCGTGCAGACTGGACAGCTGGACAGCTGGACACAGCCTGGACAGACGGATGTAGCTGCAGTCTAGACTGGGATTATGGGCTCCGTTACATATATCCACTCCGCCGCAATATAGCCTTGTGTCCAGCTAAAGTAGCGGGTATTAAAATGTTGAACAAATTTATACAGAACGGAATCCACTTTGCATCGCATCCCCCCAAAACAGAATTCTGATCGGTGCTGCTCGGTGCTCGGTGCTTTGCGGTTCTGCACTGACCTAGCACAAAAACCGAACACAAACTCGAACCGTTAATCGCCGGTGGAATTGATGAAATTACCGTTGGAGCACCGTCCCTCACCCACTGCTTTGTAGTACCTGTCGTGCGCCCTGCCGCCTGTCTGCCCTGCGCTGATAAGATTTCGTCAGCGATTACGTGGCTCTAGCATGACTAATGTCTGGCGAAAGTGACTAATGAAAGATGTTCCTATGCCTATGGCCATTTATGGACAAGATGTCGGAGCAGATGAAGTGCCACTGCGGATGCCACTGCCAGACATGTGACAGAAATGGCAGATAAGAGCCAGAAGTCATAGAAATTACAGCGGAACTGCCGATGGTTTTTAGCGTCTTCCGAGTCCACAGGTTCAACGCAAATGAATCACTTTGAGAAAAGATTGCCAATGTCTCCTGATGTGTGCCTGTCAGGGTACAAAGTCTAAAGGTGCCTGGGAGGCAGCTGCCATCCCACACAAACCCAACCTTATCGCTGCCTAATCAAATCAATCCCAACTCCCAATTGTAGCGATATCTGTGATCTGATTTGGCTGATGCAACTTGCGGCTACACAAAGCCCCCCCTCCCCCAATTTGGCCTTGTTCAAATGGGATGTGGGGCATTCCGTGTCTGTTCACTCCATGCCGCTGCGCAGTTTCTTTTGTGGGTGCGAATTATTTCCCTGCTCCACAAAAATGTGCTCGATCTTGTGTTTACAATGGCACACGGGGCGGTGATTGCCAAAATTAAATTACCTTTCGAATCGAAATTCGCTGAAAAAATGGGAAATATCTCAGGCATTTGAGAACTGAACTGTGGGCAAGCAATCTCTAGAGCAAATAAATATAACAGAGGGGATTTTTGCAGGTGCATAAAAATAATCCCACTCATCATATGTGGGCGATTCCTTGAACTAGAAATCATTGAAAGAATGGGAAACTTTTCGGTTGAAGGTGTAACATTTTAGACGGAAATATAATTTCTTTTTCGGGTTTACATATTTCAATATTTAACTTATGTATTATTATCGTTTAAACGTTTATCCCTCTGCACACTTTTTCTGTTTGCAGTTTTTCTGCTTCTTTCAGGCGCCAGTTGTCATTCATTTTCTATTTCACCCGAAATCGCACTCGTAATCGCCATTAAATAATAAACTCTACAGTTTTTGGCCTTTTGGCTATCTTGGCCGTAAAAGGCAATGCCACTGGGGGAGTTCCCCCCATCGAGTGCTGGGCAAACAACGGTGATTTTTTCTGTGCCAACTTTTGTTTTTCTCCGGAACTACTGATAAGAAAACGCCCAGAAACGAACAAGAACGAACAGGAATTTGTGCTAAGGTCTCTTTACTTTGATATTTATGCAGAATATTTGCCTTCGTTGTTATTATAAATTTGTTATCGTTGATATTTTTAGCAGGCGGGCAGTTTATTTTTAACATTTGTTGGGTTATTTTTGGTTTTTTGTGTGTGTGGCTTGGATGTTAATGCGACGCAGACGGTAATGAGAAAGACAATGTCAAGTGGTGGCTGGCCATCAGTCAGAGACACAGACGAACGGGTTGAACCCCAGAGCCAGAGCCCAATGCAAACATTGTGTGTAGCTGATAACACCGCTTGCCTCTTATCTACGAGAAAGTGTGTCTCCATGGCAGAATCGTTCTCCTTGAATTCATGTTTGCTCCTACCATAGTTTCGATTGATTTCTTCTGATTCTGATTAGATAGAGTTTAAGTACGGGTATTTCGCCATGTTTGCTGTTCCATTTTGTTTGTGCATTTATTAATAGCAATTCCAGTGGGGCAGTGCATGTAATATCTTTACCCAGAAACAATAGGAAGTTCGTGATGTGGGGAGCACTCTGGCCACTCCATATGGCCGAGTGTTTTGTTACTTCCTTCCTCAATAATACATTTCAGCAATGATAAACAATTTGCCTTGTTGCCAGGTCCGCTGCTTCACAGTTGTCGCATGATTATGAAAGCTGGAACGTGATATGATAGTCACGCGTTTATGATTATCACGTTTTTTGCGATAATTTTTCTGCCTTTTTGGTCTCCAAAAAAACATAAAAACGGCTATCGACGCTGGGGATCTGGTTGGTTTGTGGCTGGAAAAACTGTACCTAATTAGGTGTACACATGCTCCAAATTCTTTAATATTGAAACCTCTTGCAGACAGACAAGCCAGACGTCTGCTGACGTATTAAATAATGCTCAAAAATTGGTTCGCCGCCAAAATGAAAGATTTCCCAGCGGATAAGTCTGCTATTCCTGTAGGAGTAAGCAACCGCAGCAACAGCAAAAGCAAATTAAAATCCGCCCCCAGAACAGAGCACATGTGATATTTCGTAGGTGCCTCGCGTATTGACGTCACAAAGACTCTTCGCTTTCGTCACTGTTGGAGGCAAAGAAGCAGTGTTATAAGATGTGTGTACCAAGTACAACCTGCGGTACATAATTATATCACTTCTTGCGGGGGTTTGGGTTTGGCTTTGGGCATTGACGCTGTACTTCCTCCGTTGTTCTTGGGTTAAGTAAGCGATATGCTCGTAATAATGTTTGAAATGTGCAGTTTCCCTTTTTGAATGTGTTTTGTTTGCTGGAGATCTGGCAAAAGATAACTTCATTATATCCACTCGAGATCGTAAAAAATCATTTTTTACACTGCCATAAAACTCGTATTTATACACCCAATATTTTTGGTCAGGCCTGGGGGTGGCGATGCCAGTGCTGTTGGTTGCTTCAACAAAGGATAAGCCGAGATTCGGGCGACAAGATGTGTACGTATAGCGGTACTCTCTCCAGCCACTGTCTCTGCCTCTGTCTCTGACTCTGACTTTGACTTACGTGAGAAACTTTTATGACATTGACGCAGTTGTCGGTCGCTTCGTTTGCCTTTGCAGCATCTGTTTGGTGGGTGGCACTGACTGCTGGGTGGTTGTTGCGCCTGCTCACTCTCGCTTGCATAACGGTACACGGTTCGCGGCGACACGCTGTGCTGTGGATTACCGGAGCGCCCGTCTTTCGATTTTGATTTGCGTAAGCAGCCAAGACGATGGTGCAGGACATGTGCCCTCACAAATCGTTAAATATGCAATATAACTGTGTTCTTATCGAAGGCACATCAGTGTTCGTGCAAACGTGCTCGAACATGTCGCTGGCCGCTGGGTGGAAGCACCTTGTGAACTTGCCCGTGACCACCCCGGCATCGCAGCCGCAGCCGAAGTCAATCAGTCAGTCAGTCAGGCAGTGCGACATTCAGGTAGTCAGGCGTTGGAGCAGGAGAGGGTGGGGTGGAGATCCCCAGTCACTCGACAGTAATCTTATCGGCGTTTGACTTTGCTTGGCACACTTTGCAGCAGACAAAAGAGAGCGCGAGCGAGCGAACGCACGCAGAGAGTGGGAGAGGCAAACATAGTGAAGAGCAAGCTTTAATTGTGCAAGGTGAGGGTCAGTGCAGCTGCGAGCTTATTGCTCTCTTTCCAGAATGCTGGCGACTATTTTAGGCACCTTCTAGTTCTAGCCGCACATGCACACCACACCCTGCATGCATATACCCTGCTATTCTGTGTTCTTGTGAAATTCATCGCCCTTCCGTTAATTGCCGCTCACTCTCACACACACTAGCGCTCTTCCGTGCGCTTTGCAAAGTGTGGAGAGAGAGAGAGAGCAAAAGCTAGGAAAAAAGATTAATTAAATGAAGTACCTGTCTATGCCTCTCTCAATTACTAATGTGGCGCTAATTTCCCCTGGCTATTTGTTTGTGCAAATATTTAACCTGCTGCTGATGGAGTGGAGCAGGGCTCGCGGGGCTCTATATCAATGGCCGTAACAAGTGCAATTGCGTTTTACCTTCGCGCCGTTATTTGACTGTTATATTGGTCCGCACAATGAACCGAACTATAAATGTTTGACTTTCCGATTAGTTTTACCCACCCATAAAGTGCGATTTGCTCTTGTTCGATTTACCGGATCATGTGAAATGCCAAACCGAACCGGTTCAAACTGTCTGGCTGGGTCGCAGGGATCTGTCTGAGGCGCACTTTAGGAGGCAGCTGCTTTTATTATGTTTTCTCTATAAACTCTTAAATGATATTAAGAAATTGTTTATTTAAAACAGATTTATTTGGTTTGCTTTCTCTGGAAAGCATTCTTAAAACAAATCAAGCAAGCGAAAGTAAATATTTAAATTTCAATAAATTTCAATTGCTCCACATATGATTAGAATTGTGGCGAAACGAGGCCACAAACTTCTTATCAGCGGAACGCGGAGTATCCCCCCGACTGGTATTCTGCGAACTCATGCCTAATACGAGTACTATTTCCACACAGATTTCGCCTGTCAAAGTACACATTGTATAATAATGTTCCCAGCACCAGTTACAACTTTTTATTATTACATTTTTACATTATTTCTGCTGACTGGTATAACCCAAGCAACACCCAGGGGGGGTATCCAGATTTTTAAACATTTCCCCCGAGTAAAAACCCGTTTTGAAGCCATTCAAATTTCATTCATAATACAGCGGCTTTTGTTTTCATATTTTTCTAAGCTGCGGAATAATATTGGACGGGGGGGCGGGGGAGAGTTGGTAGTATCTAATCAATCAAATTGAAGGAATAACAGTGGAAAAGTTCAAAGCATTCAGTGAACTGTGCGGGTAAACAAATATCGAACCATTTGATTAGGCCAAATTATGGAAATTCTGATCCATTATCAGTGGCGTCTGTTTCACTTTCTGTGGTGTGATTCCCTGTCTATGGGCTGCTGTTCGAGGCTGGGAAATTCAGCGGCACGCTTCGTGTCAGTCCAGCTCCATGCGCAGTAGTCATTGTGTTATTCTGCGTAAGTCCCGGGCAGCTGATAATTCTACGCCGCATAATCCCCTGCTCTGGCGCTGAGGCGCATTCAAGGCATTGATAAGGCAGCTCTCAGGCTCTCGTTTTGATTTCCACAGAAATCCGTATAGGGATTTGCGGGGAAAAACCGCCAAAGCAGAGCCAAGAACTGTTTACACAGATACAGATACTTCGTAACAATAACAATAAATAATAATAAAAATATTTTGTATTTTCGTGTTGAAAGCGAATAAGAAAGACAAATAAACGAATTAAAATAGACATTTTTTTCGGCTCAGGTTGAGGCCCCACCACGTCACAGCCGCTGAGCTCTACAGGTGCTATCCGTACATGGGTGGTGCAGGCCATAGGGTGGTGTACGGACCCCACAGACACCACACACACAGCGCGAGCTCATGGCACTCACATGTACAGGTTCGAAACAGCTGAGAAAACTGCGGCATTGTCACACGAACTCAAAAACTAGTTTGCTCGACCAACAGACTGGTTGTAGATCGAGTTCCCCTGAGCATGGGGGTATTTTGTAGTGGGGTATCTATGGGTATTTTGAGCCAGTATTTGACGTACATTTTGCATTGAGAATTATGCTAATTTCTTATCGAGAGAGAGAGAGACAGGGGCTGGCACCGTTTTGATGTGAATCATTCACCTTCGACGACATCGCCGCTGGAGGTGAATCTTTTGAGATTTTGCACTTTGAGCTGGGGCAGCTCCAACTCTCCAAGTCTCGTCCCGTCTGCCTTCACAAAAATCTCGCCCAGTCACGCTGTCAGCTTGGTTCCGGCAAAAAACACACACAGACGAATCTCTGTGCTGGCGCACAGAGTGCAAAGATTGCCGATCCAATTTGCATACATAACAGCAGCCAGCCAGCACCCATACTGTCCCCATTCACTGTCTAACTAAACTTCCCCGTTTCCCGACAGAGAAGCAGCCAACTTCAATTGTTCAGTCAATGGCCGCATGTGCCATTACTCAACCCGGCATGACTTGGCCGGAATCGGTACATGACAATGGAGTGTGGATCGGTGCGCCGAAGTTGTTCTTTGGAATTCACCAAATCCGACTTGGGGGTAAAGTACAGCCGATGATTAAGTGCCGATTGGCTTTAAGGTAAACAAAAGTCGGGCAAATATTAGCTGACCCAAAAGTACATTTAAATTATTAGCAAGTAAATCCCCTCCGTAATGCAATCATCCAATAGTTCAGTTGATAATTGTTGGGGTACTATGCACTAGAGTCCTCTTTGAGCATTTTTGCTACCACGAAGAGTGGAAATGTTTGAGCCGCTTCCCCGTATAAATCGTGCTCAGACATTCCTCCTAACTGACCTATGTCTGGACCATACCCATACCCAAATTCATGTTAATCGTCCTAATCAGTGGCAAACTTTTGTTCCCAGTGATTTTCCCTGTGTTTGCCACGAGTCGCTCACATGCTCTCTGCTCTGCTCTGCTCTGCGCTGCTCTTCCTGGCTGGCCGCCGCATCTGGTCTGCTACTTTGGATTCGTACATTAAGCTAACATTTTGCGATGTCTGGCATTGATTGTATTAACATGTCGCAGCTGCTGCTTAACAGCCATCCATCCATCTGTCTGGTTAGTTAACTCAATTGGCATGATCACGGACCAGACACGTTTGGGTTTAACACTCGATGATATGTGGAAGCAGGTCAAGCAGTGTGAGTGCACAGTGGAGTGCATAACAGAATAAATAAATAGCCAGACATCTCATTAGTATCATAATTGATAATATTTTAGTTAGCTAGCTGCATAATTTGGCACCTGTTGCATAAATCAAGCTCTTCTTCAGACCTCTAAGCGCAACTCAAAGTCGAAAACCAACTGATCGAAATTGTGCCCATTTTCAGCTGCTGTCTTATGGTTGTGCCATGGCTTGGGCTCGTTCCGAGAATTATTTGATAAGGGCCACGGCATATGCATGGCACGGATCGCTGGGGAATGCCCCCAAAAGTCTTATTCATAAGCAGATTAATGAGGGACTTCCATCAGCCAGGCCTTTGCCATGATTGACGTCAATGGCTGGAGAAAACTTGCTGAAATAATTAACCAAAGAAATGACAAGACAGAGGTGGAGTTTTGGTCTTTATATAACATTGTATTTAGTTGGTTCAGTTTTTTTTTTACCAACAAAAAATCTTTAAA
Organism: Drosophila guanche; assembly: GCF_900245975.1. NCBI lineage: Eukaryota > Metazoa > Arthropoda > Insecta > Diptera > Drosophilidae > Drosophila > Drosophila guanche. The sequence continues at coordinate 2,684,572 of NW_022995743.1, read as the reverse complement.
TTTAATTTGCTTATAATTAAATAACAATTTTGTGTGTTTTTTACATTTTTTCTTTCTTTTATGCCTTGGGAAAAGCTAACATAACAAAACTTTAATTTTTAACATTATTTCGGATGTGCTTTAATTTTTACTGTACAATTTACGGCATGCATCCGATCAGTGTGAACAGAATAATTGCCATTATCAATAAATTTTGAGCAAGTAAAAGTTGTGTGTGTGTGAAGCGGCAGCTGGTCACGCGCTTTTGTGTGTAAGTGTATGAGTGTGTCGCAAAATTACTGCTGCTGCTGCTGCGTCTCTGCTGCTGCCGCTGCTGCTTCTGCTGCTGTTGCCAAAGGGGAAGAGGGACTGTGAGAGCGACTTCCGCGGGTGTTCAGAGGCAGGTTCTACCCGCCCCAACGAAGGTCGCCTTTCAGTTCCAATTATCTGACTCCTCCTCTCGTGTACAGTTATATAAGATTTTACATATATAGGTATGTACATCCTATGTATATGACTGATATTTATATACATATGTATGTACAAGTTATGTGGCTGTGGCAGCCCAAACGTCGGTTTCCCTCGGGGAACTCTCCAAGACGTTGGAGTACATCAACCTCTAACTGGTTATTGGTTTTCGCTCATTGCAAAGTTTCTCTCAATTTAAACCATGTTTGCCCCACTGTCCTCGGGGGTTTTTAGTGTTCAATGATGTGGCTGTCCCGCTCACACAGCCTACACGGCCGGCAGCTGCACAGTGGGCTGCTTGGGTGCATCCCAGTGTGCCTCGCAGTAGTCAACCAATTGATTCTCGGCTTTGCTCAGGCGCTCCTCATCCTGGTCGGCTGTCCAGGTCTTCTGTATCAGGCAGCACGACTCGACCGTCTCCTGGCCCAAAATGCGGCTCAGCTTGGTGGCATCGTCCACTTTGATCACGTAGATGTCGTTCTCGTAGCAGAAGGCCTCCAGCAGCACCTCGTGCATGTGGGTGGCAGAGTCTCCGTCCTTGGGCACGGCCATCAGGCAAAAGAGGGAGCCATCCGGTGACTTGGACAGCACGTTGATGGCGGCGGACAGGCCCACGATCACACGCGACTCGTCCTGGGCCCTGAGAAGGGCCGATTTGACGGTGCGCCCAATGGGGGCACACTCCATGGGCAATTCCATGTCCAGCTCCATGTCCAGGTGGTGCATTGTGCAGTTCTGATCGACGACCATGTTGCTTAGGTATTCCAGTGGCTGCTGCAGTTCTTGCTCTGGCGAAATTATATTGCGGCTTGGCGGCACTTGATCAATTTTTGTAGGCTCTTTTAGCACTGTGTGGTTTTGGCTAGTCTCTTTTTGACTTTTTTGCTTGTCACTGGCTGGCACTGATTGTTGTTGTGGGTTTTTGTTGTTGCTTGTTGTAGCGTTTGGATTAACTTTTGATTATGAAATTCTTTTCACGTTTTGTGTGTGGCACGCTTTGCGATCCGCTCTCAACCGTTATTTCCCGCTGTTTCAATTTTGATTTGCAATTTCACAATGAATGCCCCAACCGGGCGAACGCGAGCTTTTATAGCTGTGCTCTCCGAAACGTGCGTTTCCCATTGAATTTCATCAGAAACGAACGAACGAGCGAGAGAGAGAGAGCGAGCGCCAACGAACGAACGAATGGCAGAGAGGAAGAGTGAGAGCAAGAGAGCTTTCTCATGGGGGCTCACTTCACACACATGGACACTCTCTCAGTCTTGTTCTCTTTTCACGCCTCTCTCTCACACCATTTTTGCATCGCTCATCGAAAATCGGTAATTTTTTCACTGGTAGGGAAAAGATTTCCGTTCATTTCGGGGCAATTAGCAAGTCTTGGAGTTTCTTTCCATGGGTTGCAACTGCAGTTTGTCGCGCCTTGGATCACGCATCGAGGTCATACAACTTCGGAAGCGCTCTCCCACTCTACTCACACACACAGGCACACGCACCTGTCTGGCCCAAAAGTGTCTCCCTTAATTTAAGAGTCTTCTTTTTTAATATTTTTCAGCAGAAAAAGTAATTTTGATTGAAACAAAAGGTTGCTCAGCGAAATTCGGGCAAACTTGTATGATTTCCCACCATTTTCCTGAACACTTTTTACCGGGAAATTAGTGGATTGGTCATGAACCATTTGGCACTAGGCCAAAAAGGCATTCAACAGGTTCTTGCTACTGTCACCGGGTACGGACCCCTGTGACGTCTGTGTTTAATGCGTTGTTTTGGCCAACGCGACGATGGTGCTGGGTGTCTCAGGCATGATTAATTAACGACCTTTCTTATTGAAAACGAAATGAGTTCGAGCTAAATTTATTTCTGTTCTGGTTTTCGCCCGAAGTGCAGCGAACGAACGAGAGCGGGTAACGCCTCCTCATGCTCCTTCTTGTACTCGATTATTTGCTCTGCTTCGGACACCAGACATTGGAACAAACATGGGAGCAGACCACGAACAATACAATGGAAGCTGCTAATCAATTTATCGCATATCCGTGTGCTCCCTGTCCATCGCATCGATATTTGAGCACGTGGGAACGTGTCGAAAATTTATATAAATATTCACGCGAAATTTTGATCAATTGAACCTCGCTGAACGAGGGAGCGAAGAAACTACGCCATTTGGTACCGTTTCCCCAGCCATCACCCCCCTGGGGGTTCAACTACCGCGCACATATTCCCAGTCCCGTTAATGCACCTTTTAATGAATTATTTGTTTACTTTGGATTTGTGATGGGTATTATGGTATTTTGGGGAAGCTTGGGACCTTATAAATTCTACACATTCGATTGGTTATGGTCGCGATAAAGTGGCCTTAAGTATTATTCAGAAAAATGCTTCGAAATGTCTTTGAAGAAAGTTCTAAGAAATAAATAAAAATATGTAAATGAAATCCTGCAACGCTCCCTCCATTAGGGTATCAGTTAAGTCGACCCTACAGCTTGTTTTCACATTCTTTATGGTTGTGGGGGTTGGGTTTTATTTCGTTTCGGGCTCATCGAAGGGTTTTTTGCACAGTTTTTGTTTGTGTCGAATAACAAGTTTTAAAAATACATTGAAACATTTATAAATAAATAATTAAATGTGTTATTACACATGTAAATGGGTTGAACAAACTGCTGACAGTGCGGCCCACTAAAATGCTACAGGGTATGGATCATTAAGAGGAGATTTGGAATGTGAATGTTGAATTACTGTGACCCCTACCTTGAATGCCAAAACAACCCTTAAAAATATGTTTTTACTGATCATTTCTATATTAAAATGAAAAACCATTTATTCAGTCCCAACTGTAGCTACTGGATTCAAAGCCCAGCAATTCACACAATAATGCAAAAATTTCTGCAAGAGTTTAATGAACTTCCTGGAAACAGAACCTGCCCGCTCCTCTTGTAATTTGAATTGGCTCAAAAACAAAGTTGAAAAATATAAAACAAAACTACAAAAATATATATGTGGATTCAATGAACTGTTTTTGGCATCAAGTGAACTTTCCGCACCCTCTTTGGGGTTCCCCCGCCAAATACTGACCTATGCAAGTGCACCGAAAAACATAAACAATTTTCACTGCTTACTCGGCGCTAACATGGAACTACAGGGGAAGCGCAGTTCTATGGGAAACTGCGCATTCAGCTCTGAATTTGCGCTCTTTTGCCGACTCAAAAGTGGCCAATGAACCTCCAGTTAGGGGCGATCCATCGCCTGTTATTGTGTGTGCAACATGCCAGCGGCACATGGGTGCCAAGGGTGTCGGATGCTCTCGCCTTACACAGTGATCGATGCATGGCTGTGGCTGCCACTCGCTGGTGGGATGCCTCCGAATGCCCAACTGCTGAGTCACGTCGCCGCAGCACTAAATCTGGCCTGGCCCACAGCCCAAATGAGTCAAAGCCAAAGAGCCGAATCGAGTGCGTCTTTGGGCGATTGGCGGAGCTCTTGACGGGGCTCTTGACGACCGAACTGGTTTTGGAGAATTCCCCTGAAAAACTCCGCTGCATTGAGCCACATTTGGCTTTGAAAGACGTTCCAAAGTCCGATACAGTGCGACATGCAGCCAGTCACCCGTCTCTCGCGCGTCTCTCTCTCGCCTCACGTGCACCGGTCGGGCGAGGTGCTGCACTGCTGCAATTATGTATGCGATGCAGCGTCTATGCTGGGGGATTTCCCATTTATCGTTGGCTGCAGGGAAAACCCGCCTGTGCACAAGAATTCTCCGCTGAAAATCCCCAATACAAATAGTTTGTGGTTTTTTTTGTGTATAGCCTTCGTTTTGGTACTTTTTGTTTTGTAAAAAAAGAGTAAAAAAAAGTTTATCTTAAGCACGAGGAGAGTGGTTCCCTCTGCCACCGAAATGAAAGCTTTATCTGTTCTGTTTTTTAATGGTGAAATATTTGTGTTTAGTTTCGAAAGCTTGTGAAATTTTCAATGTAGGCTTCGAGTTTGTATAAATTATAAAAAAAACACTTTCCATATGTATAATAAATTAAGAATTATTTTTTGCATGCAAAATATTTTGTGGTGAAATTATATTGATTATTTTGAAGCGCTTGCGAAATACTTTTTGTGCCTGTGAATCATTTATTAAGTTAATAAATGTCAAATAATATTTCCATATTCTTACAGTTTAGTTTTACGTTCATTTATTTCCACTTGTTGCTTTTGCACTCCCTTTTGCCAGAACTTTCGCAGCTGCACTTTCAAATCTTCAACGGATTTTAACCGTTTCGTTAAGCTTTCGGCTGCGTGGCAGCTCTGTCTAAAGTTTGCCCTCCCGCTCTCTGCGCTCACAGTCGGAAGCTTTTGTGTTTGTTTTGCCGGCGAAAAGAGCTTTCGCTTGCTCAGCGTCTGCTTCTTACCCAAACAAGAGCAGCTGTTGCCAGGGCTGCAGGCGTGAATAACTTTATATAATCCGCACTAGAATAATTCCAACGCATAAATTAAGAAATAAAGTCATTAGCTATAATAGACGGCATTTCCAGTTGAACTTTCAAAGCAGCAGAGAGTCATTAGCTACGCAGAGAGGCAGAGCGGAAGGCTTATTACACAACACGGACAGCCGGGCCCGCAGGTAGAGCGAGCCAAAAGCTTCTTTTCAAAGTCAAAAGAACAAAAGAACAAAATGAGCAGAGAATTTGCAGCGAAAACAGCCACAACAGTGGAGTATTTTGTGCCAAAGTGAACAAAGAAGTTGAAGTTGGATTTCCAATGATTGCTCTGTGACTGGGATAAGTGGGAAACCCACACGACGGAGGCGGCAGCGGCAGCGACAGAGACAGAAACAGAAACAGCGACTGTCATGATATAAAAACACAGAGCCAAACCGGCTCCGCCACTCAGTTCGCGTCTCGCTGGTCGGGGCGAAAGTTACGGACGGCACACGAAGAATCTCCCAGCATCGCTACAGATCGGACTCAGCTGTTGGCCCGTCCACAAATAGAGCACAGAGCAGGCGGAAACCGGCAGCACAGTAAATCAAATGTGTGACGACGTAGAATCGCGAAAAGTACCCGCTCCACGCTAATTTGCGAACCGAACACAATGGAGTACCTGAGCTATGTTTATGAGAAATTATTCGGCGGCAATGCCCCAGACGATGACACGCAAGGGCGCTGCCACACGTAAGTTGGGAGGAAATCGCACTGGGAAAGCTCAGCGCTAATTTTCCTTTTTGGTTTTTCCCGTTCTCTCAGGCCCCGCAAAGTCGTGTGCTTTGGCAATGTTTTGCTGGATCGTTTGGTCAAGCTGGAGGATCCGGAACTGCTGCAGCGCTACGATCTGCAGCTGGGCTCCAAGGGGGAAATGGAGCTGGAGAAACTCAACAAACTAGCGCTCGAAGCGGCCGAGAGGTAAGAGTTAGCTTCGCTCTTCCTCAGAATATCTTCCATAAAGTTATCTTTCCGACAGCTCCCAATGCCTGACCAAGCCCGGTGGCTCGGCCTTGAACACCGCGCGCATCCTCAAGCAACTGGGCACGGATCCCACGTTCTTTGGTGCCGTTGGCGCGGACAAGCATGCGGAGGAGCTGCGTTTGATCTTCCGGGAGCGTGGCATTGAGGCGCGACTGCAGACCATCGAGTCCACGCACACGGGCCAGTGTGTGTGCCTCATGTACGAGGACAATCCCACGCTCTATGCGAACATTGGCGCCTCTGCGCAGTTCTCGGTGCAGGCACTGAGCCAGGCGGCCATCCACGAGGGGCAGTCCTTCCTGCGTCCCCTCGAACGCAAGCAGATCCTCTACGTCGAAGGTTTCTTTGTGCCCCAGTGCGCCGATGTCTGCGACTACATTGTGGAGAATCTGGTGCGGAATCGTCGTCGCCTGGCACTGAATCTCAGCGCTCCGTACATCGTGCGGGGACATGCCCAGACCATCCTGAAGCTGGCGCGGCACGCCTTCTTCCTCTTCGGCAATGGACAGGAGTTCGAGGAACTTGCCGCCGCTTCCGGCTCGCCGAGTGTGGACCAGTTGGCCGAGCAACTGCTGCGGGAGGGCCAAACCCGCGTTATATGCATCACAAAAGGCAGCGCCGGCGTTCAGGTGATCACGAACTATGTCGACGAGTTGGGTCCCCCTGGACCCATCAGCGTTGAGGACTATCGTGCGCCGCGTGTGGAGGAGCTGGTGGATGCCACTGGAGCGGGCGATGCCTTTGTCGCTGGCTTCCTGCACGCCTGGCTGGAGAAGCGTTCGCTGGGCGAAAGCATTCGCATGGCCACCGATGTGGCCGCCAAGGTGGTCACCCAAGTGGGCTGCAATCTGCCCAGTCCTTAGCCGTAGAGAGGATCCTCGCACAATCAATCAAAGTAGACTCTTAGCATGTACGTAACACCCACACACACTCCTAGGCTTAGCTTCCTGCCTCTCACCCTCCCACTAGCAATTTGACTTAATAAAAACTTAATTTTTTGCATCCAACTGCGAGAGAACTGCGAGAACTTGAGTCTGTGATCCACATATGGAGATGTGTGTCAGTGTTTGCCCATGATTAATGGGGCATTTGTGTATGTGGAACTGCGCAGATTAGTAATTATTGCAGGGGGGAGCACTTCGCAGGGGAGGCGTGACTGTGCCTTCGTGCGCGCTTTTTGAGATAAAAGATTTTGATGCATGTCTGAGAGCAGGGTTTAGTCACATGTGATAATAAAATGTATTGACTTAAGAAAGGAGAAGATAAAGTTGCTTAAAAGTGAGAGAAAGTGCAGACATGTGCGCACACCTTACGGGTATTTGTTGACACTTTTTTATGGCTGACATTTATTAATCAAGAAAATGTAAGACTCCGTTTTGGCGGACTACTTTCAATGCTTCGAAATGCATTGGGAACAGCAGGCAGCAGAGCAGAGCTCTGTAAGATAAGTGAAAGCAGGCAATACATAAATATGTATAAATATGTATAAATATGTACATAAATGTAAGATTGAATTTCCACCTCGCTCGCTGCCTCATTCGTTGTCAGGCATGTCGAATTGTTTGCCTTATTATCCGCCAACAAAACGTTTCTCATTTTCCTAGGCCGGCTTACTCAGTCCACCCACACACAGAAGGCAGAATGACGGCATGGCCCAGCCCGGCAAGAACTCGCTTCCTGTGGGGCTGGCGGCTGTGACACACATGTTTGCAAATCGTTAACAAAAACTAAGCCGAAGGCGCTCAGCTGATGCAGGCAAATCCCAAAACAATAAAGCGAGCGACGGACCGGGCTTTGGCTTGGCCTTTAAAGGCCAATTCTCGGCTCAGCTTAGTGAGCTGCCTAATTGGCAGAAAGCTGCTTAAAATGTTTAAGAAGTACGAGTGGAATCTGGCAGGGGCTCAACCTAATGGCAATGGCAATGGCAATGGCAATGGGCATGTGGCAGAGCCAATATTGACACGCCCACACAATTGAGTGCCGCCTGCCGATGGGTCTGCTTAAATGGAACTTGCTGCCGCTGCCGTTAATTACTTGATATTAATTTTATACAAGCCAAGAGGGAACACAGTGCCTCCGTCCACTCTCTGTCGGTGCTCGAGTCCTTCGCCCAGACTGGGGCCCGTAATTAATGTCATCGTGTGGTTCATGGGGTTAACAGGGCTGACCACAGTCTGCAGTTTCCACTTTGATGTGCGTCCTCCCAGCTCCTCCTGCTCGGTCCTAAGATCTGTTCTAAAATGTTATAATTAACTGTGGCATTTTAATTAGTAATAAATTGGCTTGCCGATAGATTTTCTCTGCAATTTTCTTGCAGTGCATTCTGTGCTGGCGTTCCTCCTCTTTGATTTATGTGCAACGCTGCGTGTGAGCAGCCAAATGGGGCAGCTGTAACTGACATTGCATATTTGTCCAGCCTCGTAGATGCCACCCATCCCCTGGCTTGGCCCCCTCTGGGGCATGTTTGCACAAAATATTGCGCATACGCCACCCGAGTAGAACCTTCTTTGCCGTTTGGCTTTGTCCCTTTTGCCTTTTTGCGGCATAACGCGCGGTTAAGTGGCCATAATGTGTGCCTTTATGGGCTTGGCATTGGCATTGGCAGTGCCCGGCTCCTGCCCGGCTCCTGCCTTTATCCTGCTTCCAGTTCCCATTTTAATTCCTTTTTGCCATATTTGCTGAGCCAGCATTGTTGCTGAATTATGTTTTACCAGGCCGCTCGCTGGCTGGCTTGTTGATTTTTATATTGTATTTTTTGTTGTCTGTTTGCCGGGAGAAAGTTGTCGGGCTGTCGGTTGGGCAAGTCCTTTCCCTGGCTGGACTTTCGGCCCTTTGCATGCCTGATAAGCGGCTCTCTGGCCAAACATATTCGACTCTTTTGGCATGTTTGCCCAGTTGTTTACGGATAATCCGGTTTTATTGTTTAATAAGTCATCCCAGCTATCGCTGTCAGGAGAACCTGTGCTGGCTGGAGGACTCTTTTGTCTGCCTTTTTCTGGCCTGCTGAGAGTGAAGCTTCTGGAAAATCGATAGCCAAATTAAATGGCATTTTGCATGTAGCAGAAAAATCGACTTTAAATCAGGCAAAACCTCTTGAAAATAGATAACGCTATCAAATGGGACATCAAATTATCCAAAAAAAAAGGAACAGCCACTGAAAATGAGGGTAAGGAATTCTGGATTTACTTTTGGGATGCAAGCGCAGCATTTGTTTATATTTGAGAGCCAATAATTGCTAGTAAAATTCTGTAATATTGAAGAATAAATTCTCGCTTTGCTTGCTGTCACATGCTAATTTTCCTGAGCAAATTATTGTCCTTTTCCAATCAGCAGCCAGCACTCCCACGTCACTTACATCACACTCGTCATTAGGCAGGCCATTAGCTAAATTATAGCCTAGGCAATGACAAATTCCCCTTACCCAATACCAATCCAAAGCACATTCCTACCAGCGCCATTGAGGGCGTCAATTGGCGAGAAGAATAAAAGACATTTGCCCCAGCACTTTGCGGCACAGTTGAAAGTGGAGAATTACTCGAGTAAGTGGCAGAAATGGCAGCGACAATCGATGACAACGGTTTGGTGGGGATCAACGTGAGGATTTGGAGATATGTGGCCGTGCTGTACCCCACTCCGGCCACCAATTGGAGGAAGTTTGCCTTTGTGCTGCCCGTTTGCGCCATGAATGTGATGCAGTTCTTCTATCTGCTCCGCATGTGGGGCGACCTGCCCGCCTTCATCCTCAATTTATTCTTCTTTGCGGCCATTTTCAATGCCCTGATGCGTACGTGGCTGGTCATAATCAAGCGTCACGAGTTTGAGGCATTCCTGGAGCAGCTGCACGGACTTTATCAGTGGATTCACGAGTGCTCCGGTGATGAGTACAGTCGGTCCCTGCTGCTGCAGGCGGAGCGAGAGGCCCATCGCCTGGCGGTGTGCAATTTGTGCGCCTCCTTTCTGGACGTTGTGGGGGCGCTGGTCCTTACGCTCTTCAAAGAGGAGCGAGGTGAGTTGTGCTGCTGGTCAGTGGAATCATTACTCCTTGTCTCTCCCCCCCCCTCATCGCCCAGTTCATCCCTTTGGCGTGGCTCTACCCCTGCTGGACATGAGCCGTTCGCCCGTCTACGAAGTCGCCTACTTGCTGCAGCTGCCCACGCCCCTGCTGCTCTCCGCCCTCTACATGCCCTTTGTCAGTGTCTTTGCGGGCTTTGCGCTCTTCGGCCGGGCCATGCTGCGTATTCTCGTGCACAAATTGTCGCTGATTGTCGGGCAGGGCACGGACCATCGCATGCTGGTAGATCTGATATCCTGCATACGCTTTTACATCGCAGTAATGGGGTGAGCGGACGTCCGGGTTGCATCCACTTGACCAGCTTTGATTAGCTCTGTCTGTGTCTTTTCAGTTATGTGAAAAACTTCAACGAATTGGTAAACCTCATTGTGGCCGTCGAGGCAGTCATCTTTGGCTCCATCATCAGCTCGCTGCTTTTCTGCTTGAATATTGTAAGTGAGTACAGTGGAACATCGACTATGAGTTATTGCTACTCTTCTTTCAGATAACATCACCCACGCAAACCATCATAATCGTCATGTACATTCTCACCATGCTCTATGTGATGTACACCTACTACAATCGCGCCAACGACTTGGTCATTGAGGTAGGCGTCATTCCAGATCTCTCTTTTTTGCTCCATAGCTCGCAAATAACTGTCAACACTATTTGCACGAGAGAGGGGAATACACCCACCACCTTTTATAACTGCAGCATGCACTCGCTCTTTGGTTGCGTCGAGACACGATCGAGCATGTCTCACAATAACACAAAACAGAAACGAAGCCAAAAACGTTTCTTGCTTCTCTGCCGCTGCGCGCAATCTAGAAATTGTGCAGTGTCTTCTCTGTCGCTGCGTCGCGACGCGTCAAAGCTTTCACGCTTTGCATGCGCCGACTGCGCTGCCCGTGATCGTTCGCTATGTACACAGCATGCGACGCTGCCAGCCTCTGCTTTAGCTGAGCAGAGCAAAGCAGAGGTTTCTTTTCAGGTACCCCGCAAGCGTTTACAGTTATTTGCGAGCTCTGCTTTGCTCTGACTAATTTCTCCACCTGCTTCTAGAATTCGCTTGTGGCGCAGGCCGTCTACAATGTGCCGTGGTATGAGGGCAGCATTTATTTTCGCAAAACTCTCTTGGTATTCCTGATGCAAACGCAATGTCCATTAGAGGTGGGTGGCATTCCATTTCATTTTGGGTGCCAGGACTCTACTCTCTAACTCCACATAATCCTGTGTGCTGTACGCTCCATTTCATCATTTCAGATAAGAGTTGGCAACGTTTACCCCATGACTTTGGCCATGTTTCAGAGTCTGCTGAATGCATCGTACTCCTACTTCACCATGCTGCGTGGCGTTACCAATAAATGAGCTGAAAGAGACCAAGGAGAGAGGGAGCTTTGCGCTGCTGTAAACCCTGTACTGTATTCCGTTACCTCGCCTCCCCCCACTCTCTCTTGCATACCTTTCCCGCTCTTGCACAGCGGCAGCAATCCGCTCTCTTGCATTCCTTTTCCTCTATTCCGCACACTGCCAGCCATCTGTGTAATGCAAAAAGTTGTTGCTGTACTTGTTGTTGCCTGGCTTCCCTTTTTGCCTATTTGCATATGCTTGCCGTTTGAAAGGATTTAAGCGGACTGTTTGCAATCGCAGCGCTGGCTGCCGACTACTGGCTCCCTCCTCGCCACTGCCCCTGCCAGCTAAAATTGCTTTGAATTGGCTTCTGCAGATTGTTACACAAAATAGATTGTAGATTAAAGCAAAATGTTATCGTCGAAGTAAAGTCAAACCGAAAGTTTTCCGTTTCTCGGTTTGTTTTTGCAGCTTGCCAGAGCTCTCGCATTTGTGGCTAAAATATGGAATTAAATTGTGATTGCCAAACATCAGACACAGCCACAGAGTTAGTTAAGTTACACGAAAATCAGTCCAGGCCAAAATTGAATTTGTTTTATGAATACTTAAGCCACAAAGTGCAGACTTTGTGGCATTGATGTGGTTTAAACTAATGACAACCATAAGCACACATTATTTGTTTTCAATTATTTTGGGCAGCGAATTTCAGTTATTTTGTGCTCCTTTATTTGAGCCTGGCCAATCGAATTCCCCTTTGCTGGAGGGCTTTTAATTAAAGTGCCCCAGCCTAGTCGTTGTCTGCTGCAATTTAATTAACATTAGTCATGTCCTTTATTATGCAAATAAAAGGCTTACAGCAGCAGCCAGGAGGAGCACCAGCAGCTCCAGCTTTGGGATCGCTTAATGCCAGCAACGAACGGCAATAACAACTTAATTTAAAATTCATTATAACTGACACCAACTAGTTAAACAATTGCCAAAGGCGTGCAGCCAGCCAGCCGAAAGGAAAACAACAGCAAGGACCCGCGCTCGCTGTGGGGAAAATTGAAATGAGCGCCGCTGGAATAAACGCAAATAAAGTTCACTTCAAAGTCCGGCCCCCCGCTGTGCCGCTGCTCGATGTCCTGCCGTGGAGCAGCGCATAAATAACAACAGTCGAGCAGGACAGCAGCGTTGCGCCTCCATCCATCCCTCGCCTCGAGTGGCGTATACTTAATTTTATTATGAGGTGTCAAGTGGGGACGGAGACCAGTTGACTTTGCCACCTAGGAGCCGCCTCTTGCCACTTGCCTCTTGTCTTGGGCTTCTGTTATTTATGTTGTCTGCCTTGGTGGCAGGTGAATGCCTATGCCGCCCGGCGACTCCCGCAAAATGTGAACTTCCTTTAGGCTTTCGCTTTTTGCTCCCTGCAGCGGGTATAGTTTGCCGGGCGGATCCTTTGATTTTCATGCCACAAATATGCAAATGCGGCAGCGGAAATGTAAATGTGGCAGACAGCAGCAGTGTGTCCTGTGTGGATGCTTCATTGTTGTGGGTTTTGCTGCATAAAATTAACAAGTTTTGGTTTCATCAGAGAAGGGAGCAGCAGCCACGGGCCAACTCACAGTTGACGCTGTTTTATAATTGAATTCACAGGACACGCATTTTCCGTGCACTTTTAAGTGGATTTTCAATTGCGGTTTTGCTGCCGCTTGCCAGCCAGCAGGCCAAGTGGCTTCATTGATGGCATGTGCATGTGCCGTGTGTGTCCTGCGTGTTTGCTGGTCTCAGCCCATTCTCAGCTGACTGTCACTCGTGACACTTCCATTGACAGCTGTTTGCTGTTTGCTGTTAATTTTCATTTTAATTTGTGGTTGGAATCACGGAGTTTGGGTTACGGCTTAGCCACTTGGCTAGGGACTGGCTTTAACTCCACTTAAATTCCATCAATCTGCCGGCTGTCTGTCTGTCTGTGTGTGTGTGTCTGTGTGTGTGTGTCTAATGCCCATTGTCTGCACTGATCCCTCATAAGCAAAGCATTCATTTTGCAATTATTTATTGATGACTCCCACACAGGCAACAACTCTGCCGTGCAGACTCCGGCAGTCGGCTGCAATAAATTGCCAGAGCGCTACAGCCACACACACAGAATGTTTGTCTGGCTCGGGCGAGGGCTCCTGCCTGGCTGCCTGGCTGCTGCTGTCTGTGTTCTGGCAAAATATTTGCATTTTCACTTTTGATTTATTAGTGCCAGGGCCATGTGTAAATTTGCCAAAGCAAAGGTGCAAACAACCAGCCCGCAGATGCCTTGAGAAGGAGTTGCAGCTGCAGACGGAGGAGCAGCACAGTCAGCGTTGACAAGGACACATTACGAATGGTAATTGCGGCATTGGAACAAGTAATTGAAGTGCAGCTTCAAGTGAAGAGGCAACTTGTGGGTTGCCTTGGCCCTAGGGAACATTTTCGATTAGTTTTCGAGGCTGGGCAGCCGCGCGACAGCTTTGCTAATTACAGGCACAAATTGCCGAAACAGAGGGCCATGGCCTGGCCTCTTATGCCATTGCCAATTACTTCCGCTTCTGTGCAGGTTGAGTGCTGGAGCTGGAGCTGACTGCGCGCCTAAGCAGCTTTTCTTTGGCTGCAAAATGCCAGCAAAGGAGCCACAATAACAGCGAAGGAGCGGCAAGCATAAGCAGATAATTACACAGCAGAGAGCGAGTCTGTCCTTTTGCAGCAGCCACAAAGTAGAAAATTACAAAAATAAAAAGCCACAAGCGGAAAATGAAGAGGCAAAGCCAGAAGGCCCAGAAAATGTCATTTGTCGTGGCACTTCATTTGCAGCAAAACAAACTTTAAGTTGGACCAGGGACCAGGGACCAGGGACCAGGGACCAGGGGCCAGGGGCCTCAAACTTGATCAACATTTTGATTATCGGCTGGAAAATGCGAAATTCCTGTTAACCGAAAACGCAGACACATTTTCCACATTGTCGACTGTCTGCAACCCCAGCTGGCTCCCACTTTGAGTGTCTGCCCCGCAGCCACATTCAAATATGCCGCCAAGTTGTAGGAGGAACTCCCTCCTCCTCGTTCGCACTGATTTTATGCTTTGTAACTCCCCATATCCGAATGGCAAACAACGTTTAGCGCTTTAGCGTGGTGCCTGCCTGCCTGCCTGCCTGCGGCTGCCTGTTTGCCTTTGCATTTTTCCACCTGCTTCTGCTTTCCTTTTTTTGAGTGGTTGTGTGTGCGATGCATCAAATATTTAAGCGATATTTCAGCTATGCACAGAACGAGTCAAAATCCTGCCGCCTGCGATAATAAAGTTTGCAGCCAAATGTTAAAGCAATCAAATTATGGCGTGCCAAATTTTGATTTCGAATTTCAATGTCATTTTGTAGGACTTAGATGGGGCTGCAAGTGAAGTTAAAGTTAGTCCAGCGAGCGACCACATGATATTGTTATTCTTGCCGTAATTAAAAACCCATGAACGACAGGCACAAGGACAACGAGCAGCAGGACAAACACAACAACTGGCCACAAACGCAGGAGCAGACACAGAGAGACAGCGCGAGGGATGTGTGTGGATGTGTGGGTGTGTGGGTGTGTGGGTGTGTGGGTGTGCTCCTCTCGCTCTGTCTGGTAAAATAAACATGAAGCGTATTGATGGCACGGGCGCTGGCGCCGTCTCTGCCATATCAATTTTAAGCCAAAGTAATGAAAAAGCAACAGCAACAGCAAAAGGAAGAACAAACCCAAAAAAAAAAAGAATTAAAACGAAAGCTAGAGACAAAGCATATTAGCAGGCGGAGCGGGGGGGGGTGGCGCAACCCAACCTGTCTGCTGATGATAGCCAAACGCCAAACGCTTTGTGACAACCCCCCAAGAAGCGTGGAGAAGCGCCTCCAAGGATGCTGTTTACATTCACTGCACAAGACGGACATTGCCTGACTTTGGTCTGTGCCTGCCTGGCAGCAACGAAATTAAAAACCAATAAAAAAATGGCCCGCACACGAAATTAAAAATTATGTTTCCTCGCCGCTCGCTCGACCTCTGGCAGTGGCGGAAAGGGAAACATTCCATGGCCAGAAAAAGTTGTAAAAAAGACGAATAAAATCTGCACATAAAACTTTAACAATTAAACAAAACGATGCAAAAGTTGGGCAGTGGCGGAGTCCAGGGCCTACCACTTCGATAATTGAATATTTTAGCCAGCCCAGGATAGGGGGAAGGAGGCAGACCAAAAAGTGTAGCATACATTTGAGCGCGGAGCGCGGAGCATGGAGCCATCGAGCAGTCGCCGGGAATTCACTGCTGCACAGCATTTTTCGTGCATAGATCGTTGAAACTTTCTCACGACGAGTCCATTTATTTAATTTACTAGCCAACTCCGCAAGGCCAACTGCATAGCTATGAATAATTTAAGCAAATCGTTGGATTGGACTGTGGACTGTGACCGGTCCGACGTTTTGTCTGCTCGGTGTACGTGTCGCCTGGCGCCGGCTTAGACGGCATTTGCATATTTTAATTATTTAGCTGGCAGTGCGGAGCGACTTAATTAAAGGCTGCCCGCCACCCAAACAGCGCCCGAAACATATGTTTCGGTAGCCACATTAAAGCTACAAGCCAGAGCCAGCGCTTGGCCCATAAACACATTACAAGCAGCGGCGAGGCACATAAATTCATAATGAAATATGAAGCTAAGACACAGCCAAAAGGGATACAGATGCCGGGATACAAGTGAGAGCTACAAGCAGCTAAAGTACAACCATCATAAATACGGCCAAAAGTGTGAGTGTAAGACACAGCGCAGAAGAGAGTCGCAAAGTCAGTTCCAGCCAAGGGCAGCTGCGAGTGTCTGTGGCATTAGTTTTATGATTATTTGTGGCACTTATGGTGTGCACAGTGGACACTAGAACGGAGAGAACTTATGTGTGCGGTGCTGTAGTGCAGCTTTAATTAGATTTGAGCATTAGACACAGAAGAGCGGGAGAGCCAGCCACCAGCGGAGCTAATGATTGCGATATTTGTATGCCCCACACGACTCGCTGCCAGTTTTTCCCTCCCCTCCTGCCACACTGTTGCTCGGCACAGTCTTATGTTGCGATAAACACCAGAGACCCCCTCTTGGCACCATCAATAATGCTTAATTTAATTCGACACTCGCCGACTATCTCTTCAAGGCCTCAAGTCTGATGCTGATGATGATCCTTCCACACATGCACAGCCTGCACGTGTGTCTGTGTGTGTGTGGGCGAATATTAATAATTGTTTCTGCTCTTTTTTTGCTGTTGCACGACGTCTGCGAAACACGCTAAAAATTAATTAAACGTCCCTGGCGAAGGGCGTATGGATGTATTTTTTTTTGTTTTGTTTTGCTGCTCGGCCATTTCGTGGTTATTTATGCCCCTGGCCGAGCCTACGCTTGATTCATTGCTTTTGGCCAGCACGCACTCGCCTCGCATTGCCAATTTATATTTGTATTAATTAATGGGCCAGTAAACAATTGCTGAAAGCTGCGCCATTAGCCGCAGTGCCCACCGCCAGCCCAAAGGGGGCTGCGGAGTGCCAGAAAATTGCTGCAATAATAAGCCAGCCCAGTGGACACATAAATTAAGCAGGGTTTTCCCTCATGTTATGCATTTTATTGCGACAGAGTTAATAACTTGTTTTCGCTTATGCATTTGTGCGAAACTTTCCCCGCAGTTTTCTTTGTTTTTTCTTGTACATTTTTGTGTAGTTTTTGCTGCAAATTGTTGACTTTTGGTGTCAATTTTGGTGTATTATTTACTGTGCATTTTCATATTTTTTTAGCTACGCTTTCGTGTCACTTTAGCTGCATTCTCTGCTCAACATTTCGCTGGTTTTCCATTGCTTAAGCAAACATTTTTTGTGGCTCAATTTGGGCAGCCTAAAAGTATGCCACGCTTTGCAGTGGCAGCTTTCATTTCTGCGCTGCAACTGGCAGCTTGAAAGTGCACCGTTTATTTGTGCAGCTTCACGCCCCAGTCCCTGCCTCCACACTGGCCACAAATAAGTACTCTCGCTACATTACAATTTGTTCGGGGGCAGCGTCTCTCCCCTTTGGTCATGATAAAAATGAGCGTCGGAAATGCGAATATAAATTCTGCCATATCTGATGTACAAGTGTACAAGTGTCTGTGTGTGTGGCAGGATAAACATAATGGCTGCAGGATGCCGGCCAGACTACCCACCGTACGCCATACCAATCATCGGAAGTGCGCCGCAGGACCGGCCAAAACGGAAATGACATGCAATAAAGCACAAAAAGGACACACAGGACACAGGACAGAGGGCAGCGGGGAGGCAGCACGCACATCCATTGTCTGCTGCTGGATTATAACGAAAAATGGCATCTAACAAGCAAAAATCTATCTGGCAAATGCACTTTAGCGAGCAGCAGAACCCCAGAAACTTTTACCCAAAATTACAATTGCAAAAGTCCAGATGTCCCTTTGTCACACACTCGGGCTTATCAATGCCAGACGCAGACAATTTTGGCTCGCTTATCGCTTGGTCGCATCGCCAAATCCATGCAGGTGGCATGCGGCATTATTAAGTGGCCATTAGCCGGACCTTGGCATTGGTTCGGGGGGGGATGCAGCATTAACACAAATTACACAGCTGCCAATGAGCGCAGGAGGGCGGGATTGGGTTTGCTTCTAAGCAGCAGCAGCCAGGCAGGCAGGCAGGCAGGGGCAGCACTTTACTCAGCATTCCTTCTTAGCCTGGCTAATTACGCCCTGCAGCCAGTAGCCAGTAGTCAGCGTTGCATGCATGTGATTGCAGTTGCAACGTTGTTGTCGTCCCTGCCATAATTTGCCCGGCAACTTATTAGCAGGAAAAACGAGAAGAGCTCTCTGGCTGTGTCTTCGATTTTAATTTTCGTGCTGCCCGCCGCTGGCTGGACTGGACATGCAAATGCAGAATGCAACAAGCAGCAGCCAGCAATTTGTATTCATTATGCGTTTGGCTCATAATTGCAGCTGCAAGAAGGCAAACCCATGGGCATGGCACGCACTGTATCTCTGCTCAGAGCTCCAGCCAAAATGTCACACAATTTATTCCCCATTTTTGCTTGCTTTATTCATGAAAATGTGGCTTAAAGTGGAACTAAAAGTTAATAATAAATAAAATTAATTTTACTTCAATTTACAGTTAAATTTGTGGCTTAAAACTCGTACTTTGCCGCTGCATAAATAGTTTTTAGCTGCCCAAATATTTGCGTATGTGAAAATAGTTTTTCCACTTGCCAGTTGGAAGTAAGTTGGGTTCTGCTTTGCTTAGTTGCTCGGCCTAAACTAGTTGTGTACTTGCTTAGTCGCTTAGCCTAAACTAGGGCTGTGTGTATTTGGAACAGTGTGGAGCCGCCGCCTGTGCTTGGCTCCTATTGTGTTGCATCCTCGGGATCCCGTTTCGCTCTCTCAACTGCTGCAGCTCTGCCCCTGCTCCGCGTTCAGCCACGTTTCGCTCTGAATTGATGATCCCTTGCAGCTTCTGTGGCTACTTCGTTAGCGAGTGGAGCTGCCCCGCGGCGCCTCATTAACAATGCTCCTGCTCCGCCGCTGCTCGACTCTAGTTGAAATGCCCTCAGGGATCACGAGATGATGCAGTTCTTGTCCTTGTCGGCGGGCAGCTCCGCGGGCTTCCGCTTGCGATCGTAGGCCAGCGCATCGTTGGGCACGTAGCTCACCCGCACGCCGCCGTAGTGCCGTCGCTGTGGCAGCTGGTACATCATCATGTAGTCCTCGGAGCTGGAGGAGCTCGAGCTGCACGTGGAGCACACATCGGACTCCTCCGCGGACTCCTCCCTGGGCTGCCGCCCCTTGTGCGGGGACTCGCTGTCCGCCTGCAGCATGGAGGGCGCTCCCTGGTAGGACGAGGACAGCGGCTGTGCCGGGGCGTAGGTGTCTGCGCGGCTGGTGGAGTGCGAGCGATGGCCGCTGCCGCTGCGATGGTGATGACTGGAGGAGGAGGCGGCGGCGGCGCTGCTGGACTTGCGGCGGCGTCTGCGCCGCGAGGAGTGTCCCGCTCCATGCCGCTCCTTGTCCCGCTCCTTGTCTCTGTCCTTGTCGCCTTGTCTCGTCTCCGGGCTCGTGCCCGCTCCATTGCCCGAGTAGCTGCGGGAGCGTGGCAGCGTGTCCGGGATGCCCTCAAAGCGGACGCCCTTCTTCTTCGCGGGCTCCCCGCTCATGGGCGACGAGGAGGAGGCGCCACTCAGTATGGACACGGGGTGGGTGGCCGCATGCGTGGCCGAGTGGGTGGACAGGGGCGTGTTCAGCGAGCGATCCCCAGCGGAGTTTGTGGGCGAACCCATCAGCTCGGGCGGCAGCGCCGTCGAAGCCACACTGAGGTTGGGCGTCGGCAACTCAGGCAGCTCCCCGGTGGCAGTCCCTGGATGCAGGATGTCCGCGTACTCGTGCTGAAACTGCTGCGCGGAGGCATGCAACGCTGGCTGCTGCTGCTGCTGCTGCTGATGATGATGCTGCAGCATTGGCCCCTTCCCCGCCAGCTCGGGCATGCTGGAGGTGTGGGAGTGTTCCAGCAGCTGCCGCTGCAGCTGGTAGCTGTGTGTGGCGCCCAGCGGAGGCTTGGCGGGCCACGCGGCATCCAGATTCGAGGACATCTCGTTGAAGTTGTAGACGCCATCCCGCTGCTGCAGCTCCATGGGCTGCGGCATGAGCGCGTGCGGCGGGAAGTCGCCGGGGGAGTTGAGCGGCGACAGATTCTGCGAGGTGCTGGAAAAGTCGGTAAAGTCCGCGCCGCCTCCGCCTCCGCCTCCGCCTCCGCGGCAGTGCTCCAGATCCTTGACCACGCCCGCATCCGAGTCGGAGGTGGCGTAGCTCTGGCTCTGCTTGGCCTGCTCCAGCAGGGACAGTTCCCCGCCCAGCCCCAAGAGACTGCCCCCAGCTGTGGCTGCCCCCCCGGCCGCTGCCATTTGCTGGCTCTGCAGCTGGTACATCGCCTGGTTGAAGCTCGCTTGGTGCTGCTGCTGCTGCTGCGGCGACATGGGCGGCGAGCTGGAGGCGTGGCTGCTGGTGATGCGCGTCTGTGGCCGCACACGCTGCGTGGGCGGTGTGGGCGTGGTGTACATGCCGGTGCCGGAGCTATCCGACGGCGTCGGCGGCTCGCCCTTGCTGCAGGCAATCGAGCAGTAGATGGCGCCACGTCGCGGCAGAAAGGCGCGTCCCAGCAGCGAGCAGCGGCACGTGTTGCACGAGAAGCACTCATCGGTGGCATGCCAGTGCTGCCCGTCGTGGCTCATCTGTCCCTGGTCCACGCCAATGGCCTCGCCGCAGTAGTCGCAGTACTCCGCGAACATTGCGTCGAAGCAGTGCAAGCAGTAGGGTTTTCCCTCGCGCATAATGTACCGCTGGCCGCCCAACTGCTTGTCACACTCGTGGCAGGCAAAGTGATTCATGTGCCAGGCACGACCCTCCGCCTCGGTGCACTCATCGGCGAGGATGATCTGAAAGCGGGAAGGGAGCAAAGTTGCATCAGAGTTGAGTTGTGGGCATCCCACATCCCAGAGGTGATTCTCTTACCTCATCGCAGGCCGAGCAGCGCGGCTTGAGCGTCTCCGCGTGATGCCGGCCACAGTACATGCGTCCATCCCGATGAAAGTAGATGAGATCCACGAGCAGCTCACGGCAGATGCAGCACGCAAAGCAGGCCGGATGCCAGCTGGCATTGGGTCCCAGGCGCGTAGCGAACACCGCAATGTCGCCCGTGGAAATGAGTTCGTCGCACTGCAACAGGGGCAAGGGCATGAGAGTTATTGAATGTGGCACAGTGTCGGCCTGTCGGGCATAGGCTCACCCCGTCGCATGGTCGCGCGCTCATCAGCTGTCGCACATTGCCGCGTCCGAGGGCATCCCGCTTGCGTTGTGTGGAGAACAGGCGCAGCTCCTTGCGCTCCTCATCCGTCAGTGAGTGACAGTAACGAACCTGCAATGACAGCAGCAAGTAAACTGAAGAAAACCGTTCTAGCTCTCCCTCTCCCTGTCCCTCTTTTTTGGACAGGGAAATCATATGTTCAACATGTTGCAGCCGAACCGTGGGCTGTCTCAAGTGATCTTTCCAGGAACGTACAGTCGGAGATTGTGGGGTGGCCAGACAGGCAGACCGCAAAAGGCAAAACGGTAGCCGCGCGCAGACTGGCCTGCAGCTCCACTGCGGTCAGCCCAGCTCCTCTCGTCTCGTCCCGTCTCGTTTGTGTGTTGTATGCAAATTTTTGTGTGTTTGGCTCTGCCTCCACTTATTTTTTCGGGCACACACGTAGTTTGGCCTTCAATGAGCGTTCCTGGGAGCCATCGTTAGCCAGTGTTGGCCATGGCAGTGGCTGATATCTGGCAATCCGCTCAAGCCGCTTTTTGTGTGTTTGTTTGAATAGTTTTTTGCTCCAAATACCGACAGCAGCCAGACTCTGCACTGCTTGCACTGCTCTACCCGCACTGCACTTGTGTGCGTTTTTTTTTTACCTCCTTTAATTAAAGGTTACACAGCGGCCAAGGGGTTGGGGCGTACAATTTGACTTTGAAATGTCATAGCCCCGCAATGCGCGTCGCGCTTTCAATCACGATAAAGAGCACTTGGATAAATGACACGAAATTGACAGGTTCCAGGCAGACTACAGCCAGCGACCAGTAGGTGTCGCCTTCCATTTTTTGCCCCTTTTTTTTGTTCCGTACTCACCTCGTTATCATGCGGCGGCAGTTGATGCAGCAATTGTCGCACCCGATACTGCTCCCCCGGACTGTTGACGTATGGCACTTTGTCGTCGGGTATTTGCGAGAAGTACAAGCGGACCTGCGGGTAAACAAGCCACACAATTGAGCAAATGGAATGCTTAAATACAGTTGACAGAGGGATAGAGGGGAGAAAGGGTTAGGCGAGTTCCTAGCCACACAGCGGGGTGGAGTAAAAGATTTTTGATTTTATTGCGCTGATTTCCCTCTCTCTCTCTCTGTCGGGACTTCATTCTGGTTGAGCCAGGTTGAAAGGTGCACAACGTGCTAAGCCAACTTTATTGGCCACGCTCGCAGCAGACGCTGCAGAACGTTCTGCAGCTCTGCCCGTTGCCCCTCGGCGGCTGTGAGAGATGCTGCCAAGCCGACTCTCACAGCGAGTGACTGACACATGGCTTATGCCGCATCAACGTAAATTGCTGCCACATGGCTGTAAATAAATTTTCAATTCTGTTTGTAAAAGTCACAGAAAAAATGCAGCAAGGAAACGAAAAAAAAAAGAAATGCAATGCCAGACATTTGATAGGTCCGTTGGGCCGGACTGGGGGACAGCTTTAGCTTTAACGGAAGCCACAGCGAGTTCAGCGGAAAATGGCAAAAGAAAGATTTGGCAGCAGGCAGCGGTTGGGGCATGCAAAATGGTTGCCCGTTGCCGGTTGCGAAGATTGTGAAAGATTTATTTGGCATTGTCGCATATTTCACGCGAATAATTTACGAGTTCGTTTCGGGTTTGCGGGCCAAATAATTGAAAAAGGCACGAAACGATGGCCAGGCCAGAAAGAGTTCGGCCCGGGCCATTAAAGTCAAATTCGCATTGAGGAATAGCCCTGGACTTTCATTAGCACAATCTAATTCGATAGATAGTCGTAGATGGATGGATGGTACACAGAGCAGAACCTCAACTAATTGACACAGTACCATAAAGCGGGTTTCAGCTCTGAGCTCTGAGCTCTCCGACTATCAGCTGCGTCTCCCAACTATGGCGAAGGCTGCGAGTCTGCTCCGTTGCTGATTTATGGCCTCGTCGCGTGTATTTATCTACAGCTCGCTCCGAGTGACAAAATAACGCACAATAACTCAAGTATTTCGCTTATCGCCAGCCCACAAATCTTGCTCCCAGTCGGGCTAGACCTGGGCGCGTGAGTGCCAAAGGGTTTTAGCACTAGCTTTAACAGCGGTTTGTGCATTCTCTAGGGGGAATTTTTAAAGGGAAATTTTACGATCCAAATCTAACCTGATCGGGTCGCAGTCCGGGCGGCACCCAGGTGTATTCCTCCAGCGCACAGCCGCTGTCATCGTCCGAGTGCGACTGCCGCTGCATATCCATGTGCGGACCGGCCAGGAAGGGAGCGTGTGCCGAGACGGAGGACGTGCCTGCGCCGGGATGGTGCAGCAGCGAGGGCGGCGACGGCGTGGACAGCGCTGGGGACAGCTGATGATGATGCGGCGGCAGCGGTGCATTCGAGTATTTGGCAGTGGAGGAGCAGCCCGAAACAGCGGGCGAGTACTGCGGTCCAAGTGCGGCTCCAGGCAGCTGCTGATGGTGCGGCGGCAAGTACTGCTGATGGCGTTGCAGCGGCAGCGGGGAGGTGGGCAGCATGCCCGCATTCTGCGCGGCATACAGAGCGCTGGCAGAGGAGCTGCTGGGCAGGCCCAAGGCGGAGCCACAGCCAGCGAGGGCCGGCGGTGGGGGCAGTCCCTGGGCGCAGCCGCCGCTGGGCGAGAAGTGGCGCGGCAGCGTGGGTATCTTCTGCAGATAGGAGATCTGCGTTAGCGGCGTCCGGCTGATGGGTCTGCAAACGAGAAAGAATTTAGAATTTAGTGTGGAGTCTCGAGCCTTGACTAATTCAAATTTAATAATAATGAAAATCGCAATTAAAGTGTTTCCTGCTGCGGTGCGGACATGCCGGGTCAGAGTTTGGTTGGCTGTTAATCTCTCGGCTCGGATCAAATTGTTAATGTAATATAAAAACCGCATACTCGGACGGCTTGTACGTATTCCCTTTGTAAGTCGCCGGATTTATGCGGTTTTTCACTTCCTATTGCCGCTCCGAACAAGCTGTCAATTTTAGTTTGTTTTTCATGCGTTTTTTTTTTTTGCTATTTGTTTTGTTTGCTTTTTGTGTGTGCTGATGGAGTGTGGTGGGGGAATTTTTTTTGCAAACGTCAAAATGAAAAATATACGCTTCAGAGCACAAACAAATCGACAGCCCGCGTTGTGTTGCTGTTTGTCTGGCAGCAAAGTCCTAGCCCCCAAGCCCAAACCATGCCACAGGGACAGGCCCCAGCGCAAGCCCGCAGCGCTGTCGCCGTTGTCATTCATGTTAAAGCCAAGCTCGACATTGTTATCGCATCAGTGCTGTATGCTAGGTACCCTGTAATCCAAGCAGCTCGGCCTACCGCAACGTCTGCAGCTTGCAGTGAACGTCAGTGATCCGCTTCGGCTGGGCAGCAGGTCGAAAATTAATTTCTGCCTAAGCGCAGTGCTCTTTTCGGTACTCTCTTTGCTTCGAAGTTCTGCTGCAGGCGCTGCTTGAAGCGAAAGCTGCTGCAGGTAGCAGGTAGCAAATAAAGTTCTGCTCTCTTTGATCCTCTCTTTGCTTTGAGGGTGGGTCTGCTGGCTCTTTTTGCTTTGAGGTTCTGCTGCAGCTTGCAGAAGAACAGTTATTTCTGCCAAAAATTCAGTGCTCTCTTTCTTGCTCTCTCTTTTAAGGTTGCCCTTTTGTAGCGCATTCTCTGTGCTTTGCTGCCTAACATCGGTGAAATGAACACGCACCATTTCATGGCAGTTTGCCATATCAAAGGATAACTGTGCATTGTCTGTGCAGGCACAATCGTGTCGAGCTTTGAATGAGCAAGGGAGGGGGAGAACTGGAGAGTGGTGTGTTGTGGATTGTGGGTAGTGTATGAGGGCGTAGCGAACTGTACTGTAAATGTGCAGTTCATGCGGGCGTTTTATCAAAACAATGCTGTCCGCCCTTTTGTTGTTTTTAACCAGTGAATTCTTTCATTCTCTCTCTCTGTACGGATTCAACATTCAGCATTTTCCAATTCCATTTCTAGTCCAGCAGCCATTGGGGAGTCGGTGGGCAGGGAGAGAGTGTGGCTGGCTGGCTGGCTGGCGCTGATGTGTCAATAGTGAGTGCCAATGCGCAGCGGTTGCTGCGGTTTGCCAGCAAATTAATTGCGCAGATTCTGACTACCCAGCAACAATTTCGTTTGACATTTGCATTTTAAAGCTCAAAAAGCTGTAGGCAAAGAATGCTCTGGCACAGCGACTGGGAATAGTAATTGGGTTTGTGAGCGGGGAGTGCGAACGAATGCGAAATGCGAATCAAAAGTCGCTGGACATGCACGTGCAGCGTCGCGTCCCAGCTGGATACGGCTTGGGGATACCAAAGTGTTGCTCCGCTGTCAAATCAGCTGCATTCAAACTCAAATTACCGAACCAAACAAACGGCCCACAGTCGTAGCAACACAGCCGGGACACCTCAGTCGCGGCACCCAAGCCGCTGCTGCAATCTCCAACTGTTCCACAAATGAAAAGCAAACCCGAAACTGTGCCTAAACACAAAATTTGTTGACGGCCCCGCGGCACCCAGAAACACACAGAGAGAGAGAGCGCGCGCGAGTCTGTGTCTAAGTTTATCGTACGACTTTAGTCCAGCTTCAACGAAACAAGGAAACATGGAAACATCCAAGACCCACATCCCACCATCCACTGGGGCGAGCGACCTGCATTTCTTTTCCATTTGCGCGCTGCAAATTTATTGTTGACTGAAACGAATTGCGTAAAATTGCCACAGCAATTGTGGCAAGTTTCAATTTGGTTGCCTGGCTCTCGGTCTATGAAGTCATTAAGGTGGCCAGCAGAACAAAATGGAAAGTGCAGGCAGCAACAGCAACACACAAACACATGTGCTGGCCCGGCCTGGCCACAAATGTTGCACAACATTGTTGTCCGGGCAACATAAAAGCGCGCGCTCCCAACTGCAGCTGGCACTGCGCGTCTCGTATTTGCATTGATCGGGGACTGGAAACCCTTCGTTCCTTGCAGGCAATTACTTTGGCAGTCGATGACCCAGAAACTGGTTTTGCGGAGTGGCCCTTTTGGAAAACTAGTTCAACGCCAGACATCGACATCGACATCGATAGCGACATTGGCATTGGCATATCGCAGGCAGAGGGCCATCCATCCATCCATTGATAACCGCAAACTGAAGGTGGCAAGACTGCAGCTGTCTGTGTCTGTGTCTATTTTTAGCCAGATCGTTCGACTTTATCCGGCAGCCACATCCATCCAAATGAATAATCATTAGTCCGCCGGTTGGACGGACACGTTGACAAATTGCCCAAAAGCAACGATGAGCGACGGCTCAATGGCTGGCCAAAGACGGCCTAAACGATGGACAGACGGACAGACGGACAGACAGACATACAATGGCTTCAAAGGTTAGCCTCGAAATCACTTTGGCACTTTGTGTGCGGTTTTTTCTCACAAGTCATTTGCCGTGTTGGTGGATGAGATTTGGGTTAATGTTGGATCGGATGAGCTCGAAATTCAGTGAAACATTTCTACAGGCGAAAGTTTCTACACCGTGCAACATAAAACCAGCAACCATATCTTGTAGGGTTTCTCCGTGCCTGTTTGTGAGTCCCTTTGGGGCAGGTGTGTGCTGCTATTGCGGACTTGTTTTTACGACATTTCTGCGCTGGACAGCAATTATGTGGCGCTCCCTGTGCTGCCCTCTACACATGTCCTTTTTATTGTTTTACTCCACACAAAACACAGAACAACAACGAAAAAGTTTATTAAAAAGCTTTGAGCCCCGCTGCGGCGCGCTCTTTGTGTTGTCTGCGATTGTCATAAACGATTTTTGAATTGTCCATAAAAGTGGCTGGGAACGCAGAGAGCAAAAGCTCGTAAAGTTTCTATGAGAGAGAATGCTGCCCCCCGCCACATGGACCACGTTCTGCCGCTGCTGCTGTCGCGTCTGCCTTGTCAACATGACAATTTGACATTTGGCGTGTTGACATTTTTATTGACTTTGGCAGGCAGGCAGGCAGGCAGGCAGGCGGCTGGACGGTTCGCACTCAACCTGAAAGTTGATTAAGAATGTGAGAGTCTGCCCCGACCCCGCCACTGGGTGGTCAACTGTACTTTTCCACGCTAATTTCTTGTTTCAATTTGCAGCCTTTTGCCTTTGTGGCCAACAACTAAACCAATTAAAGGTTGGGCGGCAAATATGTACACGCTGCCTCGCTGCCTCGCTGCCTGCTAACGGGCAGCAAAATTGTTTTGCGAGCGTGCAAATTTTCACAGCTGCAAACAGCAGCAGCAACTATGCCAGCAATTTGTGTGCTAGGCGGCAGCATTGAAGAGCAGGCAACAGGCAACACCGCGAGAACAGTGCAACATAACCAAAAGAGCGATCAGGTTTGTGGCAGCCGCAACAGGCTTTCT
Organism: Drosophila guanche; assembly: GCF_900245975.1. Taxonomy (NCBI): domain Eukaryota; kingdom Metazoa; phylum Arthropoda; class Insecta; order Diptera; family Drosophilidae; genus Drosophila; species Drosophila guanche. The sequence continues at coordinate 2,657,069 of NW_022995743.1, read as the reverse complement.
TCTGGCTGCAACATCAATGCAAATTTAGCTGGGGAGAGCGTGGCCCAAGTTCCAATTTGTTTTCATGGTAATTGATTCAGGGCATTCATTTTGATTCGAAGCGACGACCAATTAATTCCAAAAACTTTGTTTTGCCAATGCATCAGCAGCGGCAGGAGGAGCGCCGCAAATGGAAGTTGCAACTGCGCCCTCTGCCCACTAGAGGCGCTGCTCGGCTGTGAGAGTAGCAAAAGGAATGGCAGAGGCAGGAGTTGCTCCAGGCAGCTGGCTGCTGGCTGGCTGGCTGGCTGGCTGGCTGCTGCTTCTGCGGTCGTTGTCTTTGGTCTATGAACTTGTTTTCTACACTCCAAGCAGCCAGCACTCCACTCTGCCTGTGCCTCTTCCCTCTTCTACCTGCGGCCCCTTTCCGCACTTATTTTTTAATTGAAGCCGTGTCTTTGCCTCTTTCTGTTTCTCTTCTATTTTTTGTTCCCCCTCTGCCCTCTTCCCCCTTCCCCCTTGTTACTTGTCGTCGTCTGTGGGCCTCTTCTCCGCTCTCTTCTCTCTTCTCTTCTCTCTTCTCTTTTTCTTTCCACTATTTTGTGTTTGTTGCTGCTTCGATTTTTATACATTAATGCTGGTGGCTGCCATGCCGCCGTGATTATGCTCAATTTTGTTTTTGACCATAATTACATTTTTCGTTCGTTCTTCCTTTCCCCTGCCCCAACCCCCTTCCAGCACGGACAGCCGTTAGGTCGAGTGGCTTTGGACTCTGCTTTGGTTTTTATGATGATTCGGTAAACAAATTGGCACTGATTGATTTCAATAAGCAAAAAAGACGAGCCGGAGCTGCTTCTGTGCTTCTGCTTCCCTCCCCCAGGCATAAATCAACTGCACTCTGGCTAAAACCATAATTATAAATGACACATTTGCAGGCCTAAAACATGTCCACAGTGCCCACAGTGCCAGTACAGTCAAATCCGATTTGATTTATGCGGCTTGCAGCTCAGCAAAACTGTTCACAAATTAACCGTAATAAAGTTGAGGCTGGCTGGCTGCTGCTCCTCCTCCCCCTCCACCACCCCGCTGCTGCATGTTCGCTTTCATTTTTGATTTATGGCCAGCTGAAATTGGAATCTAATTTCTTGGCCATTAACAAAACCCAGCAGCACCGAACATTTCTCTGTGTGTTCGTCTGCCTACGCAGCGGAGGATCCTCCTGTGGATCCTATGTGGACCCTGGCAGTGTGCCAACGGGTATGACGATGCTGGCCGGCAGCTTGCAGCTCTGAGCTGCCAATGGGAGATCGATTTATCTTTGCTTAATAAATAAGCCTTCATGCAATTGGTCAGACTCTCTCTCAGTTTCGTTGGGCGAACATTTTGTTAAGCAATTGCTGGATAAATCCCTTAAAAAGTAGCATTAAATATGCCATTTGCCGTCTCAAATGATAATCAAAACCCGCTTTGGCTTGGCCTCCACCTCTGTCAGGGTATTTGGCCGCCAGGCATTGCCTTTGCATTTGGCCAAATGTTTGACAAAAAGCGCTGCAACGGTAAAGTGCACGCCGGCACTAACGGTTCTCTCTCGCTGACAACTGGCAGCAGGGAGGCAGCTCATAATTAGTTGACAGTTAAATGATGCCGCAGATTGTGGCCAGGCAGAAAGGTCTTTACGCAGATCTAAGCCCCGTTCAAACAATGATTCCGTTTCGCTTATCACGCCGCTGGCCGCTGGCCGCTGGCCGCTGGCCACTGCCAGCCAGAAACCCGCTTGTGGCAGGTTAGAGAGTGTTAATGCCTCGCCTCCAGTCCTGTGGCATGCAGCCAATTTAAATGCAAAAAATTGAAGCTGTCAATAAAAATTACGCGACTGCCGCGGCACGCCGCAAATGCCGCACATGCCGCACATGCCGCACATGCCGCTTAATTGATGGCCTTGCGTGTGCGTTAAATGTTTCATTAATTAGATCTATAAATTGGAACTGCAGGAACTCTCCTAAGAATTTCCCGTGTCGCTGTCAATCAGGTGTCGACTTTTGGGCCAACGAAATGACACGAACAAATGTTCAAAAGTGCCCCAAAAATGCACAACAAATCCCTTGTAGAGGCACGCACTTCTTTGGATGTCTAAGAGCAACAATTTCAGATACGAACTCACTTTGATGTGGGCGAGACACGTTTCGTTTCGGACACTTTGACAGCAGCTTAACGCGGCTCAAAGAGCGGCAGAGAAAAGGCAGCGAAAAGCGCCGCTAGATCGAAGCATTGAATACCCTTTGCCCTCGTCCCTGTGCCGCCCAATTAATTTGCGCGGTTCTGCAGTTTGTGTTCTGGCCATCTCTGCGTTACGAGGCAATTAGCATGGGCGAACATGCGGAGACCGCCGCTTAATGGCCGCGGACAAAAACCTTAAAAGAAGGCAAAGAAAACGAAAACAAAATCTTATTTTACGGCCACGTGCATAAATAAATCACAAAATGCTGCGGCACTTCACGCTGGCGCCGTTGTCTGGGGCAGCTCCATCAGCGGAGGCTTTTGCTTTTGCTTTTGCCACGCCCCTCCCCCTCCAAGCAGCACATGTGTCAAGGCGGAGAGCAGCCAAATGACTTTGTTAATTAAAAGCCAAAAAAAAAAAGAAAAAAATCAATAGGGAATGTGGCACTCCGCTTGGACCATTAAATTTGAGCAACTCCGCGGAGCCAAGGAAATTCCATCAATTTTTGTCATTTGTGCATGGAGGAACAGGTCGTAAATGTCTCTGGACCCTGGGCAACGCCTCCCTAACACGCCGCAAGAGGAGCTCCAAGCTGCAGTCGGAGCTGGCGAGTCTTTGCGCTCAAGATTTATGCGGCATTTGCGATGGCAGTTAAGATTGAATTGAATGCTTAGACACGAGCTGAACGCAAGTTAATTGCCAAACCAGAAGCTAAAAGCTGAAAATGATTGCACTTCTTCTTTTCTAATAACTTCATTAAGTGCTGAGCGCTGAAGACGAGTCCCAGGTTGTGCCTAGAACTCCAAGCAGCTTCGAGGAAACTCTCTCCAGCTCTCATTTGCCTCTCTGTGTCTGTCCATCGATTGCGTGTTGGGAAAAGAAACTGAAACGGCAACTGTTATTATTAATAATTATGCTTTGATTTGTGCCTTCTGCGCTGGGCGCTTTAATTTGCAGTTGCCAAAAGGTTCATCATCATCCTCTTCATCATCGGCAAAACCTAATTGAGTTGTGGCTGTGCCCCTGTCTGCTGCCAGTTTGTGGCCCAAGTCTTTTGTCTTAGGGCTCCACAATCGAGCAGCCAAAGTCCTTCTGCATACTAAATCAAAGCCCTTAAATGTGCATACAAATATATGCCAAGCAGAAGTAGGAAATGTCAGGCGGCACAAACAATCGCTGGCCATATTTCATAAGCTGCGTGCCTGCCACAACAATGCAGGCAGCAGCCTCCGATATTTGCATGGCATTATGCAAAATCATGACATGAAAGCGGAGACACGGAGGGAGGCAGCGGCGAAGCTGCAGGGAGCGCACAAAGGCCTCTGGTAAATCACACTTTGGCAGTTGTCGTTTGTTTATCGCCGCAACAGCACAACCAATGGCAGGCGCGGGGCAATGCGGCGTATGCGTAACCCGAGCTGCCAGCGGTAAGAGGAGACACCCAAAGGCCTGCCTTCGATGCGAGTGATGCGTAGAGTGTGTGCGGCACGGCACACTGGTGCAAGGTGTGAGCACAGGGCTCTGTTTGTGTTCTGTGTGTGCAGGCACTGGCAACTCTCAGAGCTAATTCCGTTGATGGTGGGAACCCAGAGAAGTTATTACGGGGCAGCTACGTGGGAGAGTGACGGACGGGCAGAGCGTGATGGGAAGCTCCATTAGTGCCCCATTGCCGAGTGTTGTTTGCGCTTTTTGGTGGCTCCAAGTAGCAGCGAAAAGGCAGACACACTCCACACACATTCTTGCTCAGTCGCCGACTCTCTGGCCCCACTGTCTCTGCCTTTGGGGGTTTCAATTTCAGTGGCTGCCAAGACAAGAACAAGTTCCTGTCTCCTGGGTTGCGTGCATTTTGCGGTTTGGGGCTCCACAGCACACGCAATGTGTGCTCATTGGCTTGGTTTCAGCTCCTCTCGGGCTGCTGGGGATCGCTGTGCTCCTGCGGGTAATCAATCTTTATGCGACTGTGGCCAGAGAGGCAAACTCAAATTGTGCATTTAAATTGTCAGCAGCAGCAGCAGGAGCAGCAGCATCTTAAAAGGAAAAGGGCTTTGGCTTTGGCTCTTCTTGACAAATGAGTTTTGGCGAGCTGCCGGGGCGGAAGGTTACTCACTCATTGGACTCCTGCTGTGTGGCGGGGCCAACTCCTGTGGCCACTTCCGCTCCAGTGTCCAGCTCATTGAAAGTGAAACTGATATCGTGGGGATCCTTAAACGGCTTCATGCTGCGCGGTAAACTGCGTTGCCGCAGGCTCAGATTCAGGAACTGCAGATCGCCGACGGTCAGAGGTTGCAACGCGCCCTGCGTGATACGCGCTGGCAGCGGCGGGGGCACAGGACGTGGCTGCTTTTGCTTCGGCGGCAGCGCGGGCTTGGGTGGCTCCTTGTCCTGTTCCTCTTCCTGTTCGATGATCTCGAGCACCTGCGCTGTGGCCTCTAGCGTCTCCTGCTGCAGCTCATCGTAGTATCTGGCAATGCTCTCTGTGGCCTCCAGCGGACTGTACTGCTTGCCCCTGGCACTGCCATTGCCACGGCCCTCCACCAGATCCCCCAGATGTTCCGCGTCTATGTCCAGGCCAAAGAGAAAGGGATCATCGAGCACAGTCACACGGGCATTCCGTTGGGTCAGCTCTGGCTTCTCCCTCTCCCTCACCTTCTCCTGCCTGCTCTCCCCGCGGACATGTGCTCTGAGCGAGCGAAGAAGCTTTTTGCTGCGTCGCGGCGAGGTGCACAGCGGAAAGAGTGGGCGAGCAGCAGCTCCTCCTGCTCCTCCTGCTCCTCCTGCTCCTGGCTGACTGCTGTTATCTCCTGCCAGATCAATGCCATCGTCCGCATCTTCGGCGGCATCTAATTGCGCAGCGATAAAATCGCCAGCCACCGTGTCGTACTCTTGGCCCTGTCCCTGTCCCTGTCCCTGGCCGCCTGCCTCATTGTTGGTGGCTCCGTGGGCCAGCCGCTGTGCCGCTGCCTTGCTATAGAGCTGTCGATAATATTTCTGCTGGTCGCCGTACAAGAAGCAGACGCGCCACCATTGTTTGCATGCCAGCAAATTGGCGGTACGTGGCACCATCGCTGGCTCCATGCTGCCCGTGGCAGTGGCAACTCCAGTTGCTGCTGCTGCTGCCTCTGCAACAGCTCCTGGCACCGCTGACAGGCTGCTCATGTTGCTTATTATTATTGTTCTTTCCTGCCGTAATTATTTTTCAGTTCTCAGTTGCCTTTTCTTCTTGCCAATGACATTATCCTGCCTGCCTTTGTTTTTTTTTTCACAATTTATTGAAGCTGAATTTTGCTGTTTTTTGGTGCGTTTTAGTTGAGTTTTTTCTTTGCTTTTATTTCACTAGTTTTATGTGACACTTAATTAGTTAAAAGAGTTTCCATTTGGGACATTTTCCAGCCGCATTTCAAACGTTACACAAATTTTGCCTGCAACTTTCACAAACAAAAAAAACAAACAAAACTCTGATCGATGGGCCATAATTTGGAGTCCAAACAAGCTGGAAAACAAGGCCAAAGCCAGCACAACAAATTAAGCGAAACTCAAGCAAAAAAGATGCCTTAAAATCGAACAAAAATCAAGCAAAAACTGCACCAAAAATCAGGCAACATTTTGTGCGCAGTGCGAAAATTGGTGGCTTGCAGAAAGCAAATAGCAAATAGCAAATAGCAAAGTGCTTTTGCCGCAGTCAGATGATGATGATGATTCAGCCATCAGGCATCAGGCGATTAGAGACGCCTCTAATAAAGACACAAGACACAAGACACGTAGATGGAAACGAGTGGAAAAGTGCAAAACTGCAAAACTGCAACTGCAATGCAAGGCGGCGATGCCCTTGTCAGATAATAATAACTTTATCTTCATCATCATCAGCAGGAGGAGTGGCATGGGGCAGTGGCAGCATCAACTTTGAGTGCCTTTGGAGCCATTATCCAAGCCGAGGGCCAGCCGAGAGCTGCAGCATTAAGCTGCTTTTAGCTTAGCCTTTGGAGGCACTCGGGCAGGGACTGGCTGTCAATCAAGAGTGGAGGCAGCAAGATCAAAGATCAAACATTGGGAAGAGCTTCCCAGGCAGCAGCCAGCAGCTGGAAGACATTCCACGCATTCCAGTTTGCCTCTTTACGGGCGGCCACTGCCACATAATTGAATTATAAGGCAAAACAAATGCAGGAAAAGTCATAACTGGAGCTGGCTGAAGATGCGCCTTCCAGTTGCAACTTAGTCGCTGTGTGTGGGGCACGCGATCTGCGGCCAGAACTGCAGTTACAGCTGAGATCGCGCACTGAGTGGCAGGCAACGGCGGGTGTGATTAGAGCCCAATGAGTGGGTAAGTGGCCATGGAGCCCATTCCCGCTGGGAACGAAACCAGTTTACATAGAAGAAGAACAACAAGCGGCACATGTGGCACGTCTTGAGGCGATCAAAACGCGATCACACAACAATCATAAGAAATAAAGTGGAGTCCAAATGCTCAAACAAAGACTTCCGGCGCTGGATGCCACAAGGTGGAGACTCATCTGGAGCCTCCTAGCCTCTGCCTGCTGCTGCTGACGAGTGTCGGTCGAAGTTAATGCCGCCAGGCACCGTTAGTATTTATTGCTGCCTGTTCGTACATGTGTAAGTGACGCCGATCGATGCCACCGATCGATCCGGCGCGCTCGTTCGATTCAATAACTGATGGCCAAAGGAAATTGCTGCTCGGCAGCGATTGAAAATCACTCGACTGAAGCGGCTAACGGCTCCACACATTTGCATACGAGTCAGTCCCCAACAGCAGCAAATCAAGCCACAAATATATCGGTTTTTATGGATTTTTAAACCTTATTTTGGACTTATTTTGCTTTTATTTTGCCTCCTACGGCACATAATTAGCAGCTGATTTTGATTAGAGATTTGCGCATTTAATGACACAATATTTTATGCTCATTTTGCATTTATTTTGACTGATTTGCTTTGGCTTTTAGTCTATTTAGTTTGCTTTGATTTATTTGCATTTGCAGTCATCAATCCTCAGCTGCAATTACCCCGCTAACTGCAGCTCCTCTCGCCGTCACATTTGTGCAGTTTTCCAGTTTTCATTGCCGGCGGCTGGCAGACAGGCGATGCAATTAATTTTATTGCTATTTATGCAGATTTTCCTCTACTCTCTGCTGCAATGTGGCTCAAGAAAAGGTCAATTGCTGTGCCTTGGTTTACTTTTCATTGGAATTGGATTTGGGTTTGACTGCTGCCTTTTGTTGTGCTAAGAGGCTTTTCTTTTGATCTGAGCTCAAAAGTGGTGTTATCAAGCATCCCATTCAGCGCTCAAGCTGGCATATCTATGGACTTATCACTGTTGGGTTAAGTGGTTTAGAAAGCCGCAGCCACAGCAGCGACTTGACAGCTCACTCCGAGCTGCATGCAGCAGCATCAGATTGTGGCTGCAACTGTAAAATTGCATCATTTATGATGCAGCTGTGGCACATTTCAGCAATATTAACATGCGATAAACAATGAGAAATATGCGAGACAATGTTGCGGTCGAGTTCTCTCCGGTTCTGGCAGCAGCGCCGATGATGATGTCTCACTTGTGCAGGCAGCGCCCGCTAATGGATTAACTTGTTTTTGTCTATTTTATGCGCAGCTCCAGCTGGAATTTGTTTAGGATCTACCAAAGGCCCCTCTGCTTTGGCTGGAGAGCCAGCCTAGAACTAGTTTTTGCCTCTCTAATGAGGCGGCATTGTCCGGCTCAGTCTCATATTTCATTCGCTCTCGATGCCTCTCCCGCCTCCAGTTTCGAAGTGTTAAATGCCTTTTGTCTGCTCTGCGTATTGATAGCCCATTAATCGAAATTTGTCATTCCATTCCCAGGCAACTGGAACTGCTGCTGTGTCTGTGTCTGTGGTGTGGGCGTGTTTGCCGCTCTAATCTAATCTGTGGCACTCGTGTGAAATGTCAAATGCAATCAAAACAGCGTCGCGCGGAAAAAGGAAACGCCGCACGAGCAAAAACCCGTTCGAGGAGTCGCTCCTTGCGGCTTATCGGCTAACGCGAGGCGACAGTATGACAGATCGAATTGGGATTTTTGCCAATCTATCTAATCATTGAGAGTCCAACTTTATTTATGACTTCCCGACCGGACTGGGGAGTTAACAATGTCTGTGTGTAGTTCGTTAATTGTTCACTCGAATGTGGAGAAAAACACACACACAGAAAACATGTGTAATAAATATGCAAATGAGGCTGAGATTTCTGGCCCAACGAATGTCAAATGGCTCTCCTCTCTCCTCTCTTTTTCTACAGTTTGTTGACCCTTCTCTCTGCCCCTTTGTACCCTTTGTCATGCTAGCAACACAGACTGTTGATAACTGTAAAGCGTCAGCCAATCTGCTCCACACATTCCACAGCTGAGAAGATTCTCTCTTCAGGGTCTTGCATGCTCCAGCAATTTCCTAGTGGCTGTCGCTCTGTCTCTCAAGTGGAAACTAACAAATTAACACGCCAGTTAGTTAGAGGCGTCGATTTGGGATTTGGGTTAAGCAGCAGCAGCAGCAGCAGCAGCAGCAGCAGCAGCCAAAGTAAGGGAGAAAGTTGCTGCAGTCGGAGTTGCCCATAATTGAGACAACAAGTTGCCAGCCATAAACAACAGTTTTTGTTTCGTTAGTGCCGGCGGCGGCTATCCATACATAATTACGAAGAATTTCTCAATAAAGGCAAACAAATCAAAAGCAAAGTTTGTGCAAAAATTGATTAGCGGGGAGCTGACTGCAGCTCACCAGCTTGGGCCACCACGCTGCCTCTCCCACTGGTTGTAATCTCAGCTGGTGCCATAAAATATTATGGCAAATTGTGGGTTGCCGTTTCGGCATTCGCATGTTTATGGCAGACTGCCATTCCGGTGCAAAGAATTCACTTGAAATTGCTATCGGTCGAGCATTAAATTTAAATTGGCATGTCAAGCAATTAGAAATCAAAGATAAATTCTGATCAAAAGCCCACACACACACACACACACACACACACTCGATCGAGTCAAATGTCTCTTGTCAATTTTTAAGCCATGTCGACGGCCCACACGGACACGTATCGGGACTCAATTGCTAACAAGCCATTGGTGACACATTGCCCGGGCCATGTACGTAAGTCAATTCCATTACAAACGTCGGTTCGGTTATGGCTTTGGCTTGTGGGTGGCTAAGCCACTGCCGCTTCTAGCCTGGCTAATTGGATCAAGTGGAGCAGAGAAAGCCTCGACGCGGTAATCAAATTATTTTTGTTTTGGCCTTTTTCCTATGCTTTTTTATGGGCAGACAAGTAATGTGTGTGCAAGTTGGAGCCTGTTTTATGGGCTCGTAAGCCTATTTGGTTATGACTTCATTCCCCGATGCTGTTAGTGGCTGGTGAAAGTGCACAGCGCGGCGCAGTGGCGATTAAAATTGAACGCATCTAAATAAATCAAATGAGGTGGCTGCTGCCAACGGCTTATGAATGCCATTACGCTGGTCGGGGTCCGGTCATCAAGTTCGTTGCTCAACAGTCACTCACTACCACACACACACACACACACACTCACACTATGCTTCAATGATTCTGAATCTGTGATAAAAGCCATACAAATATTATGCTGCTGCCTGTGCCTCGCATATCAAATCGCACTCGAATTTCATTTGATTTTTTAATGTAATTTTTTTGTTGCTGCATCTGTATCTGTATCTGTATCTGTGTATCCGTATCGTTTGAAATGCGCTGTTGACAATGGCTGGCCCTGGTCGCACCTCACTCGACACTTGGAGCGGCTTCGCCTTCACTGTGGAGCCCGTGCCCCGGCTCTTTGCATAATCGAACGCTTTGCCGCGACGTTCCCTTGGGGATTGGCCACTGAGATCACAGTTTTTTGTGATCCTTTTTTCGCACTTCACTCACACTGGACACGGACACACACACTGCGATCGCTGGATCGCTGGGATTATTGCGAATTTCTGTGTTGTCAGCTGCTGCTATAATTGATGTTGTTTTTTGAGTGCACTTTGCACCGATCTGGTAGGAGAACGGTAAATGACAGATCTGGCGCAAGATAACATGAACCGAAATCGACATCCACATCAGCGGCGCGACCCGAACGTGCCACGGAATGAACGAAAGAACAGAGTAAAGAGCGAATGGAGGTACGACGCGCACGCGCAACAGGTGTAAACTTGGATTGGCTTTGGTTTCCCTTCACCATACATACAAATTCCCTTAACATTGGGATGGGACGGAAACAGAGGAAGGAAAATAAGGTGTCGAAAACTACACCCGTTTTTCATCCGCCGTGATGGATTTTATACAAACGAAATCGTTCATGTCATTTTAAACAGGTGCTAATAAGGTAGGATCCATAAAAAAATGTCGTCTTTTTTACCTGCTTGCCATACCTTGCTAGCTATATGCCAAAGAGAGGATTAGGTCTCTCTCTCTCTTCTCATTTTTGCGTCTCAAAATGAGTTCGTGTCTCTGAGACTCGGTTTTTTGAGCAGTGACAGGAGTGGGGTGGGCACTATGGCATTCATACTCAAAGCAAAGAGAGTCTAACTCAATTTTGCGTTACAAACTACTCTCTGTCTCTCTCTCTCTCTCTTTTGCTTGTGGATCGCGATGGGTGGATCTTGAATAGCTAGCGCAGCCCAGCGGTGTGCTACAGTTTTGGAAGTACAAGGCTACAAGCGATTTAGTTGTTTGTACATGTAATACATTTATTTGCAATAAAACCTTACAAATGTGTTAGAAGAGTATCAATTAAAACACAACAAAAAATTATGATTCTGTGCTGCAAAATATGTGCTTAAATAGCAAACACTAATCTTTATTCTTTTCTTTGCCTGAGATAAGTGAAATTTGTGTAGAATGTAAGTTTGATGTCGCGCCAAAACATGTAGACGTGCATAGTTCTCAAATTCGACGCCATGAACTACTTGATCGTGGCGCCACTGAGCAATGCAGTGACTCCCCAACCGTGGAATCTCGCACTTGAGCGTGTCATCGGCTGTCCCCTCCAGCTGCTTGAGACATTAAACCGTGACAAAAAGCGCGTATGTCAACCATGTTAGCCATGTGAAGGGGTTCAAGGCTAATGCGCCTTTTGACCATGTTAGTTGGTCAGCCAGGCAGATGCCTTTGCCGGTCACAAGATCATTAGGCCCTGCCCTCTCTCTGAGCATGACATTAGGCCCTTAATGCGGTCTCTGGGCTAATTAGATGCCAAGCGTGGAGCGTAGTGAGAGCGGAAATGCCTTTTTTTGTTGCACCCAGAGAGCTGCGATGCTCTTTTATGATTTTATGATTTTATGATTTTATGATTTATGGAGCGGCGGGGCAAGTGCGTGGCTCCGGCCGTGTGAAGCTCCCGAGGTGCCGGCAGTCGCTTTACGAGTACCGGCATTGGTGGCAATGGAAAACTGAAAATTCCAGATGCAATTAGCTAAAGCTAAAGCCTAATTAGGCAACCAAATGAATTCGTTATGTGTGCCGCAGCTGGGGCTAGAGCTGAGCTTAGAGGCAGGACCTTCTCCTCGCTGCTATCACAAAATCAATTTGGCTAATTGCAAAGCATAATGACCTCGTTTGCTGCCACATTTCGTGAGACACCCAAACGTCAACACGCCAGCAAACACAGAATTAGGAACGTCCAAGGGAGCTGCCTTCAGGCTGCAGACAACTTTTTGACACGCCAACTCAGGGCAGTGGGTCGGAACTGGGGGTTGTATCTATCGTTTATTAGTGAAATAAAATAAGCCCCAAAGTGTCATCAAATCAATGCAAACTAGCGCACAGGCATCGAAGTTAGCGCCAAAGGCAGAGGCCAAATGGGAAAGCAAACTTTTTCCCGGGCAACATTTGCAGCCATTAAAGGGGGAGGGCCAACTGTGGCAGCCTGCTGTCTCGGACTTCTTCGATTGGCCCATTAAAGGCCATAATAATGGGCAAAGTTAGCGCCGCAGCACAGGGTCGCAGGTGTGTCCCGCAGGGCATGGAAATAGTTTTTTCGCTTTGCCCATTTCCTGCTAATAGATTTCTGCGCTGATGTGTCCCAAATCAATGGAAAGTCTCCAGAGATTGCTGAACTTCTTTCTTTATACAAATTTTTAAAGAGTTTTTCCCTCTTCTTAGCCCACTAAATGGCAATTTATGAGCTCTACTTTAGCGCTGTGCTAATTCGCTGAAATAACTGAGGCAAATGTTTGCCTCGTGTGACAAGTCATCGTAATTTCCACGCTGCTTGAATTGGAGTCTCCCTTTTGCCATTTACCCCACGAGAGCCAATGACATTGACGTGCCGCCTTCACACAATTCACAAATGTTTAATGTTGCCATTGTGACGGGCAAAGAGAAAGGAATCCTTACCTAAAATACATGAGAAATATATGAAATTGATTTATCTACGAGTCATGTGCAAAATGAACAACAACCGAAATAACCAGAGCCTTATTTATGATGCTTCGAGGGTACATTAATTATGTCATCTGCGGTTTTTGGGGTACAGTTGGAGGGGCAGAGGCAGTGCCTTTCATGTGGTTAGGGGTTAGGGGTTAGGGCAGAAAAAGCCCCCAAAGACGACACCACACAAGCCCAAGTTGGCCAAGCGAAACAAAGCCATATCAATTACCCAGGCAACCAACATATAAAGTAATGTAGACCAAAGTAGAGTAGTATCCGTATTCGTATCCGTATCCTGGCCAAGAACAAAAGGCCACAAACCGCAGCAGAGGGAAGCAGCAACTGTTTGGACTGTTGTTGTGCGGAAATGCACTGAGCATTGTTACCAATTTCAATGCTCATCATTATTATGGCCAGACGGGGGGTGCTCCATGTGTTCCATCTACGTGCCGGGCGAAATGCAATCAACATATTGTAATTCAGAAATGCATATTGAGAACGTGCAAGGAGATACTCCACAGAGGCAGACTGCCTCTGCCTCCCTCCCTTTCCCCCTGTTGCACTTAACGGGCCGGCGGATAAAAACAAAACGAAGCCAAAGCAAGCAACGAGGCAAAGACATTGTTGCGGCATCAAGTGCATCCCGTGGCAAGATGCAAAATCTGGCAGCGTTTGCATTTTGATTTCCCATTTCGCGTGCTCTCCAGTAACGCATTTATTACTTAGCAGAAAAAGCAAGCAGCAGCAGCAGCAGCAGCAGGCAGTAGTGGATGGCAACAAAAGGAGGCAACTGCGGCAGCCGGCAGACTGCAACTCAATTTCGCAGACTCATGCTGCAGTTGTCAACGCCAACGACGGCGAAGACACTTGTAGAGGAGCCCAGCTACGGGCCCCCACACCACTTGTCCGCCAGCTGCATGTAGCTAACCACTTGGTGTTGACAGTGAGACAACAGCCACAGCAACTTGCAACTCTCGACTCTGGTTGCTGCAGACAGCCAGACAGCGCCAACTGTCGAGTGATGGACAGATAGCCGACAATCAGTTGATGCTCTATCGATGCGATGTGGGTTTTTTCGGGTGAAAACCCACCAAGAGTTACGGGTAAATCGATGATCCAAGTTCTAATTAGAGCGGGGCGGCTGATACGTAAATAAAACTGATATATTTATTATTATTATATGTATTCCTTGCTGGGATTTCCCATTAAAGTTGAATAAGAACGGGAATATTAGGGTATAAGACTAAGGAATACCCTCTGAGCTGCTTTTAGCTATGAAATGGCAAATGTTGCACAAATATCACAAGTTCTGGTACAAATATTGTGTCTAAACATAATCCACTGCATAAAGTATCTACCCTCTCCACCACTCTCTATACAGGGCATGTGTGCGCCATGCACAATTAAATTTCCTTCGGTTAGTTGCTGCTTGTAATGCAAAATGTGAATGACGCCCATAATAATTAAATATTTATTGAATGAATTGCTGGCTGTAAAAATGCTCAAATTATTTGTCAAGCGTCGAGGCCAAATCCATTGAGATTGTCATCGTTGGCAGAAGGGTGCGGGGTGCGGGGCATGTGGTTGTGGTCCAACCAGATCGGCCATCGCTTGTGCGGCCATAAAAAGTGCGTTACAAATAACTGCACTTTTATTGAATGGCACCGGCACCGGCTCCAGCGTCCGCAGCAGCAGCTGCCTTGGACCGTTAGAGACAGAGACAGCAGCAGCAGCCAAAGCTCTAGCGCTCGCTCTCGCTCTCCCTCTAGCTCCATGTTCATGTCCAAACTCCACTCAAATTGAGCGCCGATCGCGCTGATTTGAGCTAATTGCTGTGCAATTTGTGAGCGCAGCAGCAGCATGGAATGCTGCGCTGTCAAATCAATGCCGCAGCAAAGCACTTAATTAAAAGTTATTGAAAGCCCATGTATAGCCAAATGTATATGTATGCAAAAATTGAACTTTTAATTGCATAGGCATGTTGCACGGGAGACGCAAGTGTTGCGGAGACACTGAGACAAAATGAGGCAGCAAACAGAAGAGAAAAAAGAGCAGAAAAATATATTAAGTCAACTATGGCATAATCTGATTGGAGATTTGTAATCTTCAATCTTTATTTATTCGTGGACAGCTCATAAAGCTAAGCTGAGGAAATTCCACTGTAGATAGAGACTGCATAACCATAAAAAGCTTCACCATAAAGCTCATTCACTTTCTCATTACATTTTATGTCTTCATTTGGGGACACTTAAATTTGAAATCATAAAAAATACTACTCCAAAACTACTCTTACTTTCCCACAGTGTAGTTTACAACTTCCTCTTGGATATTTACCTCACTTCGGCCGACTTGATGATGGCCTTTGGCGGTGCATCCCAATAGTTGGGCGCGGGTGGCACCCATTGGCGCAGCACTTGATAGTTGCCCTCCAGCAGGGCCATGCCCTCGATAACCTCCTCATCCGAGTCGCCATCATTATGGGGTGGTGCATCATTGTTGCTGGCATTATTGTTGCTCAAATTATGATTTTGGCTATCGCTTGAGGCATGCAAATTATCCAACGAATCGTTCATTGTTTTTTTTTGGCGCCGCTTTCACTGGAGGAGGTCACTTCGTGGCCGCTGGGATAATATTTGGTGGGTAAACAAAGATGCGCATTGCCATTTGCGCTGACTCACACGCACACGGCGCTGGGAGAGAGACACGCCACACGCCACACGCACACTCACACGCACACAGAAACACCGACACAAAGGAGAACTATTCCTTGAGAGAGAGAAAGCAACTAAAAGAAGAAGCAGCTGGAGCCGCGTAGCAAACAATAACAAAGACAGTCAGCCGGCTGTGGGCACACAAGAAATTTCTCTCTGTTGCTGTTGAGATTTTTGCCTTTTTCTACACGATTTCGGTTTTGGGGTTTTGTCACAGGAAATATTATTAATAATATTTATTCAATTAAACTTTGAACACGAGACGACAGACGGACGGTCGCGCGCGCTGCTCTCCGCTCGCGTTGCACTCACGGATTGTTCTTCCTTCTAATCGGCGAAAATGTTCGTTGCGTTTGTTTTGGCACCCAAAATTGACGGCCACGGCGAAAAACACATCGCACAAAGGCAAACACACACACACAGCTGTACGTGAGGGGTTAATATCTGGCATTCGCTTTTGCATCCCTTGTCGATGGCAAAAGAACTCGCCACCGTTTCGCCTCGCGTCCTTGAGTCGCCAGCCACCTCGTCGCTGTTTCAGTTTCAGTTTTGGTCGCTGTCTCGCCTTGTGTTACCGTTCTTCTGCCTTTTTTTAATGCATTTGCGAGTGTGTTTGTGTGTGTGTGTGTTTGTGTGTGTGTGTGTGTGTGTGTAAAGTAAAATAAGGGTTTGTAATGTAATGTTTTTATGTCTGATTTCGGTTTTGAAGCGATTGTATGGGGTGGCAGGAGGCCAAAGGCAGTGGGAGGGCTCTGTGTTCAATGCACGCATATTGTTGAAATTATGTAGCCAAAGGGAGAGGGCGCAAAGTGCTAGCATAAGAGGGGTGGTGGAGAGGTGGGTGTGTGCCTGAGTGTGAGTGTTCACCTTTTGAAGCTCTTGAACGGAGTTCGAATTGGATGGGCACAGTGGTTGGGGAACGCTGGTACAATGCAGATTGAAGTTTGTAGTTTAATTTCTGATTAGTAATCGGAATTAGAGAATAAAAATCTGAGCTAAGTCTTAAGCAGTAGAAGGAAATATTTCGTTAAGTGAACTGAACAGAACTAACTGTGGCTTCGAACGAAGGAAAATTATAATTAAATTTGTTCTTCTGCCAGCTATGAAATTCTTTTATTACATCCCATAATAATGCCATACTTTATTTGTATATTTACAAATTATTATTGTCAAAAAAATACAGCATCCAGTTAGACACTTTCAATTCGCTTTCGCCGCAGTTGGATTTCGACAGAGACCCAATAACCCACGCACCACTGTGCTCAGTTGTAACTTATAGCCATAAAAGTCTGCACGACGCGATCCCCGTGAACTCGCATACACACACAGGAAAACCTTTTACCCCTCACACACGAACACAGGCAAGCATATTCTTGAAGGGAACTCGAAGCGAACAAACCCCAAAAACAGTAAACAAAGGCAGGAAGGAAACGAACGCTCGAACGTATGCTCATATTTTGTTACACACACAGCCAGAGAGAGACAACGAGAGCGAACGAGGGAGAGAGTGCAAGAGAGAGCGTCTCTCGCGTTGTTTCTGTAGTTTGTTTCTCACTGATTGCCAGGTTTGGTTTTTATTTTAATTCACTCACTCAATTTGAATGTCGTTTGGCTCTTCGGGCTGTTGTACCCTGCAGAATGCAACCCCCAAGCCTAAGCGTCTTCACGGTAATTTGCACACGTGCCAAGCGGCAGAGCAGCACAAGAGCAGCGTAGCAGAAGCTGAGCTGAGCGTCAAAGCAGCGAAGGCAGCAGCGCAGCAGAAGCGAAGCGGAGCAGAAGCTGAGCTGAGCGGAAAAGCAGCAAAACAGCGTCGCAGCAGAGGGTCAAAGCAGAAACGCAGCGGAGCTAGGCAGAGCAGCAGAGCTAAGCAGAGCAGAGCGGCCGAGCAGAGCTAAGCAAAGCTGCGTGGGTCGCCTGGTCAGCCCGGGGGTTGGTTTCACTCGTGACCAGACAGCGCAGCGATCGTTAAATTTTATGATTTCATATGCTGCTTATGCTCAGAGGCAGACCTACAGACAGACAGCGACGCGTCTCTGCCCAGCTTGACGAAGCTTTTGCTATGCTATGCAATTAACACGCAGCACAGAGAGGAAAGAGTTTAGACAACATAACTGTACCCCACACACCGCACCTCTGCGAGTGCTGGGCCAAAACAATCATCCAGGCAACACTTACGAGGCCCCAGGGAATAGGATGCATGCCGCCCCCCTTCCCCAAAGGAACACGGGTAAAAGTGAAAGCTCTGTTGGGTAACGCTACGGTATTTAATGTGCAAATATCTCATACTACGCGACATTTGACGGCCACTGACCCACACCACGCCACGCCACACCATTCTACTACCTTCTGCTCCCACCTACTCCTTTCTACTCCACTCCTTGGCATGTTGCTTTTGCCTGTTACTGTTGCGAGCACAAACAAATTGCGTCGTTTGGCAAATCAACCCTGCAGACAGGACAACAAACATGCATAACGTTGCCTGGTGGGTGGAGCGTACTGCCAGCAATAACAACCAACAACCAACAACACTTCAACAGCCGCACACACAATTTCCGCTTTGGGTACAGGAGGGGGAGCAGCGGCAGCAGAGGGCTCTCCCTTCGATTAAAGCGAGAACTGCTTCAAAATTTTAATTAAAATGCATCTGGTTGGTAGGTGTGAGGCCAGGCCTTTGCTGTCATTAGCAACATGTTGCAGCATCAGCGAGCAACAACGACCAACATCACAGACAAATGACATTTGCGTAATTTAATTTTATTCATTGCATAACTCACATATTTAGCAAGAACAGAGACCCAGGAGAGACCACACACTTCACTTCGCACTCCCCACTCTGCTTACGAGAGTCGGCATAAAAATAATTATATAAACTTTATGCCCCTGCCGTCTGGCAGTTCTTGGACTGCTTTTCCACCCTCGATATTGTCACACGCCCACGCGGACCACCTTCACTACGCTGTCCAACTCCAAGCTCTCCCCCAAGTTCTCTTTTGCTCCCCCTCCCCCAAAAACCGCACAGTTTTCAGCCCAACAGCCCAAAAACCGAGAGCGGTATAAACATTCAGCCCGCCGGCGTTCTCGTTACCGTTACCGTTACAGTTCCCTTTCCCCTTCCCCTTCACCACTGCACGACACAGACACAACGATACTCACCTCGCCCTGGGCCTTGCCATGGCCGGGGCCGCCTTTAACATGATTTGTTGGATTTGGCGAAAAAGATTTCCTAATTCCATTTGCCAGACATGTTGCGGCTGTTGTGACTCTTTTGGGGTTGGTTTTTACCCAACAAATATTGCAGGTCTTTGTGGCCCGGCAGCGAACAGTTTCAAGTGTTAAAGCAGCTAAGGGGTTAAACATGCGAGACACAGAGAGAGAGAGAGAGAGAGAGCAGATAGTGGAATTTCTAGCACAAAATACACAAAATGTCACCTTCAAGTTGCGTTTAGATAATGACAATATCAGTGCCCAAAAAAGATGTTTCCCATCATTATCAAAGTACCCAAGGCGGCGGCTCAATTACAATTTTTGTCAGCTCCCTCCGTGACTGCCGCTGATATGCTGATTGCCTGATATTTCCAAACACTTCATCAAGGGGCGCACTCTTAGACTTTGATAGGCCCATTGTGTTGTGCCAGTGCCTCCTCCCGCTGCCCGTTTTGCTGTGGGAAAAGCCCACACAGAAGCGCTCATAAAGCAGACAGACAGACAGACAGACAGACAGCAACTAACTAAGCCACTCTCTACTCGACTTTTTAAGCCACTTTTTAGCTCTAAGCCTAGCGCTGGGTCGTTCCTCCCTTTGCCACAAAAAATCATATGCAAATGCCGCTGGATCCAGGCAGCTGCTTGCCGCTTGCCGCTTGCTGACTCTGCTGTTTATTTAAAGACTTGCCACGCATCGTTGGGCCGTGCCACATGTTGACGAAATCCATGGCCACATCAAAGCGAACTACAAAATGCGGATAAAAGCGCCGATCGCTGGGGGCTCTTCCGCTTGCCCCGTTTTTACTACGCCTTTCGCAACGAGAACCAGACCAAAACTCAGGCAAAACTTGCAACACATTTTGACGAGTATTTCGTGGTATTTGCCCGTTCGTTGTGTTTGTCTATTATTGAAATCTTTTGGCTTATTTGCACTCATTTTGGGTGGGTGCCCACGGGCGCAGAGAGACCCAGAGAGAGGGACTGGCTCGTAAATATGCAAGTCATTAATAGATAGATGAGGCAGCCCCGGGCCAGAGCTCTCTCCACCATCCTGTCAGCTCTCATCAAAGTCAGCAACCCTCTGGCCCCGTCTTTGGTGGGTGGGCTAAGCGTTCCCCCTGGGCTTGGGGCTACTGCCTGCACATAAATTGAGTCAAAATTATGCTTCATTTGATTTAACACAATCGGTTTGACTTTGCCCCTGACAGCCCTTTGCCGCGCAGCCATGTCGAGGCATTTGGATGCCCGTTTTCAGCGACAATTGGATTGGGCGCAGGTTGGCATTGATTCGTTCCACATACCTCGGGGTAGTGACATGTCATGGAGCACACTTCAGGCATGGCCAGATGGGAGAACTTGCTTTGAGCTACAAAATGTATCAAAATTTACAGCAAACTCCACTCCTCTAACCCACCTCTTACCCCAGTTTCTGGAGCTCCTAAACTCACTCAAATTTCTAGCAATTCAATGGCTAATTATACCCACAGATCGGATCGGATCGGATCGGATTATAACGTATCGGATTGAATCGATTTATTAGCGAAATACTTTTCATATTCGCGGAGACTGCTGCCAGATGCTTATCCATCTTTCTATGCCATAATAAACACATTGTCTGCGAGCTGCAGGAGCCCCCCATTTTCGGAGGAGTTTGCCCCTTGCCACAGACTAATATTTCCGCTATTGGCAGCTATTTCTTTCACTTAACCGCGGGCCACTGCAACTTGCACATGTTCGGCCCCTGCCACACTCTACACGGATTTTCCAGGCATTGCCTTTTCTTTTTCTCTTCTTTATTGACAGGCAGCAGACTCGCCAGCGGCAGGCAGGCAGGCAGCAGTTGTTGTTGCAACATCCGCACATGTGGCTGGCTTTGGCTTTGGCTTTTCCTGTTTTGTTTGCAGCAGGAGCATTGTTATTGTTTATTGATGCACTACTTTGCGCTATTTTCGTGTGGCAGCGCAAGTTGCAACAGCAGATGGCGATGCCAGGCCAGTGGGCGTTCAAGATGAGAGAAACAGAAACCAGAAACCAGAAATCAGCAAGAGAACAGCAGTTGCTGCCTGCCACATAAATTGTTTGGACGCGGCAGGAGAATGGCTGCAACAGATGCAGATTTAATGAACAGCCGCCATGCCACGGGGAGTTGCCACAGCCAAAAATGCTCAAATTAGAGCCAGCCAGTGTCAGGGCCAAGAGCTGCTGATTATTAGCAGAATGTCAGCAATCGGAGCTCAACTTTTATTGAATTGTCAAGTGGCAGCCTCCTCCTCCTGCTGCTGCTGCTGCTGCTGCTGCTGCAGCGGTGGCTGGCTCTTGGCTCTTGGCTCTTGGCTGCTGCTGCCTTTTCCTGCCAATTACTGCTGCAGCCGCTGCCGCTTGTCGTTTGCCAATTTTCAGATACTTTTTCTTCAATTACGTATACGACCTGGTTGCCAGCGCTGCCTCTCCTGGGCTACGGGGATTTTCTTTCATTTTATGTCGCATGTAATTAGTCACGATGTTGGCAGCAGACACACTGCAGGCCGCTACCTCTCCCTGCCCCTGCCCCTGCCCCCGCCACTGCTGCAACTTCAAGTCTGCCTTTGGGTGCCATTCCCTGCACTCGATTCTCAAGTTTGGAGACGGCAACTCTTGAGCTCTCTCTCTCTCTCTCTCTCTCTGTCTCTCTCCGCTGCCTCCGTTGGCCTTTGTTGTTTGCCGTTTTGCAACGGCTAAAACAAACTCTGGCCCCATCCATCGCGGAAGTGTGAATCGTACTGGCCTGCAGTTGATGTTGTCCTCGCAGTAAACTGCACCATAATTAGGCCAATTAGCTGGCCATCCGGCACGAAGAACCTTTGCTCCCATCAACAAGATGAACACTTTCCAGGCAGACATTCAACGCCTCAAACCTGTGCCAAACATAATCCATAGAGCCAAGCAGCGCGCTCGGCTTCGCTTCGATTTAATCGAGTATTAATCAAAACACAGTTCATTTTTGTATAGAAAAAACCAGTTCCCCCCCGCTTGGAGCAGACGAAACTTCTGCAGACTCATTACCGGCGCACAAAAAATAAAAACTTGAAACAGAAAACATTTTTCAGCCACTCGAAAACTTGTCTTGCTGCGTAATGCTCCCCAACCATGGAGCCGCCAGAAGGCATACATTTATGTATGTACATTTTTTGAGTAATGTTCAATGCTTCCCCCCCCACTTGAGACCTCCTGCGCACTTGAATCTGTTACGCAAATGTGCGTAATGTGTGCTGGTAACAGCTGGGAACCGCTCAGCGCGTGGGCCTTGACAGACAACTCACAAAATAAGTGAGGAACTTGAGGCTACCAAACAGCGGACAAGAGCCGCCTTTCAAGTGGGCAACAGCAAAATAAAGTCTACAAAATGTTGCCCATAAAATGGGCAAATGAATCACGGCACACAGCACAAAAATATGTACTTATGTACAAACATATGTATTTATGTAGAAAATATGTATTTATGTATGCACAGAATATACTCGCAGGCATTTGACATTTTGCAATTAGCCAAAGCCAAAGTTAGGGCCATGTTTAGGGCACAAATTCCTCTTTCATTCCAGATTTCCTACAGCAAACTGCAGCCAAATGTGAGCTCCAAAAAGCCATAATTTATTTCCCGTTTGCTCTTTTATTTATCTCCACGTTTTGGCTTACACAATCGGAGATTTTATCTTCAATCTTCCAACTTTATTAGCCATAATCTCTGTGCGGAGCTAAAACATTTTTAATGACTTTGGAACGCTTTTGTTGAAGAGAACATGGAAATATTTTATTGGCTTCTTCTGTTGATCTCCAAATGGCGGGACAAGTTCAATGGACCGACTGCACCGGCAGCTGTGGCTTCAATCGAGGCTCATGTTTGGAAATCAATATCTTTGGGGGTACATTGATTGACGAATGGACTGCAACAGAGTCCAGCTTCGTGGCACAATTAATCCTGTGAGTAAATAGCTCCCAGAGAGAGCGGCAGGGAGCGCGCTACATAAATTCAATTTACGCGGAGCGAGGCGAACTTTGCTGTCACACAATTTGCAATCAGGCAGAGGCAGAGGCAGAGGCAGAGATCGAGTCCGAGACCTCGACGTGTTGGGTAATTTGGAGAATTTATGACGAGCATTATGGCAACACTGGCTACAGCTATCTCTCTCTCTCTCTCTCTCTCTCTCTCTCTTGCAGTGTGTGCTTGTAATTCTTAGAGCTGCCGCCCCAAAACCCACAAACCAGTTTCATTTTTGTGCAGTTCTCCTTGCTGCCTGCTGCCTGCTGCCTTTCCGATTACTCACGCTTAACCGGCTCCGCGCTGCTCGCTGATCGTGAATTTTCCAGCCACCAACTCCATAATAAGGCACCGGGCAGCCACTGGTTTGGGATTGGGATTCCCGCAAAGCGCACACAAAATTAGAGTTGCCAATTATACAAATGGACAAAGACAGCCACAGAGAGAGAGAGAGAGAGAGAGAGAGACAGAAGGTAAGACTCTGATTCCCAGTCGGACATCGCAAGTCCGAGGCTGGTGGTAAATTGTCAAAACTGTTGGCCCGGCCTGCTGCTGCTGCGGCTCTCTTGGCCAGTTTTCCAGCTTGACAGGCCGACAAAGGTGCGGCTCTGCCAGAGAGCGACTTAGTTATGGCAGCAAATAGCAAAAAAGCAAAAAAGCAAAACAAAAACGCTTTTAAATTGGTTTTCCTTTTAGTCTTTTTCCAGTCTCCAGCTTTTCCGTCTCTCAAATGTCAAAGGCAATTGTCATGGGTGGATCCGCCAGCGGCTGTTGGGCGTAGCTCCGACTTCGACTTCGACTGCGACTGCGACTTTAATTGCAAATCCACAACAAAAAAAGAGTCCGCGATCCGTGGCAAAAATGTTAAAGTTGAAGGCGGCTTTTGGGGTGTGTCGGGGCCAGCGAATGTACACCAGAAATAAGCCACATTATGCAGCTAAGGTCGATCAGACTCTCGGGCTCTGCGTGCGTGCTGAATGAAAAATGCAAATGAGCGACAGAGCCACCGGGAAGACATTGCGTATACGCGGCGTTGCACTGCTGCCAAGAGCTGCCCCGAGGCGAAATTCAATTAAGTTGTTCGGGAAATTGGCCACGAGAACGTGTTGGATTTTTCCAGCACTGCAAGAAATGTTTGCATCTGAAGCTGGGAACTGCCTGACACAACTTTCTTTGCTCTCTGGCCCCAAACTTCTCACAGTGTTCGCCCATGTTCTTGGCTTTGTTGCAATGCAAATAAATCAACATGTCGATGCATTTGAGTCTGCCTGGCTTGTACGTGATACTCGCGCACCTTCGTGTCTGCCGGCCAATTACATATTTGTCTTGGGCTCTTCGGGGCTCTGGGGCTCTGCTCCACCCCTGACATGACATGGCCTGGCCTGGCCTGGCTCTGTGCTCCGCTCTCTCTCTCTCTCTCTCTCTGTTCGTGCCGGTGTGCTCCAGTTTCCTATGTGGTTCGCTGTCTCCTCCATGGCTGTATTACCCGTGCGATAATGCCGCAATTCATCATTATTCTGTGGCTCTTTTTTTGTTGTTCTTTTCCTGCACTCTAATGAAAGGCTGTTCCGCTCGTTTTCTTGTGCTTGCTGTCTGATATATTGGCAAGTCAAGTCGGTTGGATACAAGAAATAAAACAAAATGCCAGCGCCACTGGCAGTTAGCTTTTTGCTTTTGCTTTTGCTTTAGCGGTACTTTCCGCCTAATCTTGCTCTTGATTCCCCCCATTGTGGGGGCGTGGCTGCGGCTCCAATTAAGCCTTAACTGATTACAATAAGATCTCGGCTCATTAGAGTCCCTGGCAGTTAGATCTATAAAGGAAATAACAGACAATTGCGGCGGCCCCAAAATGCCAATGGAATGCCAAGCAGCAGCACACACACACACACACACACAGAGAGAGAGAGAGAGAGGGAGCTGGAAATTTGCAAACCACAAATTTAGATCAATAAAGAACACGCAGAGTGAGCCAGAACCAAGCCCACAAAAGGAGTCCGCAAACAATGCAGCACAAAAACAACAACTGCCTGGCTGCTGACCTCAGCAGAGCGCTGTCTCCCTCTCTCCCACACTTGAGATCTGTGTGTGGGTGTGTGCAAGGCTCTACCCATTATGGCGCCTAACGTACGAAAGAGCTTAACGGACGAGAGAGGGAGCGACAGAGAGTCTCTGCCGAGCTCTCTGACATTCAGAATGATTGCATCACGAAGTACAAATTTAAACAGCGATTACCTGCAGTCGGCTCTCCCCCTGCCCTGCCCAAGAACTGTACAGTTCTTGGGACAACAGCAAGCGTGAGAGCGGGAAAGAGGCGGGCAGCAAGAGAGAGCGCAGCTTCGCTTCCCGCAGCAATTTCTATAAATGCTGCTAAATGCATGATCTGCTGCATTTACGTCTCTGCAGAGCGGAGTGGGAAAGCCAAAGCGGGGGGCAGAGAGGACAAAGAATGCCGACTATGATTAAGTTAAAACAAAATTATAAGTTTCATTTATGTTGCTTTAATTGATGCCAGGCTCCGGATGCAGTGGCGGCGCTACAGGAGCGTGGAGTCGCCTCGTTAGCAACATGTTGCGGCGTCAGACTCACGCCACATACAAAACGTCTGTATATGGAAATCGCATGTGTAAATATTTTGACGGCAACTTTATGATTTATTTGCCATAATTATATGCAAATCGGGCAAATCGTGCCGCAAAGCGTGCAATTTAATGCGATTTTGTTGTAAGCGACGCCAACGGACAGTCAGTCAGTCCAGTGTGTGTGCCTCATTTGCCGCCTTCCATGCACTTCCCACTCCACCTGCACTCCGCCACTCCACACCTGCTCCCATGTCATTTAATGCTCCAGCGACTCTCCACTCAACACGCAAATTAATGAGCGTCCAACTAGAGTCTGGTTGGCAGCTTGCAGCAACAAATTGCTTTTGTGGTTTGCAACATGTTGCACACGCTAATTGAGGCAACATTGCAGCGACAATTTATAATATTTTCATGCTCTGTGGGTTGTGGCTTGCAGTGGGTTGGTGTGAGGTGGTTAATTGAGTGACTAATTGAAGGAAATCGCAAATGAAAAGTGGAATGCACATAAATGGTATATTTCTCTTTAATTCCCATAAATCTGTGAATTAATCTTTGACTTGCGTTTGCTTTTCTAGGGAATTTCATATTCAATAATATTTGTTTTCATTGGAATCTAACAAGAGAAGGAATGATCAGTGCAGCTGATTGAGGCAATTCTTACTACAAAATGACAGCTGAAAGTGGTGCCAGATGATACACATCTAAATGCCATCAGAAATGCTTCATGCCATAGACATTTGATAGACCCAATCAGAACGATGTTAAAGCTGTCCCTCTGCCCAGTCGTACTGCTTGCTGCCTGCTCGTACTGCTTGCCGCCTGGGCGAACTGCTTGTTTGCACTGGCAAAACACTCGACGACAAATCAGTCACAGGAGGGAGACTCGCATGACACAGGAGGGATAGATTCACAGAGTTGAATGGAATGAAATGCACGCACCTGGGGGCAGGCACTACAATTAGCTCGAGTGTGTACTCCCCCCGCCTGTGGGCACTTTTAACTTTGCTTCCACTTCATTTATTGATTGCATTCTATGCCTACCCCTCGTTCATGTGCCTGCTATCTGCGATGCACTCTGAATATGTGCCCCAATTTCGTATGCAACAGCAGCAACAGGCGGTGTGGAGTGTGTGCTGGCGTGGGCGTGGCACACTAATAAGGCGGTGGCGGTGGCGGCGGCACTCTAATTGGAGTAAATTATGTTTACACATTCGGCCGCCTGCAAATTGGGTCACAGAACGCAACAGATTGAGTGCTGGCAGGGAGCGGCAGAGTGCTGATATGAAATGCATTTCGTGTTTGGTTTTTACATAATTAAAAAGGTTCCAGCAGCGAAACTGGAAATGGAAATGGAAATGCTGAGAGTGAGGCTGCAACAGAGACCACGTGTGCGGTCTGGCTCCGTTCTTAGATTTGATCTGCCGGTTGGAATATTCTAATTAGATGCTAGCGCTAATATTTATGGTCTGTGACTATGAAATGGATGTGGACATGGGGAAAGAAAAGAGTTATCTAATGTGCTTGAGGTAGCATTTTGGTGGCATACAAATGTCAGCAGGAAGTGGCAGAGTTATGAGTCGATGCCGGGCCCAAGATAATGTTTCTATAAATACAACAGACAGAGAGAGAGAGAGAGAACTTGTAGACAGGTTTACAACTGGAAGATGTTCTTTCGTATGAGTCACATCACGCTGCCAAGTGGGAAATGGGAAATGGGAAATGGGCGACGGGCAACCCACGCGGCAAACCAACAATTGGGGGCAGAGATCGGGAAAACCAAGCAGGCAACAGCTCCACGGACACATGTGTCTGTGTGCAATGTCTCTACACATGTGTCTGTGTGTATGCATTGATGTCTGTACCTTTTGCTTTTTGTGTGCAATTAGAATCAGCTTCAGCATCAGCAGTGGCTTCGGCCTGAGCTTTGCTTCGCTTCGGCTTGTGCTTGGGTTTTTCCCCACTCGAATGGCCCGTAAACAGACGGGAGAGCAGCGAACCTCAACTGGTTCTGCCTCTCTCTCTCTCTCTCTCTCTCTCTTTCTGCGCTGCCAGCATAGAAGTCGTGTTCTGGACCGGTTCTCGCGCTCTCTCTCTCTGTCTCCGTTCCGTTTTGCGCTTGGCGATTTGCGATCATCTTTAAGTTCAGTTTTGTATTAAAGCTGCAATCGTGCTGATCGACTCAGCACTACACCGCAGCAGGCCGCACAGCGACAAGGAATTGATTGATATTTATTTAAATATAGTGCGGAAAACAGTAACGGGTCAAGCGGCTGAGATAACAGACAACGAAATGGCAAGCAAATGCAGTAAGCAAAAGGAACAGCTACACCTCGAGGCACGTTCTGTAGGCCAATCTCTGTTTTCTTTTAGTATTCCTGCTGCTCCTGGTGTTGGGACCCTACCTGCTGGCTGCGCAGGCCTACACCCACGGCACCTATGTCGTGCCCATCGCATTGCGTTTCGGAGGCGCACTCGCTGCTCCGGCAGCACCCAGAGCTCAGACAGACAATCAGCGGCCGCTGGAGGATGAGCTGCAGCCCCAGACGACTGCCGATGAGCAGCAACAGCCACAGCCCCAGCAACAGCCACAGCAACAGCCCCAGCAACAGCCACAGCCCGCCAATGTGCTGGGCGCCAATGAGGTGCATCTGCCCGCCGCCTCCAACAGTCCCACACGTCCCCCTGCCAAGCACAGCTTCAAGGATCGCTTCAGCTCGAAGCTCTTCCAGCCCATTGCCAGCCGTTCGCAGCAACAGAAT
The DNA here is from genome assembly GCF_900245975.1 of Drosophila guanche. NCBI lineage: Eukaryota > Metazoa > Arthropoda > Insecta > Diptera > Drosophilidae > Drosophila > Drosophila guanche. The sequence goes on along the minus strand of NW_022995743.1, from coordinate 2,629,218 downwards.
ATGGTCTACTCGCCAGTGTCGGTGCACGCGCTGCTGGGCATGATCTACGGCGCCTCCGAGGGTCGCACCTCCCAGGAGCTGCAGCAGGCGGCGGAGTTCAGCAGCGATGCACAGGCCGTGGGGCAGGACTTCCGTCAGCTAATCAAACAGCGACGACAGCTACAGAATGCGGAGCTTAACATTGTCAGTCAGATGTTCTACAACAAGAATCTGGGCGCCGTCAATCGGGATTATCCGGAGTACGCGGAGTACTACTACTCGTCCGGCATAGAGCCCGTGGACATGGGACGCGCCAGGGCTACGGCTGGCTGGATCAATGCCTGGGTGTCGGACAAGACGCGCAACAAGATCCGGGAGCTGGTCAAGCCCGGCGACATCGATGGCCAGACGGAGGCGATGCTGGTGAATGCCATTTACTTCAAGGCCCGCTGGGCCAACGAGTTCTCCGCCACGGACACGAGCTCCGGCAAGTTCCGACGCGGCAGCGGTGCGCCCAGCAATGTGGCAATGATGTTCAACGATGATGTGTTTGGCTATGCGGATCTGCCCGATCTTGGGGCCACTGCCCTGGAGATGAACTACGCGGACAGTGAGGTCAGCATGCTGATTCTGCTGCCCAACCAAGTGAATGGCCTGGCACAGCTCGAGCAGCAGTTGGCACGTCCCCAGCACGATCTCAACAGGATTGCGGCACGCCTGCGCCAGGAGACGGTGACCATTCGGATACCCAAGTTCCGCATTGAGTTCGAGCAGGACATGACGGAGCCACTGCAGCAGCTCGGCATCCGCGAGATGTTCACGCGCAGGTCCCAAGTCACAAAAATGCTCAATCGGCCCGTGCGCGTGTCCAAAATACTGCAGAAGGCCTTCATCGATGTGAACGAGGCGGGTTCGGAGGCGGCGGCTTCATCATGTGAGTACAGCTAAAAGGAGAAGCTTTCAGCGTGCAGGATTAACTTTATTCTCTCTCTCTTTTGGTAGATGCCAAGTTTGTGCCCCTCTCCCTGCCCATGAAGTCGCGCGAGTTCAATGCCGATCATCCGTTCGTCTTTGCGCTGCGCACACCCGACTCGGTGCTCTTCATCGGCCACGTGCTGCAGCCCACGGCACTGGCCTAAGAGACTCCGCCGCGACACACCCTAGAGCAGAGAGAGATTGATGCATTTGCGAAACAAATAATAAAGTGAACAAAAAATACTCATAGTTCCCCCAAGGATTGCGAATCATTCAATGCGAATCACCTTTCGCTGTAGGAACGATAACCTTTGCAGCCCACAGCTGCACCTCCGGTGGGTGCCTTTTCCCAGCTCGTGCTCATTCTGTTTGTTGATTTGGATTCAGAATTTCCAGCGATTGCCGTTCGCTCGTTGCTGTAAGTTGGCAAACCCGTTTGGGTAGCCCAGCCACGATCTGGCCTGGCCCCCACTGCCGCCTCACTGGAGTGGCTATAAATAAAAAGCGAATTTCTCAATCATTTTTCAAAGCGAACTTCCTCATGCGCACTACAGCCAGCACGAGTGTATATCGAGAGCGCGACAGAATGACAGAGAGAGGGGAAAGCCCGAGATGAGTAATTGGAATACCCGCTGAAAGCTGCGCATAATTAATAGCCTCGACTCAAGGTTGCCCATGCACTCGCAGAAAAAGGGGCTTCAGCAGGGATTAAGGCTCGGCTGGCTCAATGTTTACAGCTTTGTTTTGTGCAAGTGTAGCGAAACGGAGAGGCAGAGAGGCGGGCAGGTAGAAGCTTGATCTTGAAATCATTACTGGATAGCACGACACTCCCTCTCCCTCTCCCTCTCACTCTCTGCGCCTGCTTGCGCTCTTCAAAAGTTCAACTCCCGCTCTCCCGCTCTCAATTCGTTTGTGTGCTCACAGCAGCTACTGTGCCTCTCTCTCTCTCTCGGTCAGCGTCCCTCCCCACCAACCCCCCCGCAGCAACACTGACAGAATTTCAATGCCGAGCTTTTGGCTGCGCAATCAATAAACAAACTGTGAACCCCGACCGGCTCAATGTCTTCGAAGTATTTTTGAATTTCCATGAATGAGCCGTGTGACGACTTCGTTTAGTTGTGTGTAAACCACTGGATCACAAACTACGCAAACCAAACAAAGCTTGGAATAGCCACAAGCCATGAGCAATAAACAATACTGGAGACGACTCCCACTGGCCGCGCTGCTGGCTATCCAACTGCTGGCAGTCGTTGGCGCTGCCTCGGGCAGTCCGGGCTCAGCTACCGCCAGCGCCTCCAACTATCGCTTTGGGCTGCGACTCTCCGCCAGGCTGGGACGAAGTCAACCCAGTGTCAATGTGGCCGTGTCGCCCATCCTCGTGCAGGCAGCACTCGGCCTGCTGTATGCTGGCACCGAGCCCGACTCCGCGGCGGCCCGGGAGCTGCGCGAGGCACTCGATCTGCCGCATGCGAGCAGCGCCCGACAATCGCTCGCTGGCCTTCGGGAACTGCTTTCCGAACTGAAGCAATCCTCGGCCGTGGGCTGTCGCCTGCGTCTGCTCAGCGACTTTTACACGCTGCAGCGCTTTACCTTCAACTTTCGGGATGAGTTCCAGGCGCTCGCAGCCCAAATGGGAGTCGGCAGCCATCGCCTCGAGTGGGAGTCGCCCGCCAGCGCCGCCCAAGCCATCAACTATGACTTCCTCACCCGCAGCAACTTCAGTGTGGGAGAGCTGGTCAGTGCTGCGCAGCTCGAGGCCATCGCCGAACACGACACACCCTTCCTGCACGTGTCGGCGGTGACTTTCCGCGCACCCTGGGCCCAGAGCTTCGACCCCGATGAGACGCAGCGCATCAATTTCTTTAGCGAGGGACAGCGACCCAAGCTGGTGGATGCCATGTTCGGGCAGCATCGCTTCAGGTACGCGGAGATAGCCGCTCTGGACGCGCAGCTGATTGAGCTGCCCTTTGCCGTGGCAGAGCTGCGGCTGCTGCTCATTCTGCCCAACAGAGCGGATGGACTGCCGGAGCTGGAGCAGCAGCTGGCCAAGTACGATCTGCAGTATCTCCGTGGGCAAATGAGCGAGCGCAAGGTGGCTCTCACGCTGCCCAAGTTCCAGGTGCTGGTCCACTCGCAGCTCTCCAAGGTGCTGAAAGAGGTGAGCAAAGAGTAGAACGCAAACGGTAAATCCCTTCCAACCCCCTTCCTTGCCTTGCAGCTGGGTCTGACGCGACTCTTCACAGCGGAGGCGCAGCTGGGTGAAGTCTTCAGTTCGCTGCTCGCCAGCTCGGCCCCCCATCTGGGTGAGATGTCGCAGAGCACGCTGCTGGAGCTGCAGGAGGCGGGTGGCAGCGCCAGCGATTCTTTCTGTAAGTTTGTGTCTGGAAGTCTTTGCTCTCTCTCTCTCTCTCTTTAATCAGCTGCCTGCTGTCTTTTTGCAGCCTTTGGGGATCTGTTTCGACGCGCCCTGCCGCTGGCCATCAATCATCCGTTCTTCTATGCCATCGGCAACGACAAGAGCCTGCTGCTGGCTGGCCACATAGTCGACATCTGAGTGCCCTCCGACGTCGAATGCATTCAGCGGTGGGAAGGCCACACGGAGGTTATCGCCTTATCAGTGCCCCGACTCAGGCTCAAATCAGTTTCTAGTTCGTAGCAAATAAACACAGAGCAAAGGTGACAAATGATTTGTAAACATCACTCTCTGAGATCCCCCCAAATAAAAAAGAGAGCCAAAGAGAGCGAAAGAGCGCTGTGAAAATTGATTGGAATTCGCGGCTGGAACAACCTCCAAGGCGCAGCGCCGCTCGACTGCTCGTTCAGTTTATATTCCGACGCGTTTGGGTCTCATCTCAAGTGCGAAATCAGTGGAGCAAAGCTACAAACGACTGCGATCATGGCTGTCATCGTCAGCTGCCTATTACGTAAGCCCCAATTTATACGATCTGGTCTTAATGGGTTCCATGGCTCTCGTTTATTCTCTTTTATGACTACTTATGATCAAAGGAAAAACGCTCGATCTTTAACAACATTTTCCCCTCCGTTCTCTAGTGCTCCTTGTGGGCCTTGCCCGGGCAAAGACCAACTCGGGCTTTGATGCCTCCATCGATCGCAATTTGCTGGCCGCCGATCTGTACAATGCGGTGGGCGCCGATCACCTGAATGAGAATGTTGTGATCTCGCCTGCCAGCATACAGAGCTCCATGGCCTTGGCTTTTGTGGGGGCCAAGGGTCAGACGGCCAGCGAGCTGCAGCAGGGCTTGCGGCTGGGTCCCGGGGATGTGGATCAGGTGAGCCAGCGATTCGGCAGCTATCAGCAGTCGCTGACACGCGACAACAATCTGCGGCTGGCCAACAACATCTACATCAACGAGAATCTGGAGTTCAAGGGCTCCTTCCGGGACGTGGCCCAGCGGCAGTTCGACTCGAACATCGACAAGTTGGACTTCCATCCGCCGTACAACAAGCGGACAGCGGATGGCATCAATCGAGCGATCGCCACCAAGACCAATGGCAAGATCAATGACATTCTCGCCGCCGAACTGCTCAACGATCGCACCGAGGGCGTCATTGTCAATGGCATCTCGTTTGCGGCGCCCTGGCAGAAGGCCTTCAGGCTGGACAAGACCGAGAAGCGCTCCTTCCGCACCGGCAACGGACAGTCCGTGCGCGTGGACACCATGTGGACCCTGCAGAACTTCAACTATGCCGAGGTGCGCTCTCTCGATGCCAAGGTCGTGGAGCTGCCCTACCAGAATGCTGACTTTTCGATGCTCCTTCTGCTGCCCAACCGCAAGGATGGTTTGAGGTCCCTCCAGCAAACGCTGGTGGGCAAGAATCTGCTGGCGGAGATTGGTGAGCTGAGCCAGCACAAGGTGGAGGTGCTGCTGCCCAAATTCAGCGTTACCTTTGGCCTCAGTCTGGAGAAGCCCTTCAAGCAGTTGGGCGTGCACACAATGTTCTCCCGGGACGGTGACTTCAGCAACATGTATCGCATGTTCGTCAGCCACTTCATCAATGCCGTGGAGCACAAGGCCAATGTCGAGGTCTCGGAGGCGGGCGTGGAACAGCCACTGGAATCGGGCGGTGAGTTTTGCTCATTCCCCAAGGGTCTTTCCCCTATTTATGGTTTCGTTCCCTTCCCAAATATAGTTCTCAAGGGCTTGTTCTCGCGTTCCAAGAAGTTCGAGGCCGATCATCCGTTTGTGTTTGCTGTCAAGTACCGGGACTCGATAGCCTTCATTGGGCACATTGCCAACTATGCGTATGTCTGAGGCGAGCTCTTGAATATTTTGTTGTACACTTTGTTCATTTCATTTATTGCTAAATAAAGGCGGCAACTTTTGTGCTTGAATTTACATATAATAATTAAATTAATTTCGTGTGAGAGCTTGAGCAAACGAAAGAGGTGCTAAGTGTTTTATATTTTGTTGTTAAATAATTCAAAAAGTGTCCACATAGAATATGTAGCTGAAATGTAGCTACACATGTTGCCATAAGCTTAGCTACAAATGTCGCTCACCTCTCTAGCTCCATGGGCATCATTTGATTGGGTTTATCCATGTTGCGGGAATTTATCCTTGTACTGCAGCTTATCTCTGGCGTTTGATCAGCTGTTGCCTTTTGGCTTTGTTTTTCGCTTGATTTGCATTCATAGGTACACAACACACACTCACTGTGGGGGGGCAAGGGTGGGGCGCTGCAGCTACACGGATTTATTTATTATCGTTTTCTGTCGCTGCCTTTTGGACTTTTCTGTTGCTGTTTCCTTTAATCGCGCACATAAATCAACGAAAAAGCCGCACAAAACTGACAACAATTTGGGCTTAGGCGTATTTATTATTAGGTTTTTGTTATTTCTCTTATATTTTTTGTTGGGCTATAACTTTTATTTTGCAGTTGGTGGCATTTGGAGGTGGAGTGTGCCTGTCGATTGCTGGATTGGCATTAGAAACTGGAAACTGGTTCGCGGTGCCCGAATTACGTTTGCGCTGCTCTGGCTCTGGCTCTGGCTCTGGCTCGGACGCTGTCTCCCAGTCGCCTTAATTGTGTTTACTGCTTGGGATCTGTGTTGCACAAAGTGGTGGACATTTTCGCGCTGATTGGATGTCGCGCACTGTGGCTGGGAGGGGGGAGCACTAAGTTGACCATTTAAAATAATTGATGCACATTTTTTTTGTTGCTTACTTTACCAAAAACACAGACACACACCGCACACAGGCACACAGGCACACACTGATGCTGCTACACGTATGGTTACGGCTACTTGTTGCATATATTTGTATTTTTTATTCATTAAAAAACTCCTCTTGGCCGTGGCACGGTACGTTGCACACGCAAGCCTCGGGGCGGTTTCGAGACAGCTGCCCCGGATCTTGATAAGAAGGCCTGGCCGAAAATAACGCGGGGGCAGTAGACGTTGTCCGATTGCCGTTGCAATAACGTTTTCTTTCGCAAGGTTTCGCGCATGCGCAACTTGAACTGTGCTTCACGTGGAGCCAAGTGATCGCGCGCTCGTGTGTGTTCGTGTCTGAAAGCAGACTGATCGGGCTCCAAAGACGAACTCCAAACGGGGAGTCGCGCGCGCTCTCTTCGCTGCCGATTGCGCGCGCTCTCTTTCGACTGCGGAAATACTGGTAATTGCTGAGCGCTGGATACTGGGAACACACAGACAGCTCGACGCGCCGCTAAAAGTAAATAAAATCAAGGAATGGCTCAACGTACACAAAATGCAACTACCTAGGGGAGTGCTGCACCTCTCGAAGCATATACCTTGGAGCGCTGCCTCGTTGTAATTGTAATTCCTGCAGCGCTCCCTCTTGGAACGCTGCCTCGCATGTGGCATGTGATGTCGCTCCTCTAGCTGTCCGTCCCTTTTTTTGTTAGAATTGTTTATGTGCGCCCTGACAAGTTCTCCCTGTTGCTGTTTCTCCTTTTGTTTCTTTGTTTTCACGTTTTGTGAGCGGAATTTTAAAACGTGCAGCAGCAGCAGCAGCAGCAGCAGGTGCAGGTGCAGGCGCAGGCGCTGTGGCTGTCTACTCCGCAGAAGGGCCCCGAGAGATCTTGATTCTTGATGCAAACTCGTTTCTGTGGTGATCTGACAGTTCATTTAACTAATCCCAGATCCTAGAAGAGGCCTCTGGGAGGGGGCTAACCAAATCTTGCTGGAACCTCGCAGGGCAGGGCATCCACCGTTCGTCCAGCTTGACTTTCTCCTCACTCTTTTGGGGTCGCACGTTCTCCCGTTGCTTCGAGTTAAATATTGCAATTGACTTCGAAAATATATTTCCATATTTATTTCCACGGCTTTTATGTTTATTTTTAGCTCTCAAGCTAAAGTCGGCCACTGAGTACGTTATGAAATATCAGCCGAAGTCTCTACTGATCGTTAAAGCCGAAGTGCTTTAGCCTTGGCTTTCTGTGACTTGCATTTATCATAATTGGATTCTTGAACCCTGTAGAATGGATTTGGCATGGCTGAGAGTCACGCCTGCCAGTTGGCTGCTGGAATCATTTTCAGGCAACGAATCGAACATGAAGCGCGCTGCGGTACTCCTCCTTGGTATTTGGTTTAGCAATTTACACTCGAGATTTACCACCACAATCCTTTATTGCAGTTGTAGCCCTGCTGGTGCAGGTGGCAGTGCCTCGGATGCTGTGGCCCAACAACTGTCCAAAACCCGATGGCAAAATGGTTTGTGCCTTCAGCGGCTGCTACTTCAACACGGAATTTTGCACCATTAACACGTTCAACTTCCATCGCAAGGAGCGGGGCCTGAGCGGTGAGCGGGCTGCAGGCCATTATGCAGAGCGAAATCCATAAAAGAGTTTCCCTTTTGCAGTCATCAAAGTGATCTCCGAGGGAGCGTGCAACAATGAGACCCAAACCCCCTACTGCCTCACGGTCATGTTCTAAATCGAATGGAAAACGAGTTCCAGTTTATTCATTTATGAAGCGATTACAAATGTACTTTCAATGCTATGATATGAGCGCTGAATAAAAGCTAAAACTTGACAATGTGTCCGGTAAAGTAGACCGCGTGCGGATCGCGTATGATGAACGCAAAGGGATGATCGGCCACAAAGGTCTTCGGATCGAGGGGCAGCGACATGGGCACTCCAGCGGCATCTAGGAAAGGGATTTATAAGGCAAATATCGAAGGGTGTAGGGTGAAGGGTGGCTAATACTTACAGCCCACGCCTGCTGCCTCGCAGCCAATCTCATTCACATCGATGAACGTCTTGTGCTGCACCTGGCTGATGCGCGTGCCAATGGGCGAGTCCTCGAAAATGTTGCTGAAGTCCGCGGCATCCGAGAACATGGCGCTGATGCCCATCTATCAAAGGGAAAAAGAAACCCAATAAAAACTCAAGCATGAAGTGTCATGCCCGACTTCCTACCTTGCTCAGTGTGGGCTTCAGGTCCGTGTCAAACTCAAACTTAAACTTGGGCAAGTAGACGGACACGCTCTGGTACTGCCAGCGATCCTCGAGCAGCTTAAAGTCCACGCCCTTCAGCTGCTCCTCGAGGGCGCGCAGTCCGGTCCGCTGATTGGGCAGAATGAACCACATGGTCATGTTGATGTTCTCGAAGAACAACTCAATGGCCTTGGCATCCAGCTCGGGGTAGTCCGCGTAGTAGTACCAGTTGTCCGCGAACATGGTGGGCACTTGGACGGACAGTCCCTCGCTCAGCCAGAAGTCGCGTTCGCGCGTGTCCTCATCGTTGAAGGGCCGCGCCCAGCGTGCCTTGAAGTAAATGGCATTGACCAGCGCCACATTGGTGTCCGGCTCCACACTGTCCACCACCCGGTCGATCTTCTGCTGCGTCTCCTGCTTCACCCACGCGTTGATGCGATCGACGGCCTCCGTTTCGCGACTAAAGTCGAGCGCCTCCACGTCCGAGTCGAAGTACTTTTGGGCCACCTCGCGGAAGTGTGGCGCCACCTTGAGGTTCTCGCGGGTGTACACCTTGTTGGCAATCTCCAGCACCGTCTTGGACTTGATGTAGGAGTGCAGCAGGCGGTGGTAGCTCTCGGCCAGCCCATCCTTGCTCTCCTTGGCCGAGGCGTGCAGCGCCTTCTGCAGCTCCGTGGCGGTTCTGCCCTCCGCGCCGTAGTAGGCCAGGCCCAGAGCCAGCTGAATGGACACTGGCGAGATGATCACATTCTCGTCCTGCCGCTCTGTGGCCAGGGTCTGGAACAGCTCCGTGGCGAACAGATTGCGCTCCTTGATGGTGTTGCACCGCCCGCCCGGGACAGCGAGCGCTCCAACTAAAAGTAGAACTGTGAAGAGAGAGAGAGACAGAGAGATTAGGAATCGAGTTCGGGTTGTGGTGGGAGTAGCACCCACAGCTTAGCCAGCGATTCATTGCGACTGCGTCGTTGGGTCGATACTGAAAGGGAAATGGGCCTGGAACCTGTCATTTATAGCCGCGCCAGGAATCACAGTCCAAGAGGCAGCGACAGCGACGGCGACAGCGGCTTAATGCACTTTGCATTGCAGCCACAAGAACAAGAACAAGCGACGCAATAAAGGCAAGAAAAGAAAGGAAGGAGAAGGTTCTGGAAATACTGGGAAGAGATTAAGCGAACGATCGCATGCGCTCCACGCACGCACGCAAACTCGCTCTCTTGTTGGCGCTCTCTTTTGCACTGCAGTTGTGCGCGTGACGTCTTGAATAAGGTGAGGCAGTGCCGCTCCATCTTATGCTCTCTTTACGTACAAAACAGATGAGTGAGAGCGTGCGCTGCGTTGCGTCTCACCCTGTTGTAATGCCCTTTGGTAGTTGCACTTGAGTTGCCGTTTTCTGCCTTTTGCACTTGTCTCTCACCCCTCGCCCACGGCATTTACTCTTCTGTCAAATTATTTACATGACTGACTGCTTGGAGAGCGCGCAGCCAAGAAGAAGAGTGCGCAGGGGAAGAGCGGCGGAGGCAGTGGCTCAGCAGATCAGCGTATTAGATTTGGGGGGAATTACATTAACTCTAATTTCTCGTGTTGTTTCCTCCAACTCCCTAGAAAAACACCTTAAAATGCCCCTGTTTAACAGCCGCTGATTTTAATGAGTTATTTTCGTATTTGTTTAGATAATGCGTGCATAAACAATGGTTGTCCGTGTCGGACTTGGAAGGGGAGAAACAAAAGCAAACAGAGGCTGCGCATAAACTGTTTAGCAATGGGAAAGATGCGCTGCCCTCCAATAAAGTGCAGCGCGCACATACCGACAGACAGAAAGATATTTACGAAACCCCAGAGACCCCCAAAAATCGAAATCACAGCATGCTCATGCTCAACGAGCGTATCAAAGGCCGAAAACGTTAAGCAATTTTTTATCATTAAGAGGGGCGCGCGGTTACCGTTTCAGAACAGCTTCCCCCACCGCTTCCACCGCTCTCACGCTCTCTTTCGTTATCTGTTTGCCCCTCTGCGGTATGGTTTCAAAAGTATCCCGATTTGGGTCCACGTTATTTATGCACATTTTGTGTGAAATGCTAATAAATTTTAATGGAATTTTAAAAACATGCTTTATGGACTCGCAGCACTGACCCGCACTCCCGCTGTTTCTCCTGCTCTTGTGCTCCATCAAACTGAAACAAGGAGGATGACTCTGGCAAAAAAAATTGGAAGTACCTTTTGTATTGTTCTGCTGCTTGGGGTGTCATAAACTGGCAGCTACCGTGGCAGGGATGGGCAGCGCCTGCATTTGACTGATGGGCTGCTCAGATCTGTGCAGAATAACGACGCAGATATGAGTAGATGTGCTTTAGATATTGCATAATTACGGTACAAATATGAGATGTGAGAGCAGCGCAAACAAAAAAAGAGAGGCGCAAACACTTTCAATCGATTGCACTGGGAATCGAATCGCTGGCACTGGGGAGAGATGTTTGCTGTGGCTGTGGCTTTGGCTTCCTTCCTTAAAAGCACAAAACCAGATTCGGCTTAGCCTTATATAATTTACAACTACAAGATTGTTTCTCCAAGTGTGTGTGGCTGTGTGTCTGTGTGCATCGTCTCCTGGCAACGACCGCAGGCCGATGCTGACCGTTCTGATTGAATGATTTCACTGATCGAGACAAAACATGTTAAAGATCGTGAGATGTCGGGATGCCGCAAAAAAAAAGCCCTGTCTCTTGTCTTTATAGATACACACAACAGCAGCAGCAGGCCGTGCTAAAGGGAATACGGAGCAGGGGGACAGGAGTTGAAGCTGCAGAAGGCATCATGCAACGGCAGCAAAATGCTGCCTGCCTGCCGCTGTTGATAAAAATAAACTTGGCAAAAAGCGTCTTCTTGTTCCGTCCCTCTGCCCGTCTCTGCACCGGAGCCAAAGCCAAAGCCCCAGTCGGTGCTCCAGCCTGGAAAAGCATAAGAATGATGAGGCAGCAACACGAATTATGTGATCGCTGCTGCTGCTGCATCTCCTCTCCCACTCTCTCCTGCCGGACTCTGCTCTGCTCTGCTCTGTGTGTGCGTGCACGTAACCCGAAACCAGTTGACGATAGAGCAGAAGCACAACTTGGGCCACAAAAAACTCCCCCCAAACACCACCGAAATACAACAGAAAAACCAAATAAATAAATACAGAAATAAAAGAACACAAAAAACAATGGCAGCAATCGCTCTCCGCGCTGTCCCTTTGTTTCCACAGCTCATCATCCTGCTGCTGGTGCTGCTGCTGGTGCTGCTGCTTTTTATAAACAATAAATTTGCACATAACTAAAACAGAATACTCGAAATTTGCATAGTATCGAAGGAGTAAAGCCCCAGGGGGATTAGCCACGTTCTGTCCGGTGCTGGCTGGTGCTGGTGCGTGTCCACAGCCCAAACAATTGATGGTCCAAGGGAACGAAGTGGAATGGAATGGGTATTGTGGGAGAGCCGAATGGCTGAGCGGGGTCCAAAGTGGGAACGGACGGGTACAAAGTCAGGCAAAGTGTGAGAAAAAAGTAGATAAATAATTATAAATTATACATAAACGTAGTTAAAAGTCTGTTAAATTGGCTGTGGCTAATATTTATTTCAAATTTTTATCTTTTACTCCCCGTACGGGTGGCACATCCTCATTGGCCTTGCTTTCGCTCATCTCTAACTGGAATCCGACCGGGCTGACATCTTCTAAGCGGTTTGCCCGCCACTCAGGGTACCCGTTCCGCTCCACGACAAGCTCGGTAATTAGCTAAATGCTGTGGCCCAATCTAATCGATGGCTCAACCGAGGAGGCACTTTAGTGAAAAGCGCGAGGCGTTGGCCGTGCCGCAAAAAAAAAAAGACGTTCATTCAATTGCGGCAGCCAAATCCGAATCAAGCGTTGCACTTGGCGTGGATCGTATGCAAATAGAAACCTGCCACGGCACACACTCTGCGACAAGTCAGCCGCAGCAGAGTCCGAGATGGAGTTGGACTCCACTTGACCAGGCCCGAGACAGAGGTTCAGTCGCTGACAGGGACAGACGCCGGAGTAGCCACAGCCAGAGCCAGAGCAACAGCATGGATGACACGTCAATCTTGCGTCTACCCACTTGTGGTGCATGCAACATTGGCTGGAACTGGCTTCGCCTCAATCCGAGTCGCTCCAGCCGCGACAAATTAAGCTGCAACGAGTAGAACGACTGCTTGTACTTCCCATTAATTAGCACTAAAATAGGCAAACTGCAAGAGGGAGAGCGAGTGGGACAGGGGCAGACCCTAGACCCCTGCCTGCCTTTCGTTTTCTACGAAATCAGAGACATCTATCAGGAGGAAACATGCCACACCATGTTGTTGGCCGTCCGTTAAGGCATCTGACAGCCGCCTAAGCAGTCAGTCGCGATTGGTATGCCCAAAGTGGGCACCGAACCAACGAAAGAACGATCCATGGGATCCGCAGACCAATCGAAGCCAAAACCAAATCGAATTCAATTGGAAAGAGTCTGAGGCTAAGTTCTCAATATGATGGACAACATATCAATGCAATGTAATATTTTTTGGGCAACCTTCGACGTTCATTTGTCTATTGGGGCGGAATGTGTCCATCATAAAATGTCAATTAGCTGATTGAAATCAGCGCTGGGGCAATTATTTTAGACTCAGTTTATGGCCAGCAGCAGCCACAGCAGCCAGCGACTGCCACGGCCACAGAACAAATGGCATGATCAAGATGCCGTTTGCCAGGGGAGAGGCACTCCAGCTCGGGCTGCACCTTCTTCAGGCAGTCAGGCAGTCAGGCAGCCATTTCTATTCCTTTGCTTTCGCAAGCCTGTCGCTGGCGCTGCGCTCTCTCTGGTGGCGTACTTTATGTAACGATCGATCCCCATTCAAACGGCAGCGGGAGCCAACAACATTTTGCATTGCAAATGCTGCCTAGATGCTGCCTTTGAAGATGCATTCGAAATGGAAATGTTTGGCCAAAGCACACGCTCAGCGGGAATGGGCCATGGGGATAACGATGATGATGATGATGATGATGATGGTGGTCCCAATACCCAGCCCAAACCCAAACCCAACCCATCCGAGAAGATCCATCGCCGCTTCCTGCGGCCTCCTCCTCAGCAAATGACGCTGTCTCCTCAGAGGCCTGTGCCCCCCTCGTCGCTCTCTCTTTTGGCGTATGCTAATTTGCTTGTCAAAATGACACATCGATCAAAGATAGCAAGGGAAGAGCGGGAGGGCGCGGATTGGACATCCATCGCCCTGGCATGCCTGCGTGATAGGCAGCTACATTTGCCGCTTCGGCCCAAAAGTATACCGCGCCGCTGACAGTCGATTTTCAGCAACAATGGAATGGAACAAAGCAAAAACCGAAGAGATGAATAAGCAGGCGAAGCAATAAAAGAGAAAGAGTTTTGTGTGTACATATTTAGCCTTGAGGCTCCGAAGCTTTTGATGCCCTTGCAGTGCCAGCTAGACAGAGACAGCAGGAATGCAAATACACGTCCGCACACGCAGGCCGTGAAAGCTTCGTGTGACGTCTGCCAATGAATAGAGAACCGCTGCAGCGGCAGAGAAAGAACTTTGATCGGCTGCGCGCAGCGGCAGAGAAGCAAGAAACGTTTTGAGACTTATTTTCTGTTGTGTGTGCATACAAACGCACCAAAGCATGTGAGTGACTTCGGCCGACCTCTATTTTAGATCACTTACAGTCCCCAAGCTGCTGCTGTAGGCAACTCCACTCCTCCTAGAAAGTGTATCAAAACAGAAGCCAACAGCAGCATCGCCAAAATTGAACTGTCTGTCAGTTTGGTGTAGTTTTTGCTGCCACAGGGAACCAATTTATTGACGTATTGGCACTGGCTAAAAGGCTCTAACCCGGCGTGTGAATGACGACAGCAGGGCACACGCATCCTCCGCCCCAACTTTGCCTCACTTTATATGCAAATTCGCTGAAGCAAAAAGTTCACCACCAACACACGCACACAGGCACACACACACACACACACACATGTGAGTTTTAAAAGCGGATTTTCCACGGAAATTGTCGCTGTCGCTTTTTTACGATCCACGAACAGAGCTTAGAACGGAGTTTAGGCAACGTTTTTCGAGCAGCAGGATGGAGGAGCGGGGGTTCCAAAATTTATTGTTCGACACGCCCCTGCCAAAATAGTTTCGTAGATTGCGTTTTATGGGGTCTTTGGCGCCACACGAAGATGTGTTAATGTGCGAGATTCAGATTCGGATTTGGATTTGAATTCGGATTCGGACTGACGCGTCTAAAGTGACATTTAAATGGGTCCCGCCTGAGAGTGGAGGAGAGAGTGAGTGCAACGCTATTGTGAGTAAGTGGGGAGAGTGCGGAGAGCGTGAGTGAGTGAAGAAGTGGAGAGTGTGAGAGAGTTGGGGAATTGGAGTGTTGGAGTGTTGGAGAGTGAGAGAGCGCGCCGGCCTGGCTAAACAATTGTAAAAGTGTAAAATGTGTTAAGCCATCCTGAAATGGGGAAAAAGAAAGGTACTGCTCTACGCTGCCCTTTCCCTTCCGCACCCACAGCTGCTCACACTCCCCCCTCCTGCCAAAGGGCTTAGGAACTTTTGTTGCTGCCCTGCCCTCAGCCCCCTGCTGTGACTTAGTTTTCACTTTGATGGATGTAAAGCTCCTTGTTGTGCGCGAGTGTGTGTGTGTGCCCTGGATTTATTTTTGTGGCAACACAAAGATTTTTTAATGGCATATTTTGTAGCAATTTTTTATATACTCAAACACTCTGCACAAAGCCATTCCATAAGTACGAGTGTGAGTGTGTGTGTGAGTGTGTGTGTGTGTGTTGATATGGGCCCGACCCCTGCTCAAGCAGCAGAAGCAACGGGGGAGCCAAGTCGGGGAGAACTCTTTTTAGCACAAATAAACTTGGCTACATTGTTGCCGGGCTTTGGGCCATCACAGGCACGACACAATGTGTGTGCACTCGGGCAAGGTGTTTGCCTCTTAAATTATATAACAATGCAATGAACTGTGAAATACGCAGCTAAGTGCTGCTCCTTAGTGCTCGCCTTAAAGGACTCTCTTCCCCGACTGGCACTAAGAACTACGACGTCTCAAGAGCAGAGCAGCTGGAGCCACATTTTAATTGGGCAAAGAGGCAGCAGGCGACAGTTTTGTGGGTGGATGGTGGCCGCAAAAGGCCATTAACTTGGTTAATTAGAGCATGCCAGATTAAATGGTGAAATTATGTAAATTATCCAAGGGAGTGGAAGTCATAGTTGGGCAAGGAAATTCAAAAAGATTTGGCAATATGCAAGCCAGAAAATATATTCAATCTTTGCAAAAGTTAAAGCTGAAAGCTGGCCACAATTTTGCAGCCAAAACTTCTCCCAATTGCTGAAGAACTTTGCTCCCAAGGTCACTCTGTCACACCCAACCACTCGCTCGCAGCACGCCACAAATTGCGTTAAATAATGAAAAACTAAATTAAACATTTAGATAAAGCAAAAATGTGAAAATTATGCAGGACCCGTGGCTGTGGTTAATTTATAAAACAAACAAACACGCTAATGGCGGGGGCCTAAATATGAATTACCGCGAAAATACTCGCCCTATAGCGGATGGATGTAGGGAAACAGTTAATTAAATCATAATGAGGCCTTCACATGCACAAAAAAATCAATTGAAGCCCAGCACGCTTTTTGGGTGCCGCCGCCGCACACACGCACACACGCACACAAAAAGTAGGAGAAAAACTCTTAAATTTTCAGCATTTTGTGGTAAACACTTTAATGTGGAGCGAACCCGAAAACCATTTAAATTCAAATCGAAACCAAATGACTTCACTTACGAGTAGATGCTCCTGCGAAGAGGGTAGACCACTGCCGCCCCCACTCTGCTCTCCCCAGAGAGGCAAAAGCACTGTACGACCCTTAATTTAAAGATTACTTTTTTTCCCCCATTTGGTTTTGTTTGCTTTCAATTGTTTTTATCAGTTTACATTTGAAAAAGAGAAACAAAAAAAATCCGAAACAAAACACATCGAGAAAGAGGGAGAAGAAAAAGCCAAACATTGAACGACAAACAAATAAAATCCACCCACTGAGAGAGGATGAGAGATTTAGCTGTGATTTAGTCGAAGGAAATCGCTGAAAAACCCATAAACTTTTTGCTCTCTTTGGCTTTGTATTTTATTGGCATTGCTGTCAGCGATGGGACAAGGGGGAAGGGAGATGGAGAGGGAGTTGCTTTCTATTTGTTTCGATTTGTTTGCGCAGCAGCTGAGACTGCAGCGGGAGGGACAGCGACATGGCGCTGAAAGCTTCGATTTAATTGAAACTTTGCTCATTAAATGGCTGAGCGAAGCCAAAGGAGAGAGAGAAAGTTTTCATATATTTTGCATTCCATTACTCATCTGAGTGACGGAAGGGAGAACGGGCAGCAGCAAACGCATGCAGACAAGCTAAGAAAACATGGCGAATGAAGAATATAATAAATGATGTCACACGAGGCGATGAGCAGCGGCAGGTTGTCAGAAACACATGTGTCTGACTGTCTGAATGTTTGAGTTTGTGAAACGGGAGTCTGAGGTGGCACTGAGAGAAATGATGGTGGGAAATAAGTGCAAAACTTCTGAGTGCTTTTATCTCTTTCTAGTCCAGTGCATTTGTATGCACAAAAGCTTGCTTCTCTGCCGCTGCGCGCAGCCGAGCAAAGTTCTTTCTCTGCCGCTGCGGCGGCTCTCTGAGCACAGGCCGAAGCCACACGAAGCTTCGACGCTCTGCGTGTGCCGACTGCGCTGCCCGAGATCGTTTGCTATGCACATAGCTTGCAGCGCTGCAGACGCTCTGCTCCAGGCAGAATTTTGCATGCTTTGGAAACAGTAGTTTCGCTTTATTATTTAAGCGTCTGCATTCACCTCCACCTGCCACCGCTTGTTGTCTTTTTCTCGCTGTGCAAATGCAGATGAAGCCCTCAAAAGTAGACAATAATAATGATTGTTTTTCTCGTGAGCGAGCCACAAAAAACCTTCTGCTCGAGCAGCACCGTTTCACTTTCGTTCCATTGCCATACCATACCCATGCCGTTCTGTGATGTTCAGTTCTGTTCGTTTCTGCTCTACACTGACTGATGAGACAATTTGTCATCTGCTGCAGACGCGACCCACGCACACCGTATGATGGCAACGCTCTCTTGGGGGAGGGTTGACAAACGCTGACAATGGAACTATGTAGTTGGGAGCTCTAACAAACAACTGAGCCGGCAGCCACCCTGTCTTTGCCTGTGGGCTGTGCATCAGCTGGGAGCTAAAAAATAATCATAATTCGTCCGAGCAGGGGAAGTGCAAATACCCCTAAGGCCAAGTGGGGCTCCAAAAGCTCTGGCTTTAATGTCGGCTGACCAAATAGCTGCGAGCCTGGACCAAACGAACAGAGGCCGATTATCCGGCAAGCCAAATGTCGGGCTATGAATAATTATGAAAAATTTAAGAGCGCACGCACATCATTCATGGCAATGCATAAAAAATGTAATGGCACTTAAGTGGCCTACAGCAAAATGTCCCTGCAAGGGAATCCATTTTCAAGCGGAGCACAATTAATATTATGGCGTGGCAGGCAAAGTTGATGTGGCACCTTGCCCAGACCCGCAGACCCCAGCCAGGAAGCACTTAGCGTCGCAACATGCGAAATGTGTACAAAAAAAACTCCTCCTGCTTTTTGGGGCTGTTTGCTGTGTGTGTGTGTGGCACAGCCATTGAACTTGCCACGGCTGGCTGGAGCCAAAGGTCACAGAGCAGAGCAATGAAAAGCCAAATAAATAAAATGAAAACTGTACAAAAAAAAATGCTCATAAGTGCTTGGCCATAATTCAAACTGCTCCCTGCCTGAACTGCGTCCAATTACCGTGTCTAAGGCGAATTGCCTACTGCCTTTGTTCGTCCTTATCGGGGGGAGCTGTCTGCATGTGCCCCAACTTAATTGAGCTAATTTTCGAGCCCGGAATCCGGTCTTAAAGTTGCCAACTTTTTGCAACGGCATCCATCATGTCGCGCGGGAGCCCGGGCCCGTGACTTATGCAAAATAAATAAATACAAGAGAGTATAAGGAATGTACGTGACCAAGTGCGTAATATGCAGAAAGTTGAGCTCCATCGTTATGCTCGGCGCATTCCAAATGAATGTCAGCCAAAGGACAAACCAGCACACACAGAGGCACACAGAGACACGTGTGCAGAGGAGCGGGAGGGGTGTTGGTGTCACCGACACACAGACACTGGCTGGGGACATGCTTGTACGACAAGTCATGGCCATGTAGGATCCCCTGAACGACGACATTTGAATTCCTAAGCAGGCGGCAAACAATGTCGAGTTGAGTATGAAGCGAAAGCAAAAGCAAAAGCAAAAGCAAAAGTTTCGCTTTAATTTTGACAATTTATTTTAATTTGCCAGACGATTCAGTGCTGCGAGATGGGAGCTGGAACTTGTGGCATTCTCACTTGCAAATCATGTAGCATACAATTAGGCGACGCCAGGCTGAGTGAGGGGCTGGTCCTGGCTGCTGTCAACGCTGTGTCCGCCCCCAAGGGGTTGCCTCGACAGCTGCTCCTGTGCGTATGATTGATGCACAAAAGCAGACGCCGCAAATGTAATTTGTGACTCTCAATCTCACACTCTCTGCGCTGCTCTTCCTTTGGGGACTCTGACGGCTGACAGCTGAACTTTTTGGTTAGTTTTTGGCCAGTTGCAGCTTGAGGCACTTAAAGCTGGCCAGTCGACAGACAGCGCATCGATCTTCATCTTCTTTGGCGTAGGTAAAATGTAAATTCAATCAAGTTCCTCCATTTGCCAGTCAAATTGAAAACATATGTTTCCCGGCCAAAGAAAAGAAAAGAAAGCCGAAGAGGGAGAGAGAGAGAGAGAGAGAAAGCAAGAGGAAAGCTACTTAAAAATGTTGCACACGTACAGCCAATTGTGAGCAAACATGCCTCCACCCCGCCAGCCAGCTGTTGGGCTCTTGGGAAGGAGTCATGGAACTTTGCCGCCATATCCCCAAGGCCCCTGACAGGCAGAGGCAACTTCATCAGGCAGTAGCCGCATCCTCGTTCCCAGCATCATCATCATCATCATCATCATCATGAGGCTCATCAGCATCAACTTGTCTGTCCCTAGCATTGCCCCAAGAGCTACTAAATTTCACGCAATCACGACCACACACACACACACACACTCCATCTGCCTCTCTTCTTGTTCTTCTTCAATTCTGCCGTACCTTTTCTTCCGCGTGTGTGTGTGTGTGTGTGCTTTTGGTGCTGCCAACTGCCTAATAAAATATTTAGTTGCCAGGGCTCATTGACAAGTTTGCAGACAAGGTCCTTAGGTTTTTGTGGTCTCCTTATGCGCCCTGATGAGGCAGACAGCCCGTGCCTGTCAGGTGTGGCTGGCCTCACGTCAAAGTCTTCTGCTGCCTTCAGTCGCTCCCCTCATTTTCTTTCCTTTTCTTTTTTACGAGGCCTCAAATCTATTAAACGGCCATTCAAAGTCTTTTGCTCGTCGTGCGTTGATGCGGGTCCAGGAAATAATGAAAAATTCAAAAACCAATATTTAACATGCCATCAAATCAAACAAAGTGCAACAATGTGTGATCCCGTTGGGGAGTCTCCTTCCGCTGCTGCTGTTACTATCCTTTCTGTCGCTTCTGCTGCTGGGGCAACGTTTAATATCTCATCAAGTGTTGCGCTTTACGACTACTTAAAAATACATAAAAAAGAACAGACCCGAATAAAAAAGCGAAAATGTTGAATGATGCCCAAACAAAATCAACGCTGAAAGCTATAAATTCTTTATTCAGCAAGAAAGAGAGTGAGCAAAAAGAAAGAGAGTGAGAGCGCGCGCCCGCTGCTGAAAAGAAAGAGAAAGAGAGCGAGCAGAAAGCGAAAGCAAATGCAAAAAGCGAAATAGCAACAGCAACAAAAGCAGCGACTCGGGCAGAGCAGCAGCGGCAGCGACAGCGACAGCGGAAGAGATTTAATGATGCAGCATGATTTGCGCATAAAAAAGGAAGCGAAATAGAATGGAATGAAATGGAATAGAAGCGAAGCAACGGCAAGGCATGGCAAAGCAAAGCAAAGAGTGAAGCAGGAGAGCTTCATAGCTTTTGACAGACATTGGCAGGCAACTGCTGGGCAAGCTTTGATAAAATGCAGCACACATAAACACGGATACACAGAGATAGCTAAACACACATACACACATATAAATACATAAACATGCGAGTGCGAGTGCGAGTACGAGTACGAGTACGAGTATATTCTAACATTTTAGTTGCGCATAAAATGTAAAAGGCGTTCATATAACATGAGCACGGAGGAGCCAAGCCAACGAAAGTTATGTGTACATAAATACATATGTATGTACATACATAACTACATTCATACATGTGTACATCTACGTGCACTTCCTCACAAAAAGGGGTGAATAAACCCTGAATACCCACATGAATATGGTTTACGCTGCAACAGTGAAGATGCTTAGAAGAAAACACAGCAAAGAGTATCCCAGCTTTGAGTACAGCTGCTGATAACTAACAAATCAGACTGCAGCCACCAGAGTCTCCACTGTACACGGACTTCTCCTTTTGTCAATGGAGCTTGATGCATGATAGCTGCTGAAATATATCTTCAGTGGCCGCTGGTGTGTCTGTCGCAAATTTCCAAACTGACAAAATGAAGCGGAATGGCAACCAAAACAAACGTCAGACAGTCTCTGCTCGACAACAACACTGTCTAAATATTTAATTATATATCTGGCATAGCGCTGGCGGCTAACTTGAAGCTTTAACTGTTTCTAACCCATGAGTGTGTGTGTGGGCTGTGACTCGCCGTCGGTCAATATGCTTAAATATTCAAACAGTAAACCGCCGCATCGCATGAACACAATACTTTTGGAGCTCTTTCAGAGCTCAGGTTTACATCACATTTGGTCACTGCCACGCGTGACTGATGGACTGAAGTTCTACCTGGATGACATAAGCATATGAGGGAGAGGCATATACTTTCCCAACTTAATTGAAATTGAGTTGGATCACACAGAGCTGACGGCTCGCAGAGTTTTCTGCTTGTTTGTTGCCCAAGGGCAAGGTCGAAAAATTACTAAATGAAGACTGATTACCATATAATCAATTTATTAAACATAAGTAGATACGCTATCAGGTGTGGGTTCACATATCTTAATCTAAAGGCTTCCCCAATTTAATGGAAATGTCGGGACATTGCATCAGCATTGACTCTGTATTGATATTGCCACAAACAAAAAGAGAAGCGGAAAATAGAGAGCGAGAGCCGGTTGGAAGCTTTCATATCCGAAGGTTCTCAGTGCAAAGAGGGAACAACCTGTTAATCAGTGAGCTTCACAGCCCGACGCTTCAAACACCCTCACAATCGCCGATCCCTTTTACTGTTAAAGCTGAAATTCGGCAACGTCGCTGTGCGCTACCTGCCCTAGGACGCTGGGCAGCGCTGCCACTCTCTCCCAACTTTGCATGCGGCTCTCTCTTGCATTTTGCTCTCTTTCTGCGACAGCCACCTGACGCCGCACAAGAGAGAGCGCTGCTCAGCTTCTGCCAAGCTAAGCTTCATAGTTACAAGCAGAGCACATGCGTGGGAATATTTATTTTCACGCTTCTGATCGCAGTTGAAGTACTGTGTGAAAGGGTAAAGCGAACGGAGACTGATAGTTATCTGTCCATTGAAACACAATGGAAATATAAAGAGAATAAAAGCTCGCACAAAGTTTCGGTAGGTACATATGTACTCCTCACAGAAGCGTATAAAGTGTCGCGTCGCGAAATTGCGATACGCAGTTCCTACTATTAAACGCAACTGAAAAAACCTTCCAATGGTTCTCGTGGAATTATGTTTGGCCGTTCTGGTCGTGGCTGCGCTAATATACAAGTGGTCTAAGGCCACACACAATGCGTTCGATGGGCGTGGCATTTACTTCGAGAAGCCATCGCCATTTTTTGGCAATCTGGGAGGATCGTTCTTAAACGGAACATCGTTGCAAAGGCAAATCAGCGAGTTCTACAACCGCACCAGAGAGCAGTAAGTGATTTGTCTGAGAAACTCCTATCCAGAGCTTAATGCAATACGAAAATATTTCTACACTTTTCAGCAAAGTTGTGGGCATATTCAGTTTGCGCACGCCCATGATCCAGCTGAATGATCCCGAAATGATCAAGAAGATCTGCGTCAAGGACTTTGATCACTTTCCCAACCACCAAGTCTTTGCCCAGAGTAACGAGCGTCTCATGAACGACATGCTGACTGTGATGAGAGATCAGCGCTGGAAGCACATGCGGAACACCCTGACCCCCGTCTTCACGGCAGCCAAAATGCGCAGCATGTTCGCCCTCATGGGAGACAGCTTTGGGGAGTGCCTTGACCATTTGTCGGGCCTATCGAAGGGTTCTCAGTCCGGAGAGGGCATCGAGCTGGACATGAAAGTGCTCTGCAACAAGTTATCCAACGATCTGATTGCCACCACAGCGTTCGGCCTGAAGGTGAACTCTTTTGAGACGCCCGACAATGAGTTCTACCAAATCGGTCAGGCCCTAAATATCTCGAAGGGATCGACCCTGCTCAGGTTATTGCTAGCCTCCCTTATGCCCAAAGTGTTTTCAGTAAGTAATTATTAAGATGACTCGTAGTCTATTGCCACTTATGGATATTTCCTTGTGTTTCAGTTCTTTAATATGAAGATCTTTGACGCCCAGAAAGTGGAATACTTTGTGCGCCTCGTGGTGGATGCCATGAAATATCGCGAGGAGCACAACATCAATCGTCCGGACATGATCCAGCTGCTGATGGAGTCCAAGAAGGAGAGTGAGGACAGCTGGACTGACGATGAGATCGTGGCCCAGTGCTTCATTTTCTTCTTTGCTGCCTTCGAGAACAATGCCAATCTGATCTGCACCACGTCCTTGGAGCTACTTGAGAACCCCGACATCCAGCAGCGCCTCTACGAGGAGGCCAAGGAGCTGCAGGAATCGCTGAAGGGCGGTCCCCTCACCTACGATGCTGTTCAGGGTATGAAGTACATGGACATGGTCATCTCCGAGTCGCTCCGCAAGTGGGCACTGGCCGCCGTCACAGATCGCCTGTGCTCAAAGGATTACACCCTAACCGATGATGATGGTACCAAGCTTTTCGATTTCAAAGTGGGTGATCGTGTGAGTGTTCCCATAGCCGGCCTCCACTGGGACAATCAGTACTTCCCCAATCCCCGAAAGTTCGATCCAGAGCGCTTCAGCGACGAACGCAAGGACGACATAGTTCCATATACATATTTGCCCTTTGGAGTGGGTCCCCGCAACTGCATTGGCAATCGTTATGCTCTGATGCAGGTCAAGGGAATATTTTACAACCTGCTGATCAGGTACAAGTTCGAAAGATCGCCCAAGACCGTCAAGGATCTGTGGGAAGAGGCACGCGGCTTCAATCTGGCGCCCGAGGCTGGCTACTGGATGCGCCTGGTGCCGCGCAAATAAATGTATTACAAATATTCGATAAGCGAAAAAATGAACAAAAATAAAATCGAAAGGTAACCAAAAATTACAAAACCAACTACAAAGATATTGACTGAAATAAAAAGAGATAGGAGGGGAAATAGAGAGCGAGAGCGAGAGCGAGCCAGCTGGAAGCTTTCCAATCAGAGCGTGCTCGCAGCTAAAAGCTTTGCCAAGTTCAAAACAAACAGTAAGAGAGCGAAAAAAAGCTTGATCTACTTTTGTTTACACAAATCGCCTCACAATTCTGATGCTCAGTTTGAAATAAAACGAGGAGAGTGGGGGAACCTCGCGATGGTTCTTCTGGAAATATGTTTGGCCATTCTGATCGGGGCTGTGCTAATATACAAGTGGTCCACAGCCACACACAATGCGTTCGATGGGCGTGGCATTTACTTTGAGAAGCCATCGCCCTTTTTTGGCAATATGGTGGCATCTTTTCTGGGTCGAAAGTCGTTTCCCAGGCAACTCAGCGAGTTCTACCAACGCACAAAGAAGCAGTAAGTGAATCTGATGTGGATATTGTTACACGAATTTATTGACATATTTAATTTGCAGCAAAATTGTTGGACTATTTAGTCTGCGCTCGGCCATGATCCAGCTGAACGATCCCGAAATTATCAAAAAGATCTGCATCAAGGACTTTGATCACTTTCCCAACCATCAGGCCTTTGCACAGAGTAACGAGCTACTCGTCAACGACATGCTGACTGTGATGAGAGATCAGCGCTGGAAGCACATGAGGAACACCCTGACCCCCGTCTTCACGGCAGCCAAAATGCGCAGCATGTTCGCCCTCATGGGAGACAGCTTTGGGGAGTGCCTCGATCACTTGTCGGGGCTATCCAAGGGCACTACAGCTGAAGTGGGTGTCGAGTTGGACATGAAAGTGCTCTGCAACAAGTTATCCAACGATCTCATAGCCACCACCGCTTTCGGACTGAAAGTCAACTCTTTTGAGACGCCCAACAATGAGTTCTACCAAATCGGCCAGTCTGTGACATTTGGCAGTGGATCGCAGCTCTTCAAGTTCATGCTGGCCACCCTCTTGCCCAAAGTTTTTCGTGTGAGTTAATCATAATCTGATTCCTAATCCAATAATGTTTATAGATAATTCTTTGTGTTGCAGTTCTTTAAACTAAAGATCTTTGACGCCCAGAAAGTGGAATACTTTGTGCGCCTCGTGGTGGATGCCATGAAATTAGCGCTCCTCGTGTTGTAGTTAGCAGGCCTGTACTAGGTCGACGACTACCTCAGGTTCTTCCTCTCACTCCTGTTGACCTGACTGCTACTCTAGCACCGGGTCACGAAGTAAAAGAAGAAACGACGGAAGCTCTTGTTACGGTTAGACTAGTGCACCACGTCCTTGGAGCTACTTGAGAATCCCGACATCCAGCAGCGTCTCTACGAAGAGGTGAAGGAAGTGCAGGAATCGCTGAAGGGTGGGCCACTCACCTACGATGCAGTGCAGAAGATGAAGTACATGGACATGGTCATCTCAGAGTCTCTTCGCAAGTGGACACTGGCAGTCGCCACAGATCGCCTCTGCTCCAAGGACTACACCCTAATCGATGACGATGGCACGAAGTTGTTTGAATTTAAAGTGGGTGATCAAGTTAGTGTTCCGATTAACGCTCTCCACTGGGACGAGGAGTATTTCCCCGAGCCCCTAAAGTTCGATCCGGAGCGTTTCAGCGATGAGAGGAAGCAGGACATTGTGCCTTATACCTATTTGCCTTTTGGTGTGGGGCCACGCAACTGCATTGGCAGTCGATATGCTCTGATGCAGGTCAAGGGCATATTTTACAACCTGCTGATCAGGTACAAGATCGAGAGATCGCCCAAGACCGTCAAGGATCTGTATGCACAGCAACGCGGCTTCACCATAGCCCCCAAGGGTGCCTTCTGGATGCGCCTGGTGCCCCGCCAATAAATTGATGACCAATCGCCGATAAACGATCAAATAAACTCTTTTATGTTTTTATATTTCCAAACACATTTGCTGCAAACTAGCGTTCTCTCTCTCTCTGTTGTTATTCTCTTCAGACAAATTGAGAGAGTCGCGCTATAAATAGAACACATCTCAATTGATCAATGCAAATACCCATTACTCGGACAGTGTTGGGGTGTGTCGGTTTCCTACTGCTCCTCTGCTTTGTTAGCCAGCTGCATTAGTCACCGAATAGTGGCTAATAATTGGTCTTCCTCTATCATTGAATGGTTGTAGATAACACTCAATGCGCCGCCACTGATGTACAAATTGTTGAGTGGATTGAACTCAGATTGCAATGGTCGAATTTTGTTCGTTTATAAATAATTACTTGTTTGCCGCTTAAGATAAGATTAGGTTGCCCAGAAAATGAATACTCCTCTGATCATATGATAGGTAATCGGTAGTAGACACTGACAAAAACAAAAAGAGAATGGCAAATTAGAGCGCGAGAGCCAGTTAGAAGCTTTCCCATCGGAACGTTCTGTGTGCTAGGAGCTTTGCTTAAAGCTGTGAAACCTGTTTATCAGTTGCGAAATTCAAAACAAATTCTGCTTCGAAGCCCGACGCTTCGAACACCCTCACAGGTTGAACCGGAATATGCCATGCATCAGCAGACGGTGATCCCATTTACGGTAAAAACTGAAAATCGGCAACGCTGCTCTGCCTGCTCTAGGACGCTCCGCAGCGCTGCTTCTCTCTTCCAGCCTTGCGTCTAGCTTTGACAGCGACTGCAGCTAGTGCATGCGACTCAGCCTTGCTTTTGCTCTCTTTCTGCGTTATAGGACGCTCGGCAGCGCTGCTTTGCTATTGCTGCCATAGGACAGCATCGGCAGCGCTGCCACTCTCTCCCAGCTCTGTGTGTTAGCTTTGGCGACGCCTGCAGTGCCTGCGACTCTCTCTTGCACTTTCATTTCTTTTTGTGCCATCTACCTGAACGTGCAAAAGAGAGAGCGCTGCTAAGCTTCGATTTTCGAACGTGAATGCATCGTGCAATAAGCAGAACTCTTGTGAAATGTTTATGTACATTCTGGCAATCAAAGTTAAAATACTGTTTGCAAGTGTATAACGTTATTATGAGGCTCTCTATCTCTCTGACTCTGTCACAAACAAATATTCACAACAGAGAGTGCAAATAGCAAAAAACAGTTAGATAATTGAAGAGCTTTGATGCGTACTTCAAGAGAACAAAATACATACATACGCGCTTTTTCGGCGGCTATAAATTGTTGCGGCGAGCAATGGTTCAAATCAGTTATAAAAATACAAGTGAAGGAGCCTTGCGATGGCGTTCCTGGAAATATGTTTGGCCGTTCTGGTCGTGGGCGTGATGATATACAAGTGGTCCATAGCGACACACAAGGCATTCGAGGGTCGCGGTATTTACTTTGAGAAGCCAAAGCCCTTTTTCGGCAACATTGGAACATCAATGGTGGGCCTGACCTCGTTGCACAAGGTGCTCAGCGAGTTCTACAATCGCACACGGGAGCAGTGAGTGAAACTATCTATGAGCAGGTCGATCCGATACGGATAACAAATTGATTTACTTTTCAGCAAAATTGTTGGATTTTTCAACATGCGCGCGCCCATGATCCAGCTAAACGACCCCGAAATTATCAAGAAGATATGCGTCAAGGACTTTGATCACTTCCCCAACCATCAGCTCTTTGTGGAGAGCAAGGAGCGTCTCCTGAACGACATGTTGAGCGTCATGAGGGATCAGCGCTGGAAGCACATGCGGAACACCCTGACCCCCGTCTTCACGGCAGCCAAAATGCGCAGCATGTTCGCCCTCATGGGAGACAGCTTTGGGGAGTGCCTCGATCACTTGTCGGGCCTATCGAAGGGTTCTCAGTCCGGAGAGGGCATCGAACTGGACATGAAAGTGCTCTGCAACAAGTTATCCAACGATCTCATAGCCACCACCGCCTTCGGACTGAAAGTTAACTCCTTTGAGACGCCGAACAATGAGTTCTACCAAATCGGTCAGTCGCTGACCTTCTCCAGGGGATCGCAGCTCTTCAAGTTCTTGATGGCCACACTCATTCCGAAAGTTTTCCTAGTGAGTTATTATCAATACTTTAACAGCTATCACCTATTGATTTTTATTTGTGTTTCAGTTCTTTAATATGAAGATCTTTGATGGCCAGAAAGTGGAATACTTTGTGCGCCTCGTGGTGGATGCCATGAAATTAGCGCTCCTCGTGTTGTAGTTAGCAGGCCTGTACTAGGTCGACGACTACCTCAGGTTCTTCCTCTCACTCCTGTTGACCTGACTGCTACTCTAGCACCGGGTCACGAAGTAAAAGAAGAAACGACGGAAGCTCTTGTTACGGTTAGACTAGTGCACCACGTCCTTGGAGCTACTTGAGAATCCCGACATCCAGCAGCGCCTCTACGAGGAGGCCAAGGAGCTGCAGGAATCGCTGAAGGGCGGTCCCCTCACCTACGATGCTGTTCAGGGTATGAAGTACATGGACATGGTCATCTCCGAGTCGCTACGCAAGTGGGCCCTTGCTCCCGTTACCGATCGCATCTGCTCCAAGGATTACACCGCAACCGACGATGATGGCACGAAGTTGTTCGACTTTAAGGTCGGTGATCGCGTGAATATTCCCATTGCCGGCTTACACTGGGACGAGGAGTATTTCCCCGAGCCAAGGAGGTTCGATCCAGAGCGGTTCAGCGATGAGCGAAAGAACGAAATCGTGCCCTACACCTACTTACCCTTTGGAGTGGGTCCCCGAAACTGCATTGGCAATCGTTATGCTCTGATGCAGGTCAAGGGCATGCTGTACAACCTGCTGATCAGATACAAGATCGAAAGATCTCCCAAGACCGTCAAGGATCTGTGGGTGGAGGCACGCGGCATCAATCTGGCCTCCAAGGCTGGCTACTGGATGCGCCTGGTGCCGCGCAAATAGGGGAAATGAAAACAGAGTTTGCTGTAGGATAAAATACACGTAAATATATTTTATTTTTGATTATGTTTCCATACAATTTCCATCAATTGAACGTTGATATAGCATTAGCGTAGCCTAGACGAATAACCGATACAAAATGATGAACCTTATCGTAACAAAACTTTCGCTCGAAGACGTTTAAGTATTCTGGACATGAAGAGTTTTACATAATAGTTTCCCTCGGGCGAAAGCGGCCAAATTACATAAAACAAAAACCTCTTTTGGCAAACAAAACAAAGAAATTCTTCAGCTTACAAATGGAAACGGCAAATGATTCTTTTGTTGGCCATTTCGAGTGGACTTTCGTTTATTGTTCGTTGATTGTGGTCTCTCGATCGAGTCTTAGGGCTAACACTAGAATACCTAATTAGTTATGATAATGCCTAGACGGTAGGTATATAATATTTTAGATAGGTTTATGCAAATGCAAAATATGATATAGGTTTTAGCTTTGTACAAGGTTTCACTTCACTTCACTTCCCTTCTCTTCGATGATGTCATATGTCTCGTTTGTGTATAATACATTTCGATATGTTATTTACAGTCCCCAATCCAATCCAATCCCTAGACCTAGACCTAGACACTGTAGAGCCTTCCATTGCTGGGGTGCTGTAGCCGCTGCTTGCCCAGTCCAAAGAAATTCCAGACGCGACGCAGGCAGCCGGGCTTCTTCTCCGGCAGCATCAGGCTCTGCTGCTCCTCCAGTATGGTGTCCAGAATGTAGTAGCTGCTCAGGTTAAAGGGCGGCGGTGGCAGTATGGGAGGTGGTCATGATATTGTGCAGTTCTTGCTCTCGTGCATGAGGCCCGGCACACCGTTGACAGCGCTCGCGGCAGCTGCTGCTGGAGCGGGATCCTGGGCCAACTTCTTCTTGCGCTCGTAGGCGAGGGCATCGTTGGGCACGTAGGCCACGCGGACACCTCCGTAGTGCTTGCGTGCGGGCAGGCGGTAGACGTAGTCGTCCATGTCGCTGGAGGAGCTGGAGGAACACGTCGAGCAGATGCTCGCCACGTCGCAGTTGTCCAGATTGTTCAGCAGATTGTGGGCGCCGTTGGGCGGCTGGTTCTGTGCGTTGTGCAGTCGCAGATTCGTCTGATTGATCTGCATCTCCGAGGAGCTGCGCGACTGGTTGCGACGCCGACGCCGCCGGCGGGCATTGGAGTTGTCCGTGTAGCTCTTGGAGCGCGACATGGTGTCCTGGACGCTGTGGAAGCGCACCTCCTTCAGCGGCGGTCGGTTGTCCAGCTGCTCGCCGTCTTCCTCCTCCTTCGAGTTGCGATTGTTGGCAAAGAGCTGCTCGTAGCCATCGCCATCGCCATCGCCATCGTGTGGCAGCTCTCGCACCGGCTCGTTGTCCAGCTCCAGCTCGTTGGCCAGCTCCTGGGTGCTCTGCGTCAGGTCCGAGTTGCTCGGCGAGTTCAGGTTGATCTTGTCGATGCTCTGGTAGCTGTGCGAGTCCTCCGCCTTCGACAGCAGCATGTCCGGCATGGAGGAGGTCAGCTGGCTGTCCCCAAAGATGGACTTGTCGCCCGCACAGATGTTGTCCAGGCTGATCCCCAGCTCGGTGAGGTCGATGGGCGGCGGATGGGCGGGCCGTGGCATGCCTGGCACTCCACCGCCCAGCAGCAGATCGGCCACGCCGGCGGCCGCCTCCATGCGCTTGCGCTCCTGTCGCTCCAGCAGATCGCCCGCGCTGCCCGTGCCCTTGGCCGGATGTCCATGTCCATGGTTGCCCTTCCGCCCGGACTCCCGCTCCCTGTCCCGCTCTCCGCTGCGTCGTGGCGAGCGCGCAATTTGACTGGAGGTGGAGGCGCGATGTGTGGGCCGCAGCTGTGGCCCGGAGCTCGTGTCCGACGGCGTCGGCGGCTCGCCCTTGCTGCACGCGATCGAGCAGTAGATGGTGCCGCGCCGCGGCAGAAACGGTCGCCCCAGCAGCGAGCAGCGGCACGTGCAGCAGCTGAAGCACTGATCCGTCGCATGCCAGTGCTGGCCATCGTGGCTCATCTGGCCCTGATCCACGCCAATCACCTCCCCGCAGTAGTCGCAGTACTCCGCGAACATTGTGTCGAAGCAGCCCAGGCAGTAGGGCTTCCCCTCCCGCATGATGTACCGCTGGCCACCCAACTGATGCTCACACTCCTGGCACGCAAAGTGCTTCATGTGCCACGTGCGACCCTCCGCCTCAGTGCACTCGTCGGAGAAGATGATCTGCAAAGAGCAAAGCAGAAAGAGCGGGAAAGACAGTTAATATTAAGAGAGCGAGGTAGGAAAGAAGGGAAGGGGAATGGTAGGGAGCTTTTTCACTCACCTCATCGCATGCCGAGCAGCGTGGCTTTTGTGTCTCGGCGTGATGGCGTCCGCAGTAGAGATTCCCATCCCGCTGGAAGTAAATCAAGTCCACCAGCAGCTCCTTGCACACGCTGCACACAAAGCAGCCCGGATGCCAGCACAATTGGGCGCCCAAACGCTGAGCAAAGACCACAATGTCGCCGCCCGAGAGAGAGTCTTCGCACTGCAAGCACAAAAGCAGATAAAGAGAGTGAGCAAAGTGAACGCAATCGTGAGCGGGAGAGAGCGGGCGAGGCTGAATCGCATAAATAAGAGAAATATGCTTAAAGTTTTTCGAGCGATAAAAATCTGCAGCGTCTGGCTGCTGTTTGGGCGAAAATATTTAAGCGTCTATAAATGCTAAATAACGGTAATAAAACGCTTAAGCTCAGTGCGCCACACGCCCCACGCCCCACGCCCACGCCTCAAAAGTGCCCCAAGCAGGGACACGGACACCGACACGGAAACTGGCAGAAACAGAAACAGAAACAGGAGCCGAGTGCCTGACTCTGTTTCTGTCTCTGCCTCTCCCTCTCCCTCTCTCGCTGTGGTTTTTTGTTGCTGCTCCCAACCGGAAATCATGCAAAAATAGCTGCCGGCCATGTGCCCGTGTCGGCCTCGCCACCACCCCTACACACCAAGTGCTCCCTGGTGGCTAAGGCGGCACTTTAAGCGGGTACAAATTTTGAAAACTCTGCTGCTGGCTGCTGCTGGCTGCTGCTGGTAGCAGGAAGCTCCGCTTTTAATGACTCCGAACCTCGAGACTCGTTAAACTTAAACGCGTTCGCATAATGAACTCATTTCGGGACACAGAAAAGGGGCAAACGGGGCTTTGGTGACGCTTTTATGCCCCGGATCCTAATTGAGTTTGCTAAGAGCACATATTTTTAAGCGTAGAGCTACTAAATTCCTAGACAGTTATTAAATTTGTGTGTGTTTTCTGCACCTTCTATCCAGCACCGCTCTCACTTCTGCCCCCGCAAAAAGCAATTAGCGCCACTGCATTGATGTATGACCCCCCCCCCAGCCAGCACATGCACTCGCTGGGAGCTGCGAATCTTTGCCAATTTACGCGCCCACTCCATGCCAGACTTTTGCTCAGAGATTGCTCTCTGCTGGCGGCAGGCAAATTGCCCAACGCCACCGCAAAGAGCAGCCGCAAGAGGCGCTCCGGTCTAACGTCTTTGCAGCTTCTTTGGCTCCTTAACTTTCCAGGCTATTAAACCACAGCGCACCCACACCCACACCCCCGCAATCAGCATTTACTTTTGCAAGCCATTAAGCATTGACAGGGCGAAAGCTTTGGGGCGCCGAACTGTACTCTCTCTCTGCAGGGTTGATAATTTCCTGCCGCTCTGTAAGTGGCCACCGCACTGCATGCGTCGTTAATTGTTTGCCAACTCCAAAAAATTGATGGTGCACAGCCAGCGCAGAGAGAGTGGCATACAAATGAGGCAGCGCCACGCACTTTAATTTGCACGGGGACAGCCCTTGGCCCGGCTAATGACGCATCTCGAGTCGCTTGGGGCTGGCAAAGAACTTTTGTCAACCCGGGAACCCCGGCAAGTGCCTCAAGTAGTTTCTGCGGTAAGCTGAGAGTGGAAAACTTTTAGCAGCCACATCCCTGTTGCTGTCATTGATTGGTTTTTGTCTCGACAAAAATCCCTGCACTTAAAATGACATTTTTCATCGAGAGAGAGAGAGAGAGAGAGACTCAGGCGAGTGCGGGTGGAATGTCATGTAAATGGCAGCAATCGCTGTTCATTTATCTTATCAATCCAATTAATCCCGGTTGGCTGTGCGCTGCAGGGACATCCTTGCGACAGACAATTATGCCATTGACAAATTGTTGCTGGCGGTGCCTGAACCTGAACCTGAACCTGAACCTGAGCGCTGACCCTGTGTCCTTGCTAACCCATTTCGTGTCTGGATTAATACAACTTTTGGCGACAAACTTGCACGGCAGAGGCACAGACAGACTGGCAGACAATTTCCTGCGCAGATCCGGTACCAGTCGCAGTCCCTGCCTGAGCCAAAGTCCTGTCCCGGCAAACGGCAACTCAAATTATGAATGACGCTCGTTATCATGCCCTTTTCGGTACATAAACTTTTCGCTTAGCAGCCAGTCAGCCCCAGCTTTCCACCTTTTCCTTTTCCCTTTCCCTTGGTTTATTTTCTTTCATTTTTCTCCTCCATTTTGTTTGGCTGCCGATGCTGAGAGTCTCATAAAGTCTCTCTGGCCTTTTTCTTGTAATTATTTCATTGTTGCCAGGGACGACCTTTAGTGTCGCATCCTTGTCAAAATTTCAGTGCCGTTCGTGTGGAAAATCTGTCAAGCAGCTTGCCTTGCCAGAAACCTCTCCATTGCCTCTCCTTCACGCCCGACTGCGTAACTGCCTGCCTTTCGGGATCATTGAACGTTTTCATAAATTCACGCTCATAATTTCCCTCATGCTTTTCACGCTTTCCATTCGATTGAATGGCCAACAGGGTTTGGGCCCTTTTGTCAGCCTTCCAAGGTCTGGTGTCCGTTTAGCAAGTCAGTTATGGGCTGTGAATTTTAAGCACTTTTATCGCAGGGTTGGGCTTGGATTTTGAATCGTTTTTAAAGTTAATCTCAGTCTGTCTCGGATCCTAAATGAAACTTTAAGGTTGTGCCGGAGCAATGAAGATAGATTTGAGTTGAACTTTCGGTTTTGTAAGGGTTTTGTTTTCTCTATGGAACTTTGCACTGATTATTTCTGGCGTTGGCTAATGAACTGCAGCCGCAAGTGCAAGGGTCCTGGTCCATAATAAACGGAACTTGTCTGCCAATTTGAACCGAAACCGAATAAAATCTCACACAGCCGCAGCCAGCACAGTGCTCAGTGCTCAGTGCTCAGTCCTCAGTCTTCACCCACACAGCCAGCACGTAGCAGACAAACACGCAACATGCGGCATAAAGTTTTTAACAAGTTTTACGAGTGGCGAATGTGTGCACAATAAAATCGAGCTACCAGGTCCAGGCCCCACTGTGTCCCAGTGCGCATCGCAGTCCCAACTTGAAGTTGAATTTGGAAGTTGAACTTGTGGCACGCACCGCGAAAGGGCTGAAAGAGAGAGAGAGAGAGAGAGCGCGCCTCCTGTCAGCTAATAACAATGCAAATTTCTGCAGCTAGGATAGTCTTGCCACTTCCCCTTGGTCTGCTGCCACTGCCATTGTGCCACGTTAATGCCATTTCATTGCGTCTTTGGCAGGCAACTCCATTCACTTTTTTTTTGCGGCCCCAAACCAAAGCTGACTCTCTTAGCCTTTATGTTGTCAGCGGCAAGAGGCGGAGTCCCCACTGCCACTGCAACTGTTGCTGCAACAACGTTTTTCATTTTCTGTTTTCTGTTTTCAGTCGGTTGGGGGATTTCCCTTTGCCGCCTGCCAAAAGTGTACTTAATGAAATCTTTTTGTCATCTTTTATTTTGAGACGTTTGAAAGTTGCTGCAACACCGTACCAGGCTCCCCCTCCGTCTCGAGCTCATTGTCTTGCGCCAGCCATTGTCAGGTTCCGCCATTCGGGCCAGCCATTCATGACAGGCGGCAGCCAGAATTTCTGTTGGAAAACTTCGCCCGGGCCCAGACCCGACACTGAAATGAAATCGAAACGACTGCCCCCGCCCCCTCCCGTCTTCGCGCACTTTTTGTTCATAATAAAATGCAAATTCTTGCAACAATTAAATAGGGTTGGGGGCTGAAAAAAATTGTTTTTCAAACTTACCCCCTTGCAGGGTCGCTCGTCGGACAGCAGCCGGACGGCACCGCGGCCAAGAGCCTCCCGCTTCCGCTGGGCCGAGAAGATGCGCAGCTCCTTGCGCTCCTCGTCGCTCAGCGAGTGGCAATAGCGCACCTGCAACAGACACGTCGAAAGAGACCAAAAGAGAAGTTGTTGTTGTATTCACGGATTTTAATTAAGGCAAACTCAAAAGGCATCAGCCACTGACAAGTTTTTTAATCTTATGAAGGACTTTCTTTACGAGAACTTTTCTGTGAACCAACCGGAGAGGTAATTATAAATCTTGTCGCAAAATCTTGATAATGGGATACTTTCGCTGAAGGCTGCGAATATTTATGATTTCTTTTTCAATGGAAGTTTGCACTCAAGTAAAAATTTGTTTGTTTTCTTTTGTTTATTTTCCTTGCTTCTCTTTCAACACATTTTAATCGAACTGTTTTTGGCCACTTCTTGCGCACTTGTCATCGACTTCCAGCGTCTAGCAAAAGTTTTTCGTTTCTTTTCTTTCAATTTTTACGAGCTGCCAGCGCTGCTTTTGTTTCTCTCCACTTTCGTGGGCTAGTACTCACTTCGTTATCTTGCGGCGGCAGCTGGTGCAGCAATTGTTTCACGCGATACTTCTCGCCGGGACTGTTGACGTAGGGCACCTTGTCGTCGGG
Source organism: Drosophila guanche (assembly GCF_900245975.1). Classification (NCBI taxonomy): domain Eukaryota; kingdom Metazoa; phylum Arthropoda; class Insecta; order Diptera; family Drosophilidae; genus Drosophila; species Drosophila guanche. Next base: position 2,593,604 of record NW_022995743.1, on the reverse strand, counting down.
CAGTTGACTGAAGTACAAGCGAACCTGTGGAGCATGGGAAAGGGATAAGCAAGTTAGTAGTGATATTTAATGTAAACAAATTATAGCTTCAATCAGACGTCGTGTGCTTTTTGCATGGCAAACGATCTCAGTAAAAGCTTCGTGTGGCTTCGGCTTATGAAGAGAGAAGCGCTGCAGCGGCAGAGAAAGAACTTCGTGTGCGCGCAGCGGCAGAGAAACGAACTTCGTTAGGCGACTGCGCGCAGCGGCAGAGCAGCAAGAAACGTTTTTGATTTCTTCCATGTTCGCTTTGCATGCAAGCGCACTATAATAGTGGAATGGCACAGTGGAATATTGGAATTTCGGTGCAAATGGAGACACAAATTGCCATGGGAAAGCCGCGACAAGCGAGTCAATCGAAACATTGCTTTTGCGTGCACTTTTCCCAGGGGGCGCTCTTATGTAATGCCAGCAGCTGCGCGATATCGACATGCTTTCCCGCTTTAATTACTCCCAAATGCAGCAGGCAGCAATTTAATTACAAAACGCTTTCGCTTTTCCGAACGCCAATCGATACAGATACAGATGGCGATTTGGGAGCGATAATTAAAGTTGTTTCACCAAAACGATTTCCTCAAACGTGCACAGCCACAATCTACAGTGGCGTTGGCTCGACTTTGAACTGGATTTGTGAGCAGCGTGGAAAAATCGAAACGAAAGCAAAAGTTGCCAGCGGGTGGCCTTCGGGTAATTTCACTTAATTAGTGCCCACAAATCGATAGGCGATGATAAAAGTAGACACGCCCCCTTGCTCGAGGCACGCCCTTACCTGATCTGGTCGCAGACCCGGCGGCACCCATGTGTACTCCTCCAGGGCACAGCCGCTATCATCGTCCGACTGCGAGTTGCGCTGAAAGTCCAGCTGCTGATGATGGCTGTGATGGTAGCCGGGGTGTCCGGCGGCAGCCACTGGATTCGGTCCGACAGCCGCCGCTGTGGCCGCCGTCTTGTAGCTGGCGGCCGTGCGCAGCGGCGATGCCACGGAGTTCAGTGGCAGATGACTGGGCGGCTGGCAGTGGCGTCGCTGGAGGGGCGACACAAAGTGACTGCCGCTGCCACTGCTGCCGGCTGAGGGCACATCGAGGTTGCTGGACGTGGCCGTGGATGCCACATTGCTGCTCAGCGATGCCTGCTGCAGCTGCAGCTGCAGCTGGGAGCTGCTGCTGGCCGCCAGCTCGCTGTGGCGATGTGCCACAAATGTCAGCCCTGTGCCGCCCGCCTCAATCTGCAGCAACTCGCTCTCCGTTTGTGTGTAGTAGCTGCTGTTGGGCAGTGGTTGCACCTGCCCCTGCCCCTGCCCCTGCCCCTGCTGTTGCTGTTGCATGTTGCACTGTTGCTTGCCACTCGAGCGAGGTGCGGGCGTGGGCTTGTATTTGCAGAGTACTTGCTGGCCGGTTTGAGTGCTGCAAAAGATAGAGAGAGAGTGAGAGAAATGAATATGAGGTAAGTACTGTGGTACGTGCACCATAAAGTGGCATTAAACCTTCACCAGTTAACCTGCAACTTATTTGCCCCATCGCAAGAGCTAAATCATTCCTGCAGCAGCTACAGCTGCATCTTCCGTCTGTTTGCAATTAGTCGAAAAATCCCATTCTGGTCGGAGAGTTCCTGCGGGCATTTCTAATGAGTTTTGACTGCAATTACGTCCGCTGTGGCATGCCGCAGCTGCTGCGCATGCGTGGCGATAAGTCCACAAAGTCTTTCCCAAATTGCAGCCGGACCGGACTCTCATAAAAGTCTGCTGGCTGCCGCTTTCTGTGCTGGACTTTCACTCGATTTGTGGCACGCTGCGCGATTATGCAGCCAAGCACAAATTCCAGCATGGCACACACACAGGGGCTTGGTCATGTTGCAGCTTTAATTCCGTGTCGTCTTTCTTTTAGCTTTCCTGTTTTTGTTTTATTTTGTAATTAAACAACAAATGTCGAGTGCCTGCATGTGAAATATGAAACTGAAATTCATTCGAAAAAAACGTTTTTGGAGCATGAATAGCCCAAGCCGGCCAGCTGTTGGCCATTAGGCGCTGCCAACTTTGTATTAACTAATCAACATACTATTCCCATTTCTTGTAAATTTATGCAAACGAAAGACATCACAATCAGAGAGAGAGAGCGAGAGAGAGAGACCATGAGACAACCTTCAGCTAACGAAGCGAATCCCACGGAGCCTACGCGGAAAGTGAAGGCACAAAAAAACTGATGGATGACCAGGAGCCATTAACACCTTACATATGGTTCACAGATCACACAGTCTGTGGGAGAAAGTTTGGCTGCGGCTCGTCTCAATGCAAATTTTGAGTTTGTTTTTTGTTTTTGTTTTCGTTGCTGCTCGCTCTGGGTCGTAGGCAAGGCCAGGGTAGTGCCAGTTTCAGTGCCAAAATGTTGATCGATCACAGGGTATGTGTGGTACTTTCTAAACCATTCGATCCATTCGCCGCGATTGTCCAAACAAAAGTCGAGGCATAATCTGTCAGTGAATGAATTGTGGCGCGAATTGTGATCGACCAAGCGCCAGTGCAGGGGCAGGGGCAGGGGCAGGCCGTGGCTCAGATCGATTCAAATCAAAGACACACAAATCCGCAGCCAAATCCAGCTGCCAAATATGGTTGGTCAGCAGCGGCTTGGATGGTTTTCTCTCTTCAACCAGCGACAAAAAACCTGTTGACGGTTTTCTATTGGTTTTTCTTTCCTATGGCTGTGCATGCATTTTCTGCATTAAAGCCATTTCGGCAAAAAGGCGCAAAATACAGACAGACACACAGACACATGTTGCATGCCACTGGCAATTGGTAGTGGCACTGGTTGTGGCATGACCAACTATGGCTTCAGCCGCTCTGGACATCTGGACATACATTTGGGTTAAGAAGATTTTGGCCTGAGTTTATTTGGTTTGATGTCTGTCATTTCCTTGATGGCCTGTCGCCCCGTTGCGCACATCTCAGGATAATTAAAATAAAACTCTTTGACACTTAAATCGAATGGTGGGGGAACGGTGGAATTGGGCTTGGGAAATCGTACTCCATTCCAACGAGCAGGTTTCGGGTCTTCGGGGAGCAGCGCCTGAAGACTCTTTTGGGAATTACTTGTCGCTATTTTTACGGTACATTGCAGCTTATGTGTGGTATTTGTTATTTGATTAATTAATTGCGCCAGGGGTAGATTTTCCGGTGTGCCAATAGAGCAAAAATATCTCTCGGTGGCTTGCCATTAACAATTTCAAAGCAGCAGATCTCCGCCAAATATCTGTGATCTCTGCACAATTTCTGATTGCAACAAACAGCTTCAGCTTCAATCTCAATCCCAATCCTATGCTCCGCTCATTAACGAATAATTTCGCAATTTCAGCACGTTTTGCCTCAGTTGGAAATGCCAGAAAACCATGCCACAGTGAGCTAATAATATCTCAATTATCTGCAACACCATGGAAATGGAATCGATTGCATTTCTATGCGCTTCACGATGTTACCACAAACACTCGAACTCGGACTACGGACTGCGGGACTCGTATTTCCACGATTTCATTAAATTTTAGACACGCAATTTCCCCAGAAAAAAAAGCAACAACCAGAGCCTGGATCAGGAACAGCAGCAACACGTAACTGGTTCAAAATCATTTAGGAACACACACACACACACACACACAGAGAGAGAGATGCACACACCCCACCCCACTGGAAACTCGTTTGGGAGCCTCTCCTGTGATTCTGAGAAAGACACAGACAGAGACAGAGACAGGGAATGGCCTGCAATTGAAGCAACAACGAAACGAAATTAATACGTAACATGCAATTCGTAATAATTGAAAAGACTTTTGTGTGCAGGATCTGTTGCGAGGCAATCCGCACCAAATTACTTTCACAATTGGCCCAAGAGATAAACGCCGATGCGGCCTGGCATTAGGCCTACTAATGCTTGATTATCCCCCTGGCTAGCACACGATCTGTGTCTAGATCTCCGATCTGTATCACGCATCCCAAAAGGAAATCCCCAGCGCATTGGGGCGTGGCCCGGACCCAGGCATTATGAAATCAGTTTCGTTCAATGGCCCCCCCAACTCGTGACCTTGTTGCGTGTTCTCCATTGTGTGGAGCCACTCAAATAACGAAATATTGCTATGCATTCTCTGCCTCTCAGTTTGAGTTTCGGGTTAAACGGTCGCTTTTGACTGCATTTACGTCACACACGAACAAAGGCCACGAAAACGCGAGGCAACCCGAAACTTCGCCCTGCGAACATAAACAGCCACAAAAAAATGTCCGTACATGCAATCGCGTCATATATTGCACGTGTTGCTGTCGCTCAACGTTTTTATGCATCGGCTCCTTCTTTTTCTTTATGGGCTTTTCGTATGAACATGAACACATTTTTGTGTGCCTGTCCACACGGCTTGACTTTGGTTTGGCTTGGCTTGGGTGTTGGGTTCGTTTTGGCTGCTCGGCTACGGGAGGTTCGACAAGAGTTTGGGTTCGGGTGCTGCTGCTCAATGGGCAGGTAGACAGCCAGCCAGTTAGGCCCGTTGCGCAAGTTCCACTCTCGCGCGCACTCTCTCTCTCTCTCTCTCTCTCGCAGAACCCTCCTCTCTTTATCGACGAGTGTGCTGCCTGCTGCAACGCCTCTTTAAGTACCGCGTAGTGATTTAGTGCGGTGTTACCGTTAGACCAGGCTAGTGATAAGCTCTCTGCGACTACGTCGTTGGGTCTACACTGGATCTATTCGGTGGGTTCGCCGCAGAGAGGAGCATCACAGCATCTCAGCTGCAGCTTCAGCTTCAGCATCAACTAAAATGCATAATTAATCGCAGAGGCCACAAGCGGCAGCGGCAGGAGCAGCCAGTGCACAGCCCACACTGGCTGTTGAATGTTGCATGTTGCATGTGGCATGTGAAACCAACTCCACTCAAGTCGAGTCAAGTCGACTGGTGCGGTGCGGCGTGTGTGTGTTGTTGCTTGAGCTGATTCGCGTTCCGTCATTAACAGCTTTTGCTTAATTTTATGCAGACTGCCGCTGTCTCCCCCCCCCCCCCCCCCCTTGTCCCGCTGTCAACAGCTTTAGACACGTTTCAGCGATTTTCATGTTGCATGGCTCGTTCTAATTTATGCAAAATGTTGTTCCTCTTCTGTAATTCATTTCGTTTTGTGCTCGTGAATTCTCTTTGCTTCCACTGCTCTCTGCTCTTCGCTGCTCTCTTCTCTTCGTTTTCTACTCACCCCCCTGCCGCTTGTTTTGGGGAATTTTCTTGAAACTTAAATGCGCGTTTTAGCCAACTCGTTTCGTGCTTCATTAGTTCAAGTTGATGGCCAAGTCTTTATCTCTCTCTCTCTGTTTTATTGATTTCTCTGTTCAAATTAGCTGCTGGATAATTGTTATTAACAAAAATAGTTTTGACTTATGCAATCGTAGAAAGTCGCTTGGCATCGCTAAATATCCATTTCCAATCGGAATTTCCCAACTTTGTATCGCTGCACTCGTTCCGTTCCCAGCAGTTCCTACACTTTGTTGGCTGTGAATTCCTGAGCTGCCAGTGTGCTCCCACAGTTCTTAGAGACATAAATTAAATATCCTCTCTAATTTGATGTACTCCACTTAATGATGATGGGAGCTGGGACGGGGCTGATGATTGAAGCTGATGATAAATGTAATTGCTCTCTCGCCATCTCCAGCTACAGCTCCGGCACATCAAATTAAGGCACATCAAAGCAAAGATTATGTTTGGGAATTGGAGATGAAGAATAGGCACAGAGAGAGAGAGAGATACAGAGACACGGACAATAAGTTGATTAAATTAAAGTGCGTTACAGCCCAAACCAAAATAATGGAAACGGCCAAAGTCTGTTTTTCGTAGAAACTCGGTGAAATCGGAGGAGAACAAAGCAGAGACCGAGAACAAGAACAAGAACAACTCAAAAAGCAAAGCCAAGTAAATGTTGCTGTAAAATTTATTGTCTGTTCTCGTATGACAGCGCCAAGCAAATCCATCGAACCATGAAACGCGAGCAGAGTTCCAAAACAAAACAAAACAAAACAGAAGAGAAGAGGAGCTTCTCCCCAATGGAATGGATGGATGGATGGATGGATGGATGGATGGATGGTTATATGGATGTGTCTGTGGCCAACAGGTGGGCAGTGGCGGGTAGTGACTGGTTTCAGCTGTTGGAACGTGGGAATCTAGTTTCAGTGCAGCCAAAAAGCAATTACCGAAAAATAATGTCCAACTTAAGCGCAATACACAGGGGAGGGTATTGCTTCGACGTTCTTGCGGTTGCATTTCGTCTCTCTTCCTACTCCTACTCCTCCTTTTTCTACGCTGCATTCACCTGACCATGACTCGGAGTGCAACAAATGATGGCCAGGGGTTGGTCGCTGTGCACCCAACTATGACTATTTTGGTTTGTGCTTCGGCAAGCAGAGCAAGAACAGTTCACAGCCCAAAAAGGATGTTTGGCTTTATAATTAATGATGGCATATGGAGTGTGGAGAGAGCCAAGTGATACTTTCCCACACAAAAGCTCCTCGCACGCACGCAACTGTAACTGTAACTGCACTCGTTCCACTTTCAATATTTCATTTTGCATTTCGCATTTGCAATTGAAATTCCATTGAGGCGTAAAAGGATTACGGACATGAGGGGGAACATGGCGTTTGATCAGCCGCCAAGACTTCCTACATGACTCAAACTCAAGCACAGAGATGCACAGGGAAACATTCATAGATGAGCAGACGGGGAGAGAGTGAGAGAGTGAGAGAGAGACACACAGAGAGGGGGACGGACGTTGCTAACTGTAACTGTAATGGCCATTGCCATGCCAATGTCAAAATCGTGTAGGTCCCCGCTCAGAACATGACAACTGACAAAAGCAACAACAAGCAGCTGACGGACAGGCAATGTGACGTTGCAGACAAACAAACATCGGAATCAGCAGCAGCAGCGTCTCCATCTGCATTTGAAACAACAACAACAACAACAACATTTCAATTAACAAAAGGGGCAGGCAAGAGCCAGAGTACAGAGTACAGAGAGGGTGCTAGTTGGTGGGGACAGAGCAGAGGCTAGGCAGCATCCTCGTCGTCGTCTAATCGCCGCCTGTCAAAATAAAGTTGTTTGTGTGTTGCATCTCGGGAGAAGCTCCTTAGACAAACAAGACACAAAACCACACTGAGCGAAATGAATGAAACAAAGCTGCACAGAGCAGAGGAAGTATCAGTCGCCACTCAGCATCGTGGAACAAAGTCCACCTTAAGCGACCAAAAATGTAAATACAATGCTGATGCAAATGTAGAAACATAAAGATAACCAAATACGCGCATATTTAGAGGCTACTTTGAAGTTGCTCCATTAGAAACTAGAGTGGACAGTGACTGGCATTCCATTCCCATTTGGCTGCCTTCTCGCAGTGCAGAGCCAAAGCCTTGCGGCTGCCTGCATTCATGTGTATCTGCTAAAATGCGCAATTAAGTCATCAAATGTTTGGCCCGAGTGTCCAAGTGTCTTGACACAGCAGCCGGACAGATGGATAGACCCAAAGCAGTGCAGCGCGCATTAGACTAATGCATTTGGGTGCAACCAGGAAGCCAAGACACTCAGTCCCGTTCCCGTTTCAGCTGCTGTTCACTCGAGAGCGAAAATGTTAGAGCCGAGCCCCAACTTTTACTATTTAAGAGTACAAACATACTGCTGAGAGAACTGCTAATGAAGCCTGAATGGGGAGACTTGGCCAAGTCTGCGAACAGGATCTTGTTAGAGCAGCTCAGAACCGTTAGAGGCGTTCGCAAGTGGCAGTGACTTCACTTCGGACTCCAATTTATCAAGTGGAATTGCTAGGGTACCGCACCGCAGCACTGCAGCCCAGCGGCGTCTCATTAACGCGTCGCAAATCGCGAGTCGCGTAGGCGTCGGCACATACAATATGGGAATGACTTCGCGTTGCTTCGGTTCGGTTTGGCTTCGGCTTCGGCTTCACCGTGGCGATTGATGCTGACGATTGTGTTTGACTTGACCCCACCGCTCGCTCTGTCTGCTGTTCTGCCCTTCCTCTGCAGCTCTCCCGTTCTCGCATTCTCTCTGCACGCCTAAGCGAACTGTGATCTGCGCTCTGCCGACTGCGCTCTCTGTTCTGTGCATGCGCTGCCGTAGGTGGCGGACCAACACGTGTTTTCTTAGCTAAATTGCTATCGAGGATTGGGCCATGAATACTGGCTTTCTCCTGCCACTACGTGTGAGTGTAAATTAATTTGCGGCACTCGCCGCTATCACGACTATCAACTTGACAGAGAGCTGTGCGGGCGAGCCAGCACTTTCACAGGCCATGCCGCAAAGAAAACACCCAAAGCTGCCGTATGGAGTGACATTTGTGCCAGTTTGCTAAATTTACATTTGATTCTGTGTTTAATTCCCTGATTGATGGCAATTTCTAAAATCTAATTTTGACCAAGACTGAAATGACAAACAAAATTCGCTGTGCTGTGCTGTGCTCTGTGTGGGAGCTCTGCAATTACACGCGTATTTTTGGGTAATTGTCTGGGCAAAACACACTCGGACTTTGACTCTGCCATGAGAGGGCATGTTTCTCGGTCTGTCTGTCTGCCAGCCCACCTTCCATTGAATGTACAAAACGATGGCCATTAAATTAATTACATTCGGCTGCTGCGCTCCATCCAATTTTCAATTAAACATAAATTACGAAAAAATTCAACTGGTTAGAACGTCAGCCACAAGCGACCTCTGGCCGCAGCCGCAGCGGCAGCCTTCACCTCCTACTCCAGCTTCGGCTCTGAGTTATGGCCACTAAATTGCTGCCACTCGCACAATGGCTGGGATCAAGCGCAAGATAATCGCCAGCAACAGGAAATATAATAAGCTGCCACAGCAACGCCCTTCAATTTGCGGCTGCCCCAACCATAGGCTAATTTTATTTGCGGTTTTCGATTTTATTTCATATAAACACAAATTTTCTCCCTCTCTCTTTCGATAAAACATAAATTGAATTTCCTTCCAACTTGCAACAAAATCAATCAACTTGTCTGTCTGCCCTCTGTCTGCCCTCTCTCCACCCATTTCCCTAGTCAATTTTTGTGTGTTTTTTTAATGCGTTTTATGGTTGCCCGATGGGCTGTGTATCTCCTCATGTATAAACAGTGCCCTTTGTCTCTGGGTTATACAATTCTTTAGCATCGAAGATTGTGTCACTGCTTTGTGGCGGAGTTCTCTGGCAGCTTTTTTGATTGCTTTCTTGTGTGCTGACAGCCAAAGCAAAGGCTCCATGCGCCGCGCCCCGTGCAAAAATTAATTAGAAAATATTTCATGTGGAGAGAGAGTGGAAGCAGCTGCAAGAGGCAACAGTTTAAGAGGCGTTACTTGATATGTCTGCAAATCAGTTAAAGCTCTTTTCTTTTTGCCATTTCAATTAAAATGCCATACATCAGGGTCTGCCCATCGAATGCAATTAAAATCAAATGCGTAGCTCATTTGGAAATCAAAGCAAGTCGTTAGGCGATAAGCCATGAGGCTGTAGAACGGAGGACCACCCGTGTCTGCCTTTTGCCAACTTCAATTAGCCGGCAGCCAACTGGCCCGACAGCAAAGAGAAAAGAGAAGGCCGACAGAGGCGCCCATTTATTTATTTCATTGTACACAGCCGGAGACAGCCAGGGGGAAGACTCGGCGGGGCCTATGCAAAGTGTTCTTCTGCGCGCTTAATTACGCTTTAAGTAGCCGCCAGTCAATATTGATTTTGGTTTATTTAAACTGGAAATTTAATAGCCCCAGCCGATTGCTAATGGCTCGTGTGTGGGGAGTCGTCTCCGATTACGCACAGCCAAGATATGCGGCACACACTTTCCATCAATATTTTTATGGCCAAAGTGGTTCCACTTTCGCAAATCTAATTAACAGTTTGTGACGATTTATGGAACAGAACAGCGATGTAAATGCAAATGCAAATGCAGCAGCGAGGCAAGAGAAGAGATCTGCAAGATGCCAAAGTTTCACCAAAGCAAAGCCCAACCCATCGAAGGGCACTCAGTCATGCGGCAGGAGAAGAGAACTCACTTTATGGAGACGACACATGGAATTTATGAGTGCGCGGAGCATCCTTTCAGGCACAAACACAATGTGACAGGGGGCAGTGAGGGGACTGGAGGCTGTACCCACTGGAGCTGAAGTTGTGCCAACTTTGCTTAAGGCAAAGCCCGAAGGCAGCCAGGGCCAAGCGGCTGTTGCCACTTAGCCGGCGTGCAATTCATTTGCCAGCCAACAAAACTTGACAAAGAAGGAGTCTGCCAGCGCACGTGCTGCCGGGCAACTTGATAAATAACTTTTCGGTGTCAGTTTGGCAAATAGTTGGGCATTAATAACACCTTCTTAGCGGACACCAAAGAGTCTCCCCAGCGTCTGCCCGAGAGCTGACAGAGCCGCTTAAGTGCGATTATGGCTGCAAAAGATCGCTGACTGTCGCTGCATGACCCGCAGAGGCTTTACTTTCAACACGATTGAAACTGAGACCGAGTGATCTCAGAGAATGCCCAAAGGAAGTCTCAGTGCCAGAACACAATTTGAACAGCTTTTCGTGCGTTTTAAACAATCAATTTTGATGTTCAGTTGTAGCTCTAATTAATATTTAAACGGCAAACTGACAGCCTCCCTGCCTGCATTTCCCACCCAAATTATTTCATTGTTTAAGCCATCGAGCACACATATTGCAGCAGGCCAGCTGTGGGACTGTGGCTCAGAACTCGACGCATATAAAGCCATAAAGCTATTAAGCAGCCATTAAATTGGCCCATAAAGTGGTTTCCACTCACCCAATCCCAATCCCAAATCCCAAATCCCCATTTGATGGCCTCTTAAAACCGAAAAATGTAAAGCTCATCAAATGGATTTCAAATTAGTTTAAAGCGAGGAACCCCAACCCCAAGCCACTCCTCGTCACCGCTTATCGGCAAGAGTTATGGCCAAAAGGAAAACTTACATTTTGGCTGCCGCTGCCGCTGCCGCTCCCATGACTCGGACTGTTGCTGTTGCTGTCGCTGGCGGCTGTGGCTGTGGCTGTGGCTGTGACTGTTGCGGCCTCTTTGAGTGGCCATCAAATCTGGCCAATTGTTCTTCAATATCGCTTAGCTGTATATCGTCGGCCATGGCCCGATTGAAGTAACAAAACGCATCCTTGCGGTCCGCTTTGATTAGCTGCTCCGTGTCCTTGTTGTGCAGCCAGAGAGCGTTGCGATTTCTACACAAATTCAAATTGCGCAATTCACTGACCGGCAGGGACAGCGCCAAGGATCGACTGGCCCCTGGCTGCTGTCCCTGTTGCAGCTTGGACAACTGCGCGGCACTCAGGCTGCCCGTTAGCATGGCCACCTCCACGTCGTCGTCGGTCTCGCCGTTGCAGGAGATGCCCGAGGAGTGGAATTGCTCGTCGCAGGTTGGCAGCTTCTGCAGGCTGCTCGCCTGCTGCGAGTGACTCTGGGCCACGGCCATGGCCAGGCTGGCTGCGGGCGACTCATTGGGCAGCTCCAGCGCTATCTCGTAGGGCGCCAGCGTGAGCTTTGGCTTCGGCTTGGTCTTCGTTCGCACCGCGGACTTCACCACGCACTTGGCTGTGGCGGCGGGGGTGGAGGCTGCGCGGTTCTTCGAGCAGCTGGCCTTCGGCGGCTTCCTCGGCGAAAGCTTCGTCACTGTGGACAGACGCGACTGCTGCGTGCTCTGCTGCTGCGGCTGCTGCTGCGGCTGCGGCTGCGGCTGCACGGCTTCGGGTTTCTCCCGCTCCCGCTCTGCAGACACACCGCGACGTCGACTCCTGCGTATGCTGGGCATGTTCCGCGGAAAGAGTTTGCTCGGCAGCTCCGCCTGGGAGCTTTTGGACAGACTGTCGCTGGGACTGCCGCTGCTCTCCGTGGTGGCTGTGCTGCCGCTGGACACTGTGTTGGCCAGCACCGAGGCGCACTCGCTGGCCATGACTATCTCGCGATAGTTCTTGGACTGGTCTTGATGCGCCTGCGGCAGGCAGATCTTCCACCAGCGTTTCTTCGAGAGTTTGGGTATCATTTTTCCAGGGGGAGGCACGCGTCAATCACGCAGCAAATCAATCAATTGACACATTAACCGTACGCGGGAACACACCTTAAGCGGAAAGCGCAACGACAATTAGTGTCGCCAGCAATTAACGGGCAATCCGCTTGCTCCAATTACGTGCCAAACGCGTAGCCCGATATCAACCGGAAAATATGGGAAAAAACACGCAGACGAACCGCTCGCTTTGAGGCCGTGGAATAGACTGAAGATTGAAGATCGCTTTGGCGGCTTTGGGGCGCGCGCGTAGAAAGTTGCTGACGGCCGCGCTGGCCAGGTTGGTGCAGGTCAAACTCACCACGAACCAAACACACACCACAAACACGCTCCCTCTCTCGCTCTCTCTTTTGCTTACAGCAAGTGCAGGCGGCGGACAGGTACCTGCTTTGAGTCAACTTTTGAGTGCATTTCGTGGTGTGGTTTGAGCGCATTCTGGCGGAGCCTCAGCCCCTTGGAAGTGGCAGATTTCTGAGTTGTAGCAGCAGCTACTGGTTGCCTGCCTGTTCTCGTTGATTGTTTAGTTGTCTTCAGGCCATTTGACACATTTCAGGCCGTTTAGTGATTGACCCATTTCAAGCAGCAACCGGACAGCGGACGGCGGACAGCGGAGAGCCGCAGGAGGGTGCAAGCCTAAGCGGAACTGAATGGCCATTGGGCGTTTTGTTGCCACATTAGCAGCCAGTCATTATGCTGCTTGGTTAAGTGAAAAGAGCCAGAGGTGGGCCACTAAAGAGTCAATCAAAAAGGGTGTTTAGGGAATTATTTTTAACTGATTTTTTAACCCAGCAATTAAATTACTATGTTGCCCCACAACTAATTACATTTTAAAAACATTTATCAAGCGAGAGCGAAAATAAACAAACTTTCCAACTTACTCTTAGAACTTTCCCAATTGCTTGGCCATTTTGCAGCGCGCTGCCGTACCACAAATTGTTTCTGGCCAACTGTAATGAGAGACGAGAAACAAATAAATTAATTTTCCGCATTTACGCAAGTCAAATATAGGAGCAAAAGAGCGAAGAGTGGCCAAAAAGTGTTGCAACTAATTGAGAGAACGACAGCAAACATAGAACATGAAACGGCAAACGGCAAATGGCAGATGGAAAATGGCTGCAAGACAAACAAAGAGAAGTGCCAAAAGTATTTTAATTGCCATGAGATGGCGGCATCAAAAGTTTATTTGACAGTTGAAACAACTGAAACAATTCATGAAACAATTTTGATTAAAAGTGCGACACGCAGAGCTGTACAGATGTCAGCGAATGTAGTTGGCAGCTGCCAGTAGAACGTGCAGGACGCGGCAGGACTACACTTCACACTCCATTCTCAACAGGTAAAAGTCAGCGCAGCAAAACCCACGTAGAACTCGAGTAACTCTGGTAAAACAACGGGTGCCCCCAGAGGTCGTAAAAGTTGAGATTTGAACGCGCCACGCCACGCCACGCCACATCGTACACGTGTTAGATGAAAGTTGCAAGCACTCGGAAAGGACTGCGACTGGGAGGAAAGTGTTTGGGTACAGCTGACGCCACTACGCGCTGCAAGATGGCGCCATAAAGCACTAAAAAGTATTAAAACAATTTACACTTTGTAAAAAAGAGCTAGAGAGCGAGCAGCAACCAAAAACAACTGTAACAAAAAACTGTTGTGCGGCTTGTACGCAGCACGTCTGGTTGGATGGGATTGGATTGGGGTGGGTGTCTCCGCGTCGGGGGGCCCGCTTGTTGTAGTTGTTATTTGTATTTATTTTTCCAACATGGCGCCCTGTCATAATCATAACTGTAGCACAGCGGGACGGGACCATGACAACAATTTGAAAGTGTGCGAGGGAGGGAGGCAGCCAGTGAACGTTATAAAAATAAAATCAAGGCTGCCGCTGACAATCGCGTTATCATAATTCCTTTCAACTAAATTCAAATAGAATTTCCCGCCCATTTGCATAAACAACGCGAGCGAGAAAGTCGTAAAGTGAAAAATTGCAAAAATATATAGGAGACACACACACAGACACACACCGTATTGTGTCTTACCCGTAATAAGGCGAGTGTGCAAAGGGAAAGGGAATCGGTGAGAGGGAGAAAGCAGGAGGCGTAAGCACTCGAATGGGGCGGACGGATGGAACAGAACAGAACGTGAAACGAGTAAAGCTGCAATTGCGCGCTCAACGGTAAAGGTGGTACAGTGGAAAGCAACGCGAAATAAAGGCAGAAAAAACTAGATGGGGAGAGCAAAGCAGAGATACTTCTTTTGTATTTCTACCAGCGAACGGCAGCGGTGTTTGCCGTGTGCATAGTAAAAGATCTCGGGCAGCGCAGTCAGCGCACGCACAGCGTAAAAGCTTCGCATGTTTCCAGCATATGCAGCGGCAGCTAAAGAACTTTGATCGGCTGCGCGCAGCGGCAGAGAAGCAAGAAACGTTTTTGACTTCGTGTCTGCTGTCTGTGCACACAAGCTTCTTTCTACCTTCTTATACCTAGCAAAACTTGCATTCTGCTTTAACTTTTCAGCGTTGCGCTTCACTTTTCAACCACTGTAAGCCCCTCTATGCAATTCTTTCATTACATCCGCACGAGCAAAAACAAGAGGGAGCAACATTTATATGAGATGCGTACCCCCAATCCGCTTGCCAATCTCAGCGGCAGTTCCTCCTGCCGACTTCCTCTTAAGACAATAAGCACCGCTGAGCAGGCAGCTGGTGGAGAGAGAGAGAGAGAGAGAGAGAGAGAGGAGAAAGCAGCAGGAGAGGCCACACACATACACTCGAACAGGCGCTGTGTAGGCGGCAAATGTTTCCCTAATGATGACGTCCCCGCCGCGACACTGCTGCTGTCACTCCTGCTGCTGCTGCTGCTCCTGCTGCGTATGAATTGTTGTCGCTGGCGGGGAAATGTGGCAAAAAGTCTGAAGTGTTGCCTGCGTTGAGGGGAGCAGCGTGGAGGCATCGTAATATTTATGAAAAATATTTTTGTATGAAAACCAAAGACAATAGCTACAGTGGAGAACGGAGAGACGTGAAGTGAAGTGTGGGAGAGAGAGTCGTGAAGTGTTGGTGGGAGACGCAATGCAATGATTACGTTGATTTACCAAATGGCGCTGATGACAGTCGAGCGTTGATGGTGCTACGCAGGGAGGCCGGGTAGGAGATGCATACCAGGGGGTGCCTCTACGTCGTGAGTTTACTGATTTTTAATTAAAAAAGGAAAAGGAAAAAAAAGGAGAAGCATCAGCGGAGGAAATGAAACCCAACCGCGGGTGAGAGCAACAAAAAGAAAGGAGAGAGAGAGAACGAGAAAAAAAAGCTCAAAGTGCGCGTCAGAAGGTTTCCTTTTGTTAATCGACTTGATGGTAAATATTTTCTTGCTGCCACCCCGCCCTTATTTGACTACAATTGTTTGTCATTGGTTCTAGGACTGTTACTGGGGGACCTGCGACTGTTGCTGCCCTGCACCCAAAAATCTCACCCTCGCACGTCTGCACCTGTCGCCCGGCCTGGCAGCCAGCGGCTTCTTCCCCCATGAGAGGAGTGTGCTGCAACATTTGCCTTTGTTATTTATGGCATTGTTGTTGCCACGTGATGCTGCCTGCCAGTCGTCGTCGTCCTGCTTTTCGATGTCGCCAGTTGATGCGTGCCGCTTTTTTTTCTGCTATTTGCTGTTGATTCTTCACGCCTCCGCACGGGGGACTACGTCGAGGTTTGTGTTTTTCATTTGACAAACATTTTGCTGTCAGCAGCAGATGAGCAAAATCTTTGAGTTGCGAAATGATTAGAAATGTTGCTATGATGGTTATCGTTAGTACAAATGCTACAGATGCTCTTACATTGAAAAATATACAACTGCTAAATTTAATTTACTGCTGGCAGCCCCTGTCTGTGTTTGTGGGTGTGTGTCTGTGCGTGCCTTTTGCTTGGGCGACCTCAAACCGATTTTATTACATAACAGAGAACTAACAGAGAACTAACAGTGAACCAAACAGCGAGCTAACAGCGGAGCTTCGGGTGTTGTTCAGTCAGAGGGCAGACCGATCACTTGCTCCCATCCTTCTCATCCTTGTCCGCCTTGGCGCGGCGCGTTGCCTTCTTCTTCTCGTACATCTTCATCAGTTGCTTCTTGCTCGGAATCGGCTTGATGTAGCCACGTTTCACCAAAAACTTGATCGACAACGTCGTGCCGCCCAATGTGACTGAGTAACGCAGTGGCGTCACCACCTTAAAACACAGAAAGGCGATGGCAAAGTGGCCCATGTCGGAGGACTGCACCTTCTCGATAATTGACTCGCTCAGATGCGCGTATTGCAGCAGCGCGGGCACATCCACGCCGATTTTGGAGAGATAGTAGAAGCCGCCAAACCAGCACATCGATGTCACACAATGCACAGGGATGAGGACATACCAATACTGTTTGTACATGTGCCTGAACCTGACGAACAGCCCCATGTTGGTGGCATCCCCAAACAAGTCAGAGGTCTTGATGGAGTCTGTCTGGTTGCTGCTGCTGCTGCTGACCACTGGTGCTGCGGCTGGGGTTGGCTGTGCGCACTTTTGGCAAAGGTTTCTGTAGCATTTGGCTGCCTGAGCTGTTGGCGAGCTGCTGCTGCTGCTGCTGAGTATGTTTGTTTTCGTAGTCAAAAAGCTAGCAAGTTTTCGATGCTTCTGTGCGGCATGTCCGATGAGCCGCGTGAGTTGTGATATGATTGGCATTACGGTTTTGAGTTTTGGAGCCAGCAGAAGGCAGTTGCTGTTGCTCTGAGCTGACTGCTGATGAATATTTCTAGCTCGTTCGTTTGACTGCTATTGTCGATGTTGCCCTGCTTTTTGTCTATAGTTCACACATCACAGCCAAGTTGATTCTATGAATATTAGTTCTAGGCATGACCCACACATGTTTAAGTGCGTTTGTGTGCACACAGAAGTCAAAAACGTTTCTTGCTTCTCTGCCGCTGCGCGCTGCCGATCAAAGTTCTTTCTCTGCCGCGACGGCGGTTCTCGGTGCATGGGCCGAAGCCACACGAAGCTTTTACGCTGTGCTGCCTGACTGCTGACTGCGCTGCCCGAAATCTTTTTCTGTGCACAGATCCGAGCATTTCACTTATTGCTTATTCCTTTTTGCAACGGCTTTTGCTATTGGGGTTGTTGGTTTTTTAAATAATTAAATGGCAGAGAGCATAATTGTAATTTAATTAAATTTACTGCTAGTAGCCCACGTGTTTGTGTGTGTCTGTTCGTGGTTTCTCTGCGGGGCGTCCTCAAACGATTACATAACATAACATAGAACTAACAGAGAACTGAACAGCGAACCAACAGCGAACTAACAGCGGAGCTTCGGGTGTAGCTTATTCCTCTGTCAGAGGGCATGCCGATCACTTTTTCCCATCCTTCTCTGCCTTTTTCTTCTCGTACATCTTAATTAGTTCTTTCTTGGTCGGAATCGGCTTGATGTAGCCCCGTGCCACTAGATACTTGATCGACAATGTCGTGGTGCCCAATGTGACTACGTAACGCAGTGGCGTTGCCACCTTGTAGCACAGATAGGCGATGGCATAGTATCCCTTGTCGGAGGACTTCACCTTCTCAATGATCGTCTCGCTCAGATGCACATACTGCAACAGCGCGGGCACATCAACGCCGCTTTTGGCTAGAAAGTAGAAGCCGACCAGCCAGCCAGCCGATGTCACCCAATGCACCGGAATGAGAACATACCAATATTGTTTATACATGTGCCTGAACGCGGCGAACAGCCCCATGTTGGAGTCATTGGAGGCTGGAGTTGGCTGTGCGGACTTTTGGCAAAGGCTTCTGTGGCCCGTGGCGGCTGCCGTTTTCGTCCACTGAGCGGCCAGTTTGCTGCCGCCGTAAAGGACACATCTTGTGTTTGTCTTCGTAGTCAAAAAGCTCGCAAGTATCCGCTGCTGCCGTGCACCTTGGCAAAGGAGCCGCGTGAGCTGTGACATGACTGCCACTGTTAGCATTTGCTCTGTTGATTGTTGATGAATATTTGTTGCTCGTTCGTTTGACTGTTATTGTCGATGTTGCCCTGCTTTTCGTCTACATGTCAGACAAAGTCAGACACGAAGTCAAAAACGTTTCTTGCTTCTCTGCCGCTGCGCGGTCTCGATCAATTGTGCATCGGGCATACGAAGTTCGTTCTCTGCCGCTGCGCGCAGCTCTTTCTCTGTTGCTGCGGCTGTTCTCTGTGCACACGAAGCTTTGAACGCTCTGCTTGTACCGACTGCGCTGCCCAAGATCTGTTTCTATGCACAAATCTCAGCATTCCTCTTATTGCCCATTCCCTTTTGCCCTTCTCTCAAGTTTTTGGGGTTGTTGTTCGATTGGCAGCAGATGTTCAGATCAGATTAGCAATTTACGCATTTCTTTGAGCAAAAGTAACAGTGACAGTGGCTAGTGGGAGTTGCTTGGAGTTGCTTCCCCTTGCTTTTGTCCAGCGTTGGTGCTGGTATTGACAGCTATTAATTCAACATTTCTGCACATATTGTTTGGCCATTTGTCAGGCAACTTGTTGACAGGCACACGTACATAATTAGCCAACATATTTTTTGTGTGAAAGTGAAAGGCGGCATTGCACATGTCGATGATTCGTTGCAAAAATTCAGCACAAAAACTGTCATCGCTGGGACGCCGCTGTGTGCACAACACTCAAAGGGGACATGGCATGGAACATTGGTGGGGGCGGGGACGGGGGATAAAAGTAAATGTGTACATAATTAAATGGCAATGCGTATAGAGTACACACAAACAATGAGTGGACAATGGACAGGGAACTGGTTCGAACCAACACCCTCAATTAGGAGACGTTGACACGAGGCAAACAAATAAAACGTGAGCGCCGCAGGGGCAAACATTTTCAAACACAATGAGAAGTGAAGAGTGAAGAGTGCCCACCCACGCCTATGACAAGTACAACCCCCACTGTGCTCAGAATCTATGAATATTGAATGGGCCGCCACTGTCGCTGCCATCAAATCAAGCAGAAAAGGAAAGCTCTCTGTGTGTATTTGTCTTAGTTAATAAACAAAGCTTTCCGTCTGTGTGTGTGTGTGTGTGTGTGTAAATAATTAAATTCTTAATTATCTCCAGCCAGCAGCAGCAGCAGCAGCAGCAGCGGAGGAGGAGGAGGAGTAACACCTCGTAAAGTCTCATATGCAGAGGAAGGCTCGAGGTTTTTTCGTACTAAAGGAATGCCTTTAACCGACACACTGTCACATTCACTTAATTAACTTTAATAATTCATATGTGTGGCATGCCACAGCAACTTTTGCTTGAAGCAGGTAGTAGCAGGACTTACACTCCACCCACCAGTTAAGTGGAAATAATGTTTTCCCGACAATGTCAGCGCCACGGCAACTAATGAGCGAATTAGTATTCATTATAAGGTGTCGCCTCGGGATGATGGGCAAGCTGCTCCTCCCTCTGCTGCTGCTTTCTTCTATTCCCTTTTCCACTTGCATTTGCATACGTAATTCCCGTGGCTTATCGGCCGTGCGTGGGCGTGTCAGAGTGGCAAAATTAAAATAAATTGTAATTCCAGCAGATAGTTCTGCCCGTAGTTGTGGTTCTTCCATGTAGTTCTGGTAAGTGTTAACGATGGCAGTGGGAACTACGAGGGAGAGACCCGCCTGGGGGCACCATTGTCTGGCGGGGATTGACTCGAGCTGTGGCACAGATAAGCCAGGTGAAATGCTAATAAAGCAGCTAATTAAAGTAGATATTTAATGTGTCTCAGTAGCTCCTTGGAGTGATGGAATTTCACAGTAAGTAGTCGCGAAAAGCAGCTTCTTGGAGTGGCATTTGGCTCCCAAAATGGAAGGTTGAGACACGAGTTTAATTGATCAATTTGATGTGCATTCTTGCCCCAACTAAAATTAGTTTTAAAAATGTATTTTAGCTCCATAGAATTCTGCTTTTCATCCACCTTCCTGCTATTGTCCCAAAGTCTTAACCCCCGGCTGCCAGCTCTTTTGTGTCCAGCATTAATTCCCATTGAACGCCTTTTAGGCAAGTCAAAAGCTCGTCAATTATCCCTTTGTATCCCGCTGTTCCTGTTTTCCGATTTCAAAGCCCAAATTACGCATTCATATCACATGACAGAAGGTGTCCTCCTGCCTCATTACCATGACCTTCAGTCAAGCGGGGGCAGAGGCAGTGACAGGAACCTGTAACGGTCTATTGTTGGGGCCACTTGATTGTCAGTTGAGACGCACTTGAAGCAGGACTAAACACTGAACTTGAAGTTCATTACGGCTTACCCGACAAACGGCAGCCCTTGTCTTTGTCTTGGTCTTGGTCTTAGCCTTGTCGCAAGTTTGTTGACTTCTAATCCAATTAGAAACTGTTGTTGGTGGCACGTACTTTCTGTTGAACTTCTCGATGGACTTTCACTGGCTCGTTAAGCAATTTGCGCGCTCAACCGAGACGAAACGAAACGAAACGAAACGCACAGAAATTTAATTCACAGACAAAGAGTCGAGCAGGAGTCGCGGAGTGCAAATTCAATTTGTTAACATTTCAATTTTCAATTTTCACCTTCGTTATTCAATTATGCACGGAGGGAACACGCACACTCACTCACTCCTGCCGCAGGATACGCGAATATTCATTAGAACGAGCTCAAACCCTTCTCTGGCAGCGAGTCCTTTGACTGTCAATCATCAAACAAAGGCAAAACTCGACACTCGATCCAACGGAAGACGCGTGCCAAAAGGATATCTTACAACCAGCAAAAGGACACCGATAGCTCCGCCTGTGCGTTGTGTGCTGCCGCGAGTGTAAACCGCAACTGAAATGCGAGCGAACTCCTGTCCGTGCGGTGCCCGGCTGTCTGGCAAGGACACGCTGCATGCTGCACGCTGGTGCCGTCGTGTCTGGCGTCAAGTGGGTGCGTGTGCTTGTGGCACATTGTTTTGGTTTGCCCCACAGCCGGCTTCGAACCGCGTTGCATACGCACAGGCGCACTGCAAAAAGCTCTCTTCGGCCGCCCGCAAAGAGCGCCGCAAAAGAGAGTTTGCTTTCTCTTTGCTTTGTATTTTGTTTGTTTTGATTGGCGGCCTAACAAATTATTCAGTTCCTTATCGAAACCAATCAGCCAGTCAATCAATTAAAAACTATTTGAATAACTAATAGTAGAGCGAATATTTAATTGCTATCAAAAATATGCACAAGAAAAGCCAGCAAATGTGGCATGCTTGGAACTCAAATAATGAATAAATGGAGCTGTGCAAATATGCAATAAATAATAGTTTCCTGAAGGATTTTCACCATATTTTCAGCACGAAAAGTTCCTTAATTATAATCTTAATTTTTGCCACATTCTGACACTCTCGGAAATAACTTTTGATCCAGCCAGAGGTGTCCAGAAATTGCCGCTTTTATTGCCAAAATCCCCCAACTCAAATGCTAAGTTCTCTGCCTTAAACTTGCGCCAGCTTCCACCCATAAACCATTCCATTTGATTTGCTTCATCAATGAAAAGATCGCAATGAATGTAAATGAATGGAAATTAAAATCAATCAGTTTTAGTGTGGCCAAAGAGCCCGGCCAATACACTCGTAATGCAGGCACTTAAGCAGCCCCAAGACCAGTCGGAGAACAGTCAGGGAAAGTGCCAGTCAGTGGTGGGGCACAGTGCCTGAAGGACGACATTTATGCCACCCCAGAGACTTGGCCATTTACGATGGCCATGGCAAACCGCACAGGAGACAGGAGCGTGGGCGACGCTTGACAACTTTGCTTAAAGTTATTTGCAATTCTTAGACAATTCTTGGACATAAATGTGCATGCGTTACGCACCGTTGAGCAATTACGTGTGGGGAGGCAGGAAGGTGATTCCCACCCTCGTGGATTTGAATGATTTTTTGTGCCTCACTTCTTCTTGCTTTGGCTTCTCCTTCTTTGCTGACTCCTTTATGGGGTGACTGACTGCGAGAGAGGGTGGCGTTTGCGACAGTCTGACGAATTTGGAATTGGAATTGAAATTGCCTCCCCGCCACCCCACCACGCTGGCACACACACTAAATTAATGAATGTGTGAAAAACGTTCAGTGCAGGGCAAATGCTCGTCTTCTATTAAACAGTAATAACGATTGAGCTGCTCGAAGTCTAAGTCCTTGCCCTCGTCCTAGTGCCTGTCCACACTTTGTTCGCATGTGTCAGGCGCAACTTTACGAGCGGTTCGAATACACTTTTGGCACAAGTTTTTACGGCAACAAGCGGAAATGGCATTTTTACTGGCCATCTAAACAGTAACAGCGACCCCCAGCTTCTGGCCCCCCCCACCCCCCCAAGCTGCCATCGTAACTGCTCACCCTCATGGAAATGCCGCACAGATTGTGTCCGAGCCCCTGTCCAGCTGTTCCGTGTTTGGGGCTGCCTTTTGCCTGTTCGTCAATGATGGGAAAATTGAAAACTACGAAAGGGAATGGAAAGAGGAACGGGGTGGGAAGGCATTTTCTGCTGCAATGGCACAAAAATTGATTTGTTGTCGGTTTCGATAGAGGTTCGGACAGTGCCAGGGCAGCAATGGGAGAGCGACAGGGACAGGGACAGGGACAGGGATAGGAAGTGCTGTTGGAGCAGCAGCACGGACAGCAGCACTCGGTGGTTCTGATTCCGTTTTCAATCTAATTTATGGTCACTGCAAGTGCAAGTAAACATGTGCGACAAACGACCTTATGAAGCCCGGAAACTTTTGCTGCTCCCATAAGCTGTTAAATAAAAATACTTTTCTGCTTTTGGTTTATTGGAATTTGAGAGGAACGCAGTGAATGGGAGAGCGTAGAAGTGGAAGAGTGGAGAGACAGCAGAGTGGAGAGAGTGCAAAGTGTAGAGAATGCAGACTGCAGAAACGGCAGAGTGGAGAGAGTGTGGAACTCAGAGCGCTGCCTGAGACAGGATGTTGCCGAGATTCTTGTCAGCGACAGAAGCTGCTGCCATTTGTCTTCTTCGAGAGCCGAAAGCTGCGAGAGCCGCAAAACGTAAGTGTTGAGTGCTTTGGCGGGGGAGCGGCGTCAGGCAGCAGATAAACAGATTGCGGATCGTCAGTCAGTGATCGATTGAGCCGAATCCGAGCCGAGGCCGATCTGCGCCGCGCCGCGCCGCTCCGAGTGTGTTATGCTAAACGTGGTGTGGGAAGGGAAGTTCACTTCGAATTGCCGATGCGCTGCTCACACAGAATAGAGAGAGAATGGGCAGAAAGGCAGTGGTGGGGAGGGCTAAAAATAGAAAGGAGACACACTTGGCATTGCCTGAAACTATTTCTGCTGCTCTTTCTACTGCACATTCCTGAACTGGCTGTGGACTTCGAGCGGCTGTGACCCCTTCTAGTCGCCGCTCATTAACATTATTCGGATATGCCAGATTCAGCGGCAGTGAACTCCATTCTCATTAGCAGGAATTACCTATGCTTAACCCCATGGAGATGTGTCAAAGCCACGACTGTTCATCTCTCTCTCTCTCTCTGTCTCTCTTTGTCTGTGTCCACCTACTTAATTATTTAAAGCATTCGCACAAATATTTCCTCAAACATGTTTCTTCTTATTCACTTAATTCACTTTTTTTCCTTAGCCTGACAGACAGAAAAGGTAGTGCTGAAGTGCTGGAACAGGTTGCCCAGCTACAAGCGTACACCCAAAGCACACACGCACACAGCCAGCCATACAGAGACACTGTGAGAGAGGGAGAGAGGTAGAGATACTCACATAGATAGCTTGACTTGTAGATGGAGAAGGCATTCCTTGGCCTCCACATTGATGCCAAAGCCAAGTGAACTTGAAGCCTTTTGGCTCGTAGCCGTTGCCGTACCTTTATCTGCAGCAGCAGCAACAACAACAGCAGCAGTCGTCTTCACGTATAAGTTGTGAGTTTTTTAATTGCAGTCTAAATGGACTTCAATGAATGCAACAGCAACAGCAACAGCAACAGCAGGAGGAACGGCAGGGAACGAAACGGTGGCTCGGTTGCTTGGAGTCCCTGCCGATGCCACTGGCACGGCGGCAGTTTATCTTTTGATTGTTGCTGCAGCAGCTCCTCTCTTTTGCAAGCATTGAAAGCACTCGAAGGGCTCTTAAACGCGAAACGACGTCTCCTTTTTTAGTGAACTCAAGTTTTTAATTACAGCAGAATGCAGCAGCTCCCCCAACGCCTTCGCTCCCCGCCCTCTCCTCTCCACCTTTCTTTCTGTCACTTGAGTGGGCTGCAGTCGCTCGGTGTGTCTCTATTTAAGAGAAATTAAAAGTTCTGGCTCTGGATTTGGTTCTTGGAGTTTGCCTCTGTTGCTCTTAATGCCAGGATTGATGTGGCACATTAAAAACGCCAGCAACTGGCTGTCCCGGCGAGCGAGAACACTGGCAAAGATTGATGAAGCCACTGTAAAAACCACAAGAGCTGCCGGGGAGCTGCTGTCTCAGTGGCTGTTGCAGTTGCTGGGGAGCACGTACTTTGTCTAACTGCCAATGCGGCATGCCCATCCTCCAAGAGTCGAGTGTCCAATCCCAATACCAATCGCCAATCCCATGCCCAATGCCCAATGCCAATGCCAATGTCTTGGCCACATGCCGCGCATGGCCACAATTCGTAAATTTATTAAACGTCAACACGGCACTGAGCCAAATAAACTTGTCTCACGACAAACAGACGACTGCGTACCGTAGCCGTACCCCTGGCAACGACAGCCCTACTCCAGCGATTGGTTTGTGCGGTGAGAGGAGGGGAGGCGAGGAGGCACGCAGCAAACGGTTAAAATTAATAAAGCATCTTTGGCTCTGGCTGTGGTTTCCTTGGTGCTCTGGCTTTCGCCAACAACAGCTAGACGGGGACAGAGCAGAGCAGATAGATAGGAACAGATAAATGAAACGGCAGAGCGGGACACATAGAACGGTAGAGAGAGAGATCGGGAGACAGAAAGCGCAATTTTGAGCAGGAGAGCGCGCGGTGTAGAGCGCGGAGTGGAGACTGTATATCGCTGCACTCGTCTTACCTTTTCCATGCGGCCACTGACCACTTTGTGTGTGTGTGTGTGTGTATGTGCATTTGCTGTGTTCTCTGCTCGATGCAACTAAGCAAACAAGTTGCAATGTTGAGCTGGCGTCCAAGTGCCCGGTTCCATCGTGTGGGCTTCTAACTGTGATATTTATCTGCGAGTGCAATTACCGTTGTATGGGCTCGATTAGGGTTCGGCTTGGGGTTCGGTTTCAGCTCATAACTTGCATGTGCAGAAAGCAAATGCTTGACAGTTGAGCAATGTGCCAGGCACACAACTCCGAAGTTTATATGCAAAATCTTGACAAAAATGTTGCCAGAATGTTGCTTTGTCTACCCTCGGACACTCTGCAACCTTTCACTTTGCGGCTGGGTCTCCACTTTTTGTCTCTTCAGCCGATACATCCCTCTGGGCCTCAAACCAAATCCCCTTATCTGCCATGTAAATCTGCAGCAATTTGATTAGAATTTTTGTATAAAGCAAAACTGGCCGTGTGTGGGGTGAGCTGCTCGGTAATTGCCTACACGGCGTCTTGTACCCCATTTAGTTGCTGTAATTAAAGTACAGCAACATCCAGCAGAGCCACCAACAAGATGCTCGATCTGCTCGTTGCAGCATCGTCTGTGGCTGCCTCTTGATGATCACGGTGATCAGCCGTGCAGCAGCGGCATCGTAATTAGACTAAGAAGCAATTTACAATTTCAACTTTAATCTTGTTAGTCGAATGCGAGCAGCAGCTGAAAGTGAAGTGAAGTCTGTGGCTTTGCCTTTGCGTGTTCTCGCTGCTCCACTCGGGGTGTGGCTCATGCAGCCAGCCACGCCTCTGCCCGCCAACATGTGAGGCGAGCCCAGAGGTCAGTGTCAGTGTCTGAGCGAGCGAGCGAGCGAGAGAGAGAGAGAGAGAGGCAAGGAATTGAGTTGTTGGTTTTGGACCTGCTCCTGCCGCTGCAGCGACTTTTGTTGACTCTGTGACTTATGTGGCAAATTACAGCGCGGCCCTTTGGCTTTCCAAGAAAGAATGGAAAAAGCGCCACATTATCTGCATTGCCACACTGCCTGCCCCCGAATGTGGCACGTCATGGCGCCTAATTGAATTTTTGGCCGAGTCTGACTCGTCTCCATGGCTCCTTGGACTAATCCCTGCCCCGGCGTGTAAGTGATAGCTTTGTTTTGGCTTAAAACTGGCTGCAGAGCAGCGCAGGGCAGAGACTCGGCGTCGGAACAATTAATTTCGCACAGACACTGAAACTTTTGGGAGCTGCAACAAATCCCCGGCACTTTCCCCCCCCACCAACTTTCACAAAACACTCGAAACGAGTTCAGAGTCGAGCATCGAGCATCGAGCGTGGAGTGTGTGCGGCACAGTTTTGTGTGCAGCTTTGTGGCTGCCACCGTTTTCTGTTTTGCCAAAAACAATTTCCCGGGCTTCCCTCTCATCCGAAACTTGACTGTTTATTGCTTATGGCATCATTGTGGCCCATTGCTGCTGCTCCCCCAAAAACTTAAATCCTTTTCAGTGCTTTGTTTATGAACTTGCATATAAATTCGCCAACACACAAAAGCTGAAAAGTTCTTCCCAGCAACAGCCACAGCCACAGCCACAGCCCCCCCTCTGCTCCTCTTTTTCCTATTTGCGTATCGCATGTGTGGGGGCATGTGTTGCATAAACGTTTGCCACCGCACGAGAGCCATTAGCAGGCATCAAAAATTTCACAGATTTTGGACAGTGCTGGCAAGTGTCTGCCTTTGAGGCGTTTTCTGCCCAGTTTTCATTTACTTTTCAATCAATTTTTCAATTTTCAACATGAAGTCGTGTGAGTGTTTTGTGTGCAAATTTATTTCCCTCGATATTATTATTCCCTCCCTTAGCTGTAATAATTATCATCATCTTGAGCAGCTTCTACTTGCGTGCCGAGTCGCTGCTGCAGCCGAGTCCTTTTGCTCGGGCTGTGTTTGCGAATGGTTTGCTGCGGAGTCTGCTGCAGCCTGAGTTACCGCAGCCCGTGGTGCTCTTCTCGCCCGCATCCTTGCAAAAGCTTCTCGTGGCCTTCTACAACTTCACCTACCCGGATCACATGCGTTTGCTGGCCCAGGACTTGTGTCTGGTTGAGGGCCACCATTTTGTGGCCACCAAAGTGGCGGAAGTGCTGACGGGTCCGCTGCCCGTGCGCTTGCGGCAGGTGACGGCGGATCTGATCACAGGATACATTGCCCCGGACATCGCGCAGGAGTACTTTGCGCAGGACTTTGCTGAACTGGGAGCCGATATTTTGTTGCGAAATTACTTCATTTACGATGGGCAGCACGAGATTGCCAGCAGCTTTCACCGCAGTGTCTGGGAATACTTCAACGTTGAGGTCCTGTCCAAGCGGCAGCGCGGTGTGGCGGCGCTGCTGCAGCAGCTGGGCATCGCCTCGCCGGAGCTGCAGCTCTACAGTGGCCTCCAGTTCCATGCCCATTTGGATGAACAGTTCCGCTCCGTGGGCAAGTACAGTTATGCACGTGGGCAGTATCGCCATGCGGATCGACTGCTGCTCGGTGGCAAGCTCGTGCCTTGCATGTGCCTGGAGCTGCCGCTGCAGACGGAGACGAGTCCGAGTCTGCTCACGCTGCTGCTGCTGATGCCGGCACCCAAAATGTCGCTGGAACAGCTGGAGGCAGCGCTGCTGAGTGCGGAGCAGCGCAGTTATCAGCAGCTGTCCAAGCAGCTGATCCCCACGAGCGTTGCGGTGCGTTTGCCCAATTTGCAGTTTTACAGCAAGGTGACGTTGCAGCGTTTCACGAAGGAGGTGAGTGGCACAACCAGGCAACACGTGGCTTCCAGTGCTTCCAGTGTTTCTGCATCCTCAGATGACTTGGCTCTTTGATGCGCAGCTGCCGTACCACGGCAATCCCCGACGCACTCGCCTCAAGCGCCTCGTGCAGACCATCCGCCTGCGCATCCACGCTCCTGGTGGTGCCTCCACACTCGCAGGTTCGTGCCGCTGCTTCAGCGATTACCATAACAATGTTGACTTGCAGCTCGATCCTCTCAGAGACCGCCGTCAATCTGTTGCACTTCTTCTACACCAACAACACATTCGATTGCGCCACGCGGCCATTTCTGTTCGTGGTACGATCGAAGGATGTCATCTACTTCATGGGCCGCCATCGCCGCACCTCCGCCCGGGCAGGCGCACACTTTGGCCGGATCTAGGGATCTGCCACTGCTTAGTGGCAGTTGTTACTTTCATTAGGCTCCGCCGTTTGCGCACTTGACAATGACGTATCTGACGAGGCATGTGAAAAATTGCAGCTGAAAGAAAGAAAGAAAAACCAGAACCGAGCGAACAACAACTTAAATTGGGTTCTCTGTGGCCAGCAGTTGGCTGCTTCCTTTGTGTCCCTCTGTTTGCTTAAATGTTGCCATTGTGTGTGCGCGGATCGCTTAAGCGTTCATTTGATGAACATTTTACAGGCGGCTCGGCGACACACAGCTGGGGCCCCACTTGTTCGTCTGTGACTGTGACATTCCGCGGCTCAGGTTGGGTCCGGTCTGCTCGGCTCTCGTCTGCTCTGTGCTGGAGAGCATTCCTTTGTCTTGGCCAATTGCGATTTGAATTCAATCAAAATGAGCCTGAGATGTGGAAACAATGCCGATACCCCTCCCTCGCCTGTGGGGCCTCTTCTCTTCTTTATGTTTCCTGTTGCCAATTTCCACTTTAATTTCACAATTTGAATGCACACACACACATCGAATGTAGGCTTGTCAGAAATGAATACATGAACTCTGCTGACCGCTGCCGCCGTGCCATAGCCAAAAAAAAAAAAAAAACAGCAACGAAAAAAAAGATTTATGGCCGCATGCGCCGCCGCCGCCGCTTGCTGACGGCCCAGCCTCTGCCTGGCTGCTGCTTGACTGCACTTTTGCACTGCTTGCAACTGCCTCGCATCTGTGTCTGCTTGCCCTGCCGCCAATTGACGTTAATTTATGGCACATGCACACTCGGCAACGACATCGCCGCTGCTCGACTTGACTCAACTCGAACTGCAGTGCCGGCTAGGAGCAGAAACAAAAGGTCCAACGCGACTTATGAACTGCTTATGAGTATTTATTTTTATAGAAATAATCAAAAAGGCAGTCAAATTTATGGACCACATCAATGGGACATGCCATACCCATACAAGGCGCGGTTGCGAGCCTGCGATTGCGTAATCCCTGAACCCCAGAGTCAAGGAGGAGCAGTCGGTAGTGCAGTTGGGAACTTATCGGACCTCTCTTAAAGCGCTGACATGTTTAATTTTCGAGCGACGCAGATAAGAAGTTTGGCGACTGTCAAAGCAAAAGGCTTAACGGCGCGCGAGAGTGGATTGGAGAGTTGCAGAGAGAACCGAGCTTCAGCGCAGCTGCCTACACGTTCCATTTCCAAGCATGCCGCCTGGCGTAAACTTTCGACGCAGCCCACGCTGTCGCTTAGTTTCTACCTGCGCAGGGCTGAGCCTCAGCTGAAAAGCGACCCGAGATATTCACTTTAAATCGCATTTATAGCGACAAATGGTGGCAGCTTCTGCAGCGCCAAATTTTATGGCCTGTCAGCGGCCCACAGATCGCTGGCATTATCAGCCAAGAAGGTAACACTTAACGGTTGCTTAAATATTTGGCCAGGGCAAAAATGTTAATTGCTGTGAGGGGGGTTCCGGACTACGGTAGACATTCGCTTTAGTGTCACTGCTGGTCAAGCGTTGTCCATAAAGATATAATTTATGCCAAATGGCAATTAAACGGCAGCACAGTGGGCACCGCAAGGCAATAAACCGGCCAGACGGGATTTTCGCTTTGTGGGGAAAAGCCTGTTAACAACCGCCCACCCCCAATTGATTGCACTACAAACTAACTTCAACCACAGCCAAGTGTGTGTATGGAAAGCAGCTTAATATGTCAATAAAAGAAAGAGAGAAAAAAGGATAAGCCAAATTGGCTGCGTTTTGCAAGCGTTTCGAAAGCGTTTTGCGTGCGTTTTGTGTGCGACTTTTTTCGCCCCTGCCGTGGCTGCAGGCGGCAGGGATCCTTGTGGCCCTCGTTTGCGCTTATCTCTGATGCTGGCCGGCAAACAAACTGCCAACAACTGTCGATTTTTTCAATCTGGACAGTAAAATTACATGCAAATCCAATTAAGTTGTTAACTCTTCGCTGTTACGGAGCCCCTTCCCACGGTGCACTCCCCACGGACCCTCCCATTGTTTCTCCCTCGATTTCGTTTGTTTTTGCAATTTATTTTAATTCTTTTGGTGCGCTAACAGAGGGTATGATGAGTTTCAGTAGAGGCTTGAGACATAGAAAGGGAGAGCATGTACACAAATATTTTACACACATTATTGAGGTGGCTGCAAGTATCGGAATGCTTTATGATATTCATACGCGGTTGTATGTAAGCTTTACTTTACAGTTTGTTTCGAAATTCAACTGGCAGAGTATCAAAAGCTTCGATTGTCCGACTGGCTGCTGTTCCCTCTCACTTGTTTCTGTATTGTTTTGGTCCAGGTCCAGCCGCGGAGAGAGAGAGAGCGATAGAGTGTAAGTGTGAGTGAATAAGTTAAGCTCTTTGAGGTCAGTGTGGCGCGCTTTTAATGAGCAAGTGCAGGGTGAGAGCGGAACAAAACGAAACGGAACGAAACGGATCGGTGCTGTATGGGCTGGGGATGTGGGATAGTCTGGGGACTGGGATTTTGGGATTGGGGCATTGCCAAAGTGTTGGCATTTGTGGTCTCTGTCTGAGACGCGGCTGCGATTAAATCACAGTTGTCTGCCTGTCTGTTGTCCGCCAATTACCCGTTTTATTTACAATACGAAAAGGGGCACAGGAAAAACGCTCGCCAAATTGTTGGCTTAGTTCAGTTTCGTTTTGGCTCTCTGCTCTCGACTTTTATCGTATATCTAGCGACTAAATATAATTGGCAATTTAAGTCGAATCGCCGCGACTTAAATTAAAATCAATTGGCAGTCGCTGTGGCAATTGCTGGGCCACGCCCACAAGCCATTAACATGGGCGCAAGTTGCCGGCCCAAGCACTTACCTATGCACTCCTTTGTCAGCAATTCCGTCGTAATCCCACTTGGACTCCAGTCTATAATTGAAAACGCATTACAAATGTCGCACACACATGCAGCAAACACACACACACACGCACACACGCACACACAGTGACAAAGTTGCGGCCTTTGGCTCGGAATGTTGCGTTTAAAGCACGAATTTATGAGAATTTAAAGAGTGATTTTCACGCTTTAATTACCGCAAGTGAGCAAAACTAATAATAGTCCTAGACCTCGACATTTTCATGGGCATTGGCCACGGCGCGTTTCCCCATGCTCCCAACACGCAGTGGCAGTGGCAGTGGCAGTTGCAGTTGCAGTTGCACTGGCTGTGGCAACGACCCAAACGAAACCAAAGAAGACCGACCCGAAGAAGATCTCTGCTTAGAAGACTGGTTGCTTGGTTCTTTCGTTGGTTGCTCTTCCTGGCCGGCGGTGCTGTTGCTGCTTTGCTTTTGCTTTTGCTTTTGCTGTTACGGGAACCAGCTACCTCGGTTACCTTTCGAAAACTGCAACCGTGTAAGCGGCCAAGCTGCGAAATTTGTTCGTTCGTTTGTTGTTGTTGTTGTTGTTGTTGTTGTTTTTTATATGCGAACCCGCGGCGGTTTTTCGGCTTAATTTATTGCCGTTTTGTCAGCTTGGCAAGCGATTTTAATGCCTTCTTTATGCCACACCATAGCACCACACTGAAACGTATCTCTTACACACCGCGGAAAGCTGAGATTTTACACCGCACTAAGAGAAAGAGATCCCGCTGCCAAGTCTCTGTCGCTGTCTCTGTCTGTGTCCCTCGCTCTGCGATCCGTGTTTCGGTGTGGAGTTCTGCTCGCGTTGAGCTTGCTTTTTGCACTGGCCGCCGCCGCGCGAACCATTCGCCGAAGCTGGAATGGCATGGGGATGGGCTGCTGCTGGTCCGGTCGAGGTGGACCAGGCGGGACGCAACGGGAACCAGGTTGGCCAACGAGTTTTTTTTTTGTATTTCATTTTTCCTCTTTCTCCCCCCTTTGCTTTTGCTGCGTGCTGGCTGCATCTTCTGCCGGGGACTTCTACTGGAAGTGCAAGTTTTTTGTATTATTTTTCGCTTTTGTGTTGGTTAGAATGTAATATCTGCTGCTCGTGGGCATCAGGCTTAATGAGAGCAGAGGTGGAGCAAGAGAGAGAGAGGGACAGAGACAGAGAGAGAACGCAGCAGGTTGCAGCGTTGCCAGATGCGTTGAAGAAAAGCCGCAGCTCAATTTCCTTATCTAGAGCCCCACGAAGGATGGGACCAATATCAAGTTCGGTTTCTGCTGTCAGCTTAGGGTTTGAGTCTGCCCTTGGTGGCACTTGGCTTTTATCTGCTCAAATTTGCAGCTCTTTTACATTTGCTTTTGCTCGAACTTAATTGATTTTTCCAAACACCTCCTTTAGCCATTAGCCAGATGACGGTGTAAATTGTTGTTGCAACCAGCAAGCCAGCAAGCAAAAAAAACGAGCCTCAAACACGCTCTGCTAATGCTGATGCAACGCGATTAAGCCATAATAATAAAGAGCCGTTGCAGTTTTTAATTTAAATGAACATTGAACATGCTCCAAGGGAGCCCGAACACAAACTGGAACAAGTGCCCGCCGCATAACGGGGCTGTCGGCGATCTTGGCGACAAGGCGACACGGGCGACAGGACCATGTCTGGCTTCAGTTCAGACAGCGAGCTTGATGGATGCCTCACACACAAACTGGTTGCTGGCTCTGCTCAAGTTCAACTGTTAATGGCCATGATTAGCATAAGTGCTTTTCGGCCGGGCCCACAACATAAGCATTAACATTCCCAGCGTGACTGGAAGCGATCTTCCCCCCCACATCCCCTTTTCGATCTTCGATGTTGAGCAAATACTTGGCGCGGGCAATTGAAATTGCTTTCTAATTTTACAAGCTGCTGCTGCTCAATGTTTTTGGCCATTTATGGCGATTGGCTCATTAGGCCAACACAATGTTAATGGCCAACGACGTGGCCGAGGAGGAGCATCGTTTGCTGGGTGGCCTGCACCTGCACCTGCACCAGGGAGCCGACAGCAATGCAGCTAACAAATTGCTTTTGGCTAACTTCTAATTTAATGACGCACATTAAATGCTCCAGAAATCGCATATCCGGTCAACGCTTTCCCACCAGGACGCCAGGACGCCAGGACGTCAGGCCGGCGCATTCGTCACGTTTTTGGGCTGCCTCTTGCTGCTGCTGCAACCTGTTGCATTTTCATTTCTTTTATCGCACATTAAATTTACAAAAATAGTTTTAACACCTTTTAGGCTGGCCAACACACAAGCGCAAGAGGTCTGGTCTGGTCTGCTCTGGGGCCTTGATTTATCCCGGCCATGCTCGCTCTCGACATGATCTTTTGCTGTAGACATGAGCTGGTCATGACCATGGCTCCATGGAGCCATGGAGCCTCAACAGCAACAACAGCGACATGGCTCGTACATAATCCAGCCATTATTTCTGCCTTGGGTTCGCTCTCCGTTGGCTCGTTGCTGTCGACTTATCGCAGAAATTGCGTCAAGATGTTTTAATGCCAACTCAAGACCAGCGAGGCGACTCCACTCCACTGCACTCCACTCCTTTGTGGCAGAGAGCAGAGAGCAAGGGGAACGGGCAACGGGCTGAGCAGAGCTGCCAGAGCTGGTCGGGAACATCCTTTTTCATTTAAAACATTATCGTAAATTCCCTGGCAATTATGCGCTTGTTCAAATGCTTCTTCCACCATTCTCACATATTTCCATTCTTTCATTTCGCATTTGCATTGTCCGCAGCGTCACAACACATGTCCCTGTCCCTGTCCTCCTCTCTGCCTTCCCGCCTCTAATGCTAATGAATTGTTTGCCATAAGGAACCTGCAACTCTGTGGCGTGTTGCCAGCAGATTAGCGTAAATTCTTCTCTCAGTTCCCCCAGCACAGGTTGATATTTTGGCTCTTCGCTTTGACTGAATAGTTGGGGGCATAGTCGTATCTTATCGCTGCCTGTCGACACATCGTTTCAGCCAAAAGATATCACAAATGCCAATGTTTTTGCCAACACAACACAGCACACAGAACACAGCACACCGCCATTCCTGCCTTGTCTCTGCCCCCCTGTGGCAGTGCGTGCCATTCTGTTGTAAGTCATGAAATGAAGGCGTAGACGGAGAAGGAGTATGAGGAGTAGGTGTAGCTGGAGTCAAACATAAGAAAGCAATCAGCATGTGGCAGAAGATAACCTTGACTTGCAGATGGGCTTGCATAGATACCTGTTCGATTGTTCCTCAAACATAGCCATAACAAGTGTTGTAGAGACTTGAAGAGAGTCTTTGGACTGGCCATCCATTGATATGCAATTTTCATGCACTTCTATTACTCGTAGTTCAGTCTCATTTCACGCCCAACATTTGCATAGTCTAAGCAATTAGACGCCCTTTTCCAGCTGAGCAAACAGTTGGGCAAAAAGTTGCAGCAAAACTTTTGGCACTGCCAACTACTGCAGGCAGTCAGAATGCAATCGGGAAAGTGTGCCCCAGGCTGTGGGGCTATCCTACTGTGAATATTTAAGCAAAAACTGCAAAGTAGACAACTTTTGTTTTAAAACTGTCAACACAGACACGCCTACGACACTGCGGGGTGGGAAACCAGAGGGGGAAGGGATACCCAAGGAAACTAGAAAGGGAAAAAAAGCAGACGGGCGATATCG
Organism: Drosophila guanche; assembly: GCF_900245975.1. NCBI lineage: Eukaryota > Metazoa > Arthropoda > Insecta > Diptera > Drosophilidae > Drosophila > Drosophila guanche. Next base: position 2,558,745 of record NW_022995743.1, on the reverse strand, counting down.
TAATAAAATAAATTGTTTCAATGCACGGCAGAAGTAATCCGCTTTACGGTCGCTTCATTCCTTGCGGTCTAAGATTTATGCACTGCTAAGACCCCGATTTTCGCTACGTTTTTCCGTTCTTTCGTTCTTTCGTTCTTCCGTTTTCCTTTCGCTTTTTTTCACCATTCCTTGCGAAAGCGAAAGGGGTGCAAGGGGAGTGCACGGGGGTGGTGTGCTCATAAATTAGCCAAGTGGAATTTTCGGCTATTCTTTTTTGTTCGTCCTGCTGCTGCCTGGCAGTTAAATACAGTTAATCCCTGCATTGCTGGCAAACAAAGTTTGGCAATTTGGGCATCTTATTCGAGACCCTTATTCCTCCCCCCCTATTGCGCGTGAGACTCCCTTGCCAACGCTGCTGTCGAGACTCTGATTCGACGGGGGAGAGTTTTTCAATTAAAGTGTTGAAAAATTTAAAGTCTCGCCGGCTTACAGCAGCACAGAACACATGACAAATTAGCTTACTAATGAGCCAAGACATAAATCTTGACATGTTTGGCTGTGCCCACCCCCAGTGTTGACACGTGTACTTGTCCGGGCTGCTGTCAGGCAACATGAGAGCCCGGCAAAGGCATTAGGACTTTATTACAGCAACAAGACGCAGGCTCCTTGGTGGTACGACGTGTGTGTGTGTGGGCGGGGGTAGGTATGCCTCGGCGACGTTATTGAAATTAACTGTTAATACAAAGCATGTCAAACGCTTGACTCAACAATGCGCTGGCTTAGTGCACATTACAATACAGAGGAGAGTCGTGGAGGAGAGTGCCATTAGTGGAGTGTGTGTGTGTGTGTGTCGCTGTACGAATAATTAAGCACATGTTAATACGCTGATTAGGTTTACACTGTAAATTGGAGACACGAATGAAGCATACAAAACAGTGACGTTGTCTACATGACTTGTGGAGAGTTGTGGAGAGATCAGGTAGACGCGAAGTCAAAAACGTTTCTTGCTTCTCTGCTGCTGCGCGCAGCCGATCAATTGTGCATGGGGCCATACGAAGCTCTTTCTCTGCCGCTTTCTCAACGCAAAGCGTTGATGCTCTGCGTGTGCCGACTGCGCTGCTCGAGATCTGTTTCTATGCGCATAGCAAAGAGCGTCACAGCCGAGACAGATAACTGAAAGCTCCAGCTCCGGCATGGATTACAATAACAACATCGTCGCGACGCTGCCGGCCTCTGCTTTACAGACCCTTCTTTTGAGTTCTCGATTCCCCCGTGTCCGTTTTTCGTTATTTATTTACGACAGTTCTTCCACACAACGATTGACTGGAGCTCAGCGTTTACTCTCACTTTTAACGTTCCTAAAGCAGCAATCATTGACTTAAATTCTTCGGAAATAACTTTGCTCGGGCAAAGGTTTTATGCCTCATCCTGGGCAAATCTCCACCTAAGCCAACCGACACATTATCCGTGATCTTTGTGGCCCCCTCGAAAGCCACTCATATTTATACGCATTCGAGGCTAAATCTGTGCAGCAGCTGTTATAAATAATAAACGAATATGTGTGCGTACGTATCTGCGTACATTTAAATGCTCATAAATTTGGCTGCGGCTTTATTAAACTGTAGTAAAAGAGCTCAGCAGCCACTCTTGGCTGTGATTTCAGGCACGGCACTGCGCCCTGCCACTGCCTACTTTCGGGGGCAGCGCATACACTCCGAATCGGGTCGCCTGGCAGTCAGGCAGTAAAAGGCCTGGCATTCAGACCATTATTAGCATAATAAAAATACAAGCACTCAAACACATGCGATGAGCAGGAGGCCTAAGCCAGAAAGGGCGAGGGGGAGAAGAGATTGCCCTTGCCGCTGCCGCTGCCGCTGCCGCTGCCACGACGGAGTCCGAGTTCTGGACAATATAATTTTATGGTCACATTTTTATTGTACCAAAGAGTCGTCTTAGTCGCAACATCATCGCCATCATCATCATCATCAGCATCGGCATGGCAGTCTTTGGCTTCGTCGTCGTTTGCGAGAGGCGTTGAAAGCCTAGCCAGCATAAAATTTAAATGTTATAGCCCCTGTACACACACACACACACACACACACACACACACACTGGTTACCATAAATGCAATAACAAATTTTTCGAAAGGGGCGGAATGCAAATGGACACAGAGACCCAGAGCCAGACCCCGAGCCCATGTTAGTTTGAACCGCAAATTGCGAAGTACTCCACCTGGGTTACAGGTGCCACAACTGGTGCCCCAACTGCCCTGCTGCAGTCTGCGAATGCTTTAATTAAATATTCCATTTGCCTAAACCAGAAAGCCAGAAAGCCAGAAGAGCGCGCAGTTAGTTTCCGGCTACCGGTGGGGCACCCGCTGCAGCGCATCAATTCTGGAAGGTTCAGTGGTCGCAACTCCTCACAAAGTGAAGCATTAAATTCTCCGAAAACATAAAAACAACATTTAAATGCAATTGAAAGGCAATGCCACGGAAAGCCAATAATGAGCCGCAGAACAATTCACAGCTGAATAAATAATTTGCCACATTAATTGGCATTCAGTCGATGTAATCCTTTAATTGCTCATACGCCATGTGAGACCCTGCCGTCCCTTTGTGCTGTGTGTTGCCAAAAAGTTGAATAACAAATCAAAATCATTTACGCTGCTGGGCAATGGGAAATTAATTTTGCAGAAATGCCAAAAATTAAATGAAATTTCAAAGCAAATCGAATGAAAATCTGCCAGAAACTCGCTAAATATTTTACACAAAATATAATTGTAAAATTCTACGGCAAATAGAACCAATTGTTGGCTGTTTTGTTGCCCCAAATGGCCTTCAATGCCACAAATGAAATTTCCATAAATTTAATTTATAAAATCCCAAACCCAATTAATGTTGGAAAAAGTTCCTCTAAGCTCGGAACAATCATTAAAATTCAATAAAATCAAACATAAATTATCAGAAATTCTAATTTCAGACTACGTGACACATAATTCACTGGCGGCAGTGCCCCAGCAGCAGAGAGCGAGAGAGTTTCATTTTAATGAAAAATGTCAAAAGGAAAGGAAAAAAGTTTTTACAAGCAGCCAGCGGAAGCGGAAGTAATGCCAATGCCAAATGGGGGGGGGGGGGGGAGGCGGCAAAAGGCAGGAAGAGCAACACATAATAATGCCATCATCATCATCATCATCATCATCGACAATGGCGAACAACAACAGCCCGAGGATGGGCAGGAAATCGACGAGGAGCAAGGGCAAAGCCATCGACAATGGTCCAAAAATTGCTCAAGCCGAGAGCAACAAATGATGGAAGATGCCAGCAAATGAACAACACAGGGCACAAGTCGAATGCAAATACGCAGCAGGAAAATAAATGAGATAAAGGAGCGGGGAAGCAGATACCAGGGGCCCGGGACAATGCCGCAAGCCAGCCGCAGCACGCGCAGAGGCAGGATTACCCAGGCACATCCCTCGCCCGGCTATGTCTTGCTTCGTTAGAGCTTCCTTTTGGGTTTGCCCCCTCCTTAGAGGTCAAATGTCAATAAGTTAAGTGCCATAAATATGATTAAAACATATTCTCCCAAGCCCAGCGAGTGATAAATGCGACAAAAGTTTTGTGTCTTCGACTCTGCCGCTGTCTCTGCTCCCAGCATGTGGCAGCAGTTGCTGATGCTGATATAAATCCAATTTAGTGGCGCCCATAAAATCTAGGAGCCAATGCCCACCCACTTCAGCCCCTTAACTATTTGCATGATAAAAATCTTTCATCAAGCAGCAGCAGCAGCAGCAGCAGCAGCAGCAGAAACAATCTCAATCTCAGCATCCAACTTGCTCTCAACTTTCTCCACTGCATAATTCGGTTGGGTGGCCTTTTGTGTGGTAAACACCTAAAGTAGTAAACTGGGATTTAAGCCAGCCACCCACAAGCACAGCACACAAGGAGCGCTGCCTCACCTACGTGTCTATAACAATTTTACGTTGCTGGCATTGGCAAGGACAAAAAACTTTGCCCGGCACAGCAGCAGCAGGAGCAGGAGGCTAGAGCTGTTCCAGGAACTGCCTGCGATTGGGTGTTGCTTGAAAAGGAAACGTCCCCATAGCTGGGATATTCCTTTTATTGCCATGCGTGGTGGCATGGGGAATTGTGATGCCCGAATACATACATAAATTTCAACCTTATGTGCTGCTCCCTGCCTGCTCCTGCTGTACACCCAATAGGGACATTATGTCGTGCGCCCGAATCTATAGAATATGTAAAACGTTGCGCTGCAAAAAGATTAAAAATGTTTGCAATTTTAATATCCAAGGCAGGGCGGGAGCCAGCACAATTGCCAGACAAAGTCACTGGGCAAACAAACAAAAATTTAAACAAGTTTAAGCAAGAAAAGGGGCAAGGAAAAAGGCAAAGAAAGGGCTGGGAAAGAAGCAAAGAAAGCTTCCCAGCTCAGCCATACATTGTTTGTTCTTTCCTCAGTAATTGTTTTGCCAAAAAGTTGCATCAGCCTCAGCTGTTCAGCTGAGAACAGTAGCAGAAATGGAAGTGTTTTAAATCAGCAACTAAAGTTCGATTTTTAGTGGAAATCTTCTCAGCTTTGATTTCCAGCTGGAGTACATCAAAGGGCAGCCAGACTTTCCCTTAAATATTTGAGTTTGAATCCCAAGAATCAACTTTTACTTTGGTGTGTGTGCGGGGTGTGGCGGAAGTTTTCCCTTTCAACTGTGCAATTTCCATTTCAGGCAAGCCTTGACCCTTGGGTAGCTGGGCTCTGGGCTCTCGGCTCTGGGTTGTCCTGCCCGCAAAGCTGCTTAGAATCATGAATTCCATCGTTCATCTTTCAGTCCTTCATTGTGGCTCCTTATTAGGCAGTTGGCGTGCACCTTTGCTGAAAAACTTGCTCCTGGCTGCCAGGCAACCGCAACCAACTTGCCCAAAAAAAAACACACAGAAAAGGAAGCAAGACGTTAGCCTTGGGGCCGCCGTATCCATGGCCTGGCATTTAAGATAAATGATCGCCTGCCAACAATGCACAAAGAGTCACAAAAACTTTGGTCACGTTTGTGCTATTTGGCGGCCCAGGCATATGCTCCAGCAGGACACGAGGCTGCTGTCCTGTGTGTCCTGGGGGGTTGGTTCTGTCTAGCGTGCATCCCACCTTGGCGCAATTTTAATATGTTTATGGGAAGCGAATGTGGTGCGGGTGGCACTTGGTTTAAAATTCAAGACACACGCAGCAGCTTAAACGTTTCTGGAAATCTATTTTTCAAAAAAGAGAAAGGCGCCGTGACAGGATGGCAGTCCTCCAGCTCCTGGCCGTCGCATGTGTGCGTGCGAATTGCATTTAATTGAATCGTCTGGAGCAGCAGGTGAAAGTATTTTCGTTGTTTGTCTTCCTCGAGTCGCGGCCTCACATCCACAGTGCCACGAACACAGCGACCAGCGACGCGATCATAAAGCCCCACATTTTGTTGAATCTTTTGTTGTCCCCCATGGCCATCTGACGATGGAGCTCCTGCTCCCAGTGGAGCACTTTCAATTCCACTTTCTGCCCCACTGGCTCGAGCGTCAGCTCCACTTCCTTGTACAGCTGCTCGAGCTTCGCTTTGAAGAACGCGGCCATCATTTTGTTTTGCAGAAATGCGCTCACTCCGACCTTTTGCTGCTCGTTCAAAACGCCACGCAACTCGATATGCTCGCCACGCTGCAGTTTGTGGCGCAGTTGCAGGCGGAGCACAAGGCTGCGCAGCACGACCGTCTGCCAGGGTGGCAAGTTGCAACTTTTGGCGTTTAGGATACCCTGGGCCTCCTGGTACTGGCCCTGGCAAATGTACCCGATCAAAAGTTCGGACATCTGGCGCTGATATGCGCTCAGGCTGAGCTCCTTGGGAAACATTTCAGCGACGAGAAGCTGCTGAAGCGACGGATTCTTCGTGGCTGGAACCATGGCTGGGAGACAGATTCGGGACAGGATGCGATTAGTTGAGGTGTTGCTCCAGCTCGGGGTATTACTTACTTGGACTTTAATCTGTTACTGCTAAAAGCTGCCTCCTGGGAATGACTTTAAAGTTTTCTACTAGAGATGACAGCACTCGCAATAGTGTGCACGCCAAGCCAGCGATACTTATGAATGTTTGTTCAAAGAAACATCGATATTAACTTAATAGTATCGGGCTCTAGGAATGAATGCAATAAAAAAGTGTGCCATAAGACTGCTCCAACCACCGCCTCTCTCATTTACGGACACATTGCGAAAAGGGACACAGAGAATCCGTTAAAATCTGCCTCTGCTCATTTCTTCGCTCCTCGCTCAAGCGTAGACCGATTCATGCACGCTGCCTTTTGCTTTTGTTTACATTTGCAAGCCCCAACAAAACTAACGGCACCTAGTGCAGTGCGCAGACATGCGAGCGTTGAGTTGTTATTGTCAGACACGATCGATCATGTCGCGGCACAAGCAAAAACACGAAACACAAACGAAGAGGCAAACAGTTATGCACGGTGGTGGATCTCCCACTCTTTCGTGTCACGCAATTATGAGTAATTTCAGGGAGGGAGAGCGACATATGTATATACACATGTATGTATGTGTTTGTACATGTTGGATTTGTGATCGAAGCGATGTACCTATGTGCGTAACTCACAGAAGGAAACGCTTTAAGCTCAATCAAATTGTTAAAGTTGTTCATACTATCGCCAGTGTTCCTCTCTGGTTTTGAACCTCTAGCCAGCATACTTTCTGGCTTCCCTCTTTTTTCCATTTGCCGGCGTCCATAAATCGGTACGGCACATATGGCAACTTTACAAGTGGCTCGCGTTGCCGTCTGTGCGCACAATTCAAATGGAAATCAAAGTGGGCGTCCATGAGTTAAACACTCGACGAGTGGCACGAGGCACGAGAAAGGAGCAAGGAGCAAGGAGCCACCAGGCAGCCAGCGGAAGCCCCCAATGTGACAAAGTCGCCGCCACACAGAAGCCAAGCCCGAGGCAAGTCGGAGGCACTTGTGGTTTACGACCTGTCCTGGAGCGGGTATCCTGCAAGCAGAAAATAAAATCACACACGAGTGCCAGCAAGTGGCAGGGATGCGATGCGAATGGCCCATGAAACATAAGGAGGATGCCTTAAAATGGCTGCTCCTGCTGCTGGCACTGCCATTGGGGAAATTTATTATTCTCGTCTAGAGATGAGTTCATTATGCGAACAGCAGTTGCCTGCCCGCCTTGCCTTTGAATGTCGAATGCGAAAACGATTCAATTTTATTGTTTTCCACATCAATTCTCAGCTCTCTGCCCGAATTATGCATTGTATAAAAAAACATCACATATGAAATTTGAGTAGTCCCCTCCCGGACCATGGCAGAGATTGTTCTCCATATAATTGAGTCACGTTTGGCTTGGGGCTTAAGTTGCATTCCGAAAATATTCAGATTTATGTCGCGAATGGAAAATGATTGGGAACTGATTTATGGCAAAGACAATTCATGAACAAATGGAAAAGCAGAGTGAAGTTTAATGACAAATAAGTGTAGAAAGCCTTGCCTTACAGGTAAATCCTCTCTGCAAATGCTTAGCTTTTGGTCAACGAAAACACAATTTAAAATCTCATCTTTATGTCTCACTTTGCCCGCAAACTAAAGCCCCCCATTAGAACCACAAATAAACCCATTTCGGGGAAATGATATCATAGCGGCGTGTGCAGGAGCTACGTGTTTATAATGCCAATAAGTTTGGATACCAGAAGGCAGAAAGGCAGAAATCAAAATTCGTGCTGGCATGCAAGTTCCTGCTCCTGCCATCGACAGACCTTGTAAACAGAACAAACGAAATTAAATTTATCTGTATCAGTTCCAGAGCTCCACCCCAAAGGAATGTCTCGCTGCTGGCACAGCTGCAGCTGGAGCAGTCGGAACGGAACACATGTTCGGACACAAATTCATCTGCCATGTCACAGTGCGCAACGGTATGCAGAAATAGTCTTTGGGGCGAGCTCTGGCTCTGGTGCTGCCATTCTGCAGCTTGCACGTGACAGGACTCGACGAAAAGTGAAACTTGGCCATGTCTATTCAACCCCCAAACTCGCTCTCCCCCCCTACACACAGACCCATCGCAAGTGTCATTAATCAAATGCCGCCCAATAAGTTGGGGAACGGCAACCCTTCGTGGGGTTTTCTGAATTTTTGAAATATGAACTTTCAGCTCTGACGAATGCCGACAGTCATTAATAAATTAGGGGTTAAAATGCCATAACAACGGGTGGGAGGGACAGCCGCTGAAAAGTTGTTCATTTAATTGAAAGCGAAACGCGGCAGGGCCCAAGCCCTCCCGCCACTGGATTTGCTTAACTCAATTAAATTAGGCCAGGGAGGGGGCTGCGGAAATCAGTTTAGCTTTGATTTAACGAGCCGTGCAGTTGCTGTCAACAGTTTAAAGTTGAATTTCATTTTGATTACAGCACCCCGGAGAGGCACACAAAAACACACACAAATTAGACTCGAAAAACACTCGAAAATCACGCAAATCCCTCGTCCCGCCATGTGGAACTACGGCGAGTGCCGTGCGCCAGGACTGCAGCAGCAGGAGCAGAGCGAGGAGATACTCAGCAGCGGCACCGAGCCCACAGCCTCTGTGGGCGAGGAGGAGCAGCAGCTGGATCTGGAGGCGCTCTACGACGAGCTGGAGGCCTGGAAGCAGCGTCTCTGGCAGCTGCGCAGCAAGCTGGTTGTCAGTCCAAAGCAACCATGCGAGGCGCAGGCAGCGCTGGAGGACACAGACGAGTCCTTCCTTACCATAGAAAGTCGTCAGCTGGTGGCGCTGCGTCGGCAGAATTGTGTGCTGCGCTGCCAACTGCAATCGATGGCCGCGCACCTGAAGGACAGCCGCAAGGAGCTGAAGGAGATGGATGCCTGGCGCTGTCTGCTCACCACACGCATACAGCGACTGCGCAAGGAATTGGATGTCTTTGGGGAGTTCCAGCTGCGAGCGATCCATCACTTTGGCCTGTGCATCGAGCGCTGGGAGCAGCACAAGGCCTGCAAGGTGGAAAACAATGTGTACCGCCGCCGCATGCGGGAGCTCATCCAGCACATTGATGGCAGCCGGGTGCAGCTCGTCCCCATGCACTGCCATCGCCAGACGTCCCAGCACTTGCGCAGCGAGATCGTTCAGACGCGGATCTTTCTGCACAATCTCTACGAGAGCATGTTGGCCCATTTGCGCTTCTTTCATAGGCAGTTTAGTGTCAAGTGAGTTGCGAGAGACTTCATTCTGCTTAATCCTTAATCCTTTTCCTTTGCAGAACCCACGTGGTGCCACCTGACACTCACACGTCATTCGTGTCCAATAGTCCCTCCTCGCCAGCCAACTCGCTGCGCTCCGAGTTCCGCGACTCGAGTGACTTTTGAGGCCTTAATGTTGATTTTTATTTCCCAAATTTATGTGCGGGGCTCGGGTCGGGTCTCCTTGTAATTGCTTTGAAACTGTCGCCCAATTAGGGTTATTGACGTTCCCTTCCCTTGATAATTACAAAATTTCAAACTCTGCGGAAAACGTGGCCTTAGAGTGGGGGTTGTGTATCGCTCGTATCATGGACTTCCCAAATGTGCGCGCATTCCCACCAGGATAAGATGGCAAAGCGGCTAAATAGGAAACGGCATCAGATAAAAACAAAAGCAGATTTCGCCACACGGAAAACAAAGCAGAGGAAAAAAAATGGGAATCAAATCCTCACCACAGCACGAGCGAGAGAGAGAGAGAGGGAGACATGAAGAGAAAGCTGAGCTGACAGCTCGAAGCTAAGCAGCAGCAGAAAGGAAGGAAGGAAGGAATGGCTGAAATCCTTATCCTGCTCCGGCTCCAACTTCATCTGCCGACTCTCACATTCCCATATCCTTTTTGGAGGTTGTCGAAATGCGTAAAAACTCAATTGCTGCGCATTTGACGGTGGGGGGTGGGGCGACATGGGTCGCTCTTTCGCCACTGAGTGAGATGCAAGATAACGCGGAACGAGCGAAAACGAATTTATTGGAGTCATGTGCTGATAAGCGGCTCTGTTGGCCCCCCCACCAAATGCCAATGCCAAATTACAATGCTCTAACAAGCGACCAGTGGCCCGAGGGAGTGTTAAGAGAGCAAAACGAAGAGCGGATGCACTGCATAAGAGAGCAGCGGTAAACGGTTATTGGAATGTGCAGAGCACAGGGAACAAAATGGAATGCAGAATGGGACACATACGAAAATGCACCTTTAATTTAGAATTGATTGTTTTCGCTTTCTGGAATATTGAGCAGCAGTTAGTTGCTTGCAATAGTTGCTACTCCCCTTGGCCATAGTGTATGCAAACACAGATACAAACACGCAGATACACGCTCTGCAGACAGCGACACAGAAGGCTGGGTTGGAGCTTGGACACAGACACCGAACGGGCTGGCTACATGGCTAAAACACAGGAAACGCATTAGATACTTTTTGGGCCAAACGCTGGCTGGCCAAGGGATGGCGCAGACTCTCCACTGGGGGCTTAGTGCGATAAAAATCTGCGTAAAATGATGCCGGCAATTTGATGAGCAACTAAGTTCGGGCAATTAGTTTTGTAAACGTGCGGAAGTAGCTCGTTGGATGTCCAGCTAAACTGTTGCAGGGCCACAAAAGTTGTGCGTAGGGGAAAGAGGAATCATGTGATTTATAGGGGGCACCTCGATTGATCGGGGGCAACTGACCTCTGGCCATTCTCCAGCCAGTCATTCTAACGGTGCTCCTGGCGGTTTTCGTGCCTTGCCTGCTCCACTGAACTCTTTGACAGGCCAAAGTAACAGAAAACCAAAAAGCGCTTTGCCCCCAAACTTGCTAATAAGCTGAATGTCTAACCTAAAGTAGGAATCAACTGTGGAAAGAGTAGAAAGGAGCAGGCTACCCTCTCCCCGCTCCTGCTGCTGCCGCCTTGGGCTGTTTTCTAGCAATTTCAAAGATACATTTCAAGTGCCCAACTTTTGCTACACTCCACGCTCTGTGTGTGAGTCAACCGCAAAAGTACAAATAATTTCCATTTGGCCAAAGCGGCAACATTTGCATTTTTCTTCAGTTCTTCTTAGACGCAGAGACAGAACCCAGCCCATTCCGCTGTTCCTTTCCCATTCCCAGTCCCACTCCCAGTGCCAGCCTCAAACAGGCAAACATGCCTGCGAGCAGCAGCTGCACAAAGAGGGGAGTCGGAGAGGGGGAGAGAGAGAGTGCCAGCGAGTATTTAAATAGCAAATAGCAGATACGTACGATACGTCGTCGTCGTCTACTTATAAATACTTTGTCGTCTTCGGCACAAGTTGTAGATAAATATGGCATAGATTACATAACTAGTTCTCTCGCTCTCTTTAGCATTCTCTGCCAAAGATAAGTGTATGCCGCCGACTCTCTCTCACACATACAGTGTGGGGTGGGGTGCTGGGCATATGCACAGTTATTTATGAATTTTCTTCTGCCTACCGTGCTGCTGCTGCCTGCCGTTCTGCCTGCCTTTGTGCAGTCTTCTGCCCGAGCTGCTTTCGAGGGCGCCGTGGCTTAGTTGGTTAAAGCGCCTGTCTAGTAAACAGGAGATCGTGAGTTCGAATCTCGCCGGGGCCTGTCCCTATCCCTCTTTGCCAACAGAGGGATTCTTTGATTTTTTATAACATTTTCCTTTCCCTTGAAGTGCAACATTTTGGCCATGGCCATTAAGGGCTTGCTTATTGTTACGACTGCCAGCTGACGCCTTTTCCTACCCCACCATTAACTTGTTTCTATTGCCTCAATAATTGTTTCAATAATCATTAAAAGCAGGCTGGCATTTTGGCTGCCACAGAGAAAGCTTTTGCCCTGGAGTATGGGCCACAAATCGGAACAGAGTCTGCTTTTGATTTTGATTTAACAATGCCCATGGTGCCGATAAGGCAACGGTTCGATAGAGGAAGTACTTCCCAAGTAGCTGATAAGATAAAGTAATCACACAATGACTTTTTCTTTTTCTAAACTCAAAGCTTACATTACCGTTTGAGGTCCTTTGTAACCGAATAAACGTTTCTAGCGGTGCTTTGGGCAGCCTTAAGGAACTTACGTTGAAAGCGCCTAGTTTACCTTTCGTTTGAAAGCTCTTACTGTACCGTTATTTTGAAAGCTCTTGTGTGACGCGTTTGTTGTTTCCCGTTAAAATTTAACAGAGCTTGCCATTAACATTTCTGTTATCTTAACAGTTGCCAACCGAAACCATGTCTCATACATCTCTGCCTCTCTGTGGCTCAATATCTCCAAATTGAAACAACTGAACAAATATTAATTTCGTAAATAGAGTCTAGAGTCTATAACAGCCGCAAATAGGCACCCACTGGTGGGAAAATGTTGCTCACATTGAGTAGTTGAAAGGTGCAAGTTGCAAGGGCGCCGTGGCTTAGTTGGTTAAAGCGCCTGTCTAGTAAACAGGAGATCGTGAGTTCGAATCTCGCCGGGGCCTGCCAACAAGGACGACACTTGGGTTGCTGTCTACTTTTTGTGCATGTTCTTTTTGTTCAATTTCCAATAATTTATTACGTGTTTAAGCCTAATGAGAGTGAGATGCTTTAGAAGCTCTAAGGATTAATCCTTGTGCACCAGATACAGGACAACGATGAGGAAGTAGGTGGGCCGCTCGAACACTAATTGTGTGAAGTTATCCCGCTTCTCGTCCATCAAGTGGCACATCCTCTGGTAGATGCCCTGATTCTGCTTCTCCACAATCGACAGCAGGCAGATAATGCGATGCCTGAGGAGTGTAAATGAATCAGCAGAGAGAGGGGAAGAGTGGAGCCACACTTACCGGCTGTGGTTTAACTTCTTGACCCGATCGCGTATCTCGGCCGCCAGACTCTCGACCAACTGCAGCGCCCGCCACGAGTCGTAATTGCGACTGAAGCGATCCCACAGCAGACGCTCCTCGATGCAATCTTCGATGATCTTGTGGGCACGTTCCATATTGAAATTGGTGTGAAAGAATTTCCAATCATTCTTTGGCTTCTCATTGCGCTCGCCGCCCTCAAAGCCAGCCACGCCCTCACCCTCTGGATTGAGGGCACGTCGACGGCTGAGCATCGACTCCGAGAGCAGAGCATTCATTCGGTTTGTGGTGCGAACCGATGCGGTTATCCTGTGAACACACAAAATTGGTAATTGTTTCTTCGATTAACATTGATTTTCAAGTTTCAATTTTCTATTTTGCCAGTGGGTCGCGTCCTACCGCGTTTTCATATTGCTCCAGCTGCTCATTGTGTGTGCTGCTTTGCCCGCTGGATATTCCGATAAATTGGAGCAGCCTCTGGCCTTTGTGTGCCGGCAAAAGGAAAACAAATAGCGAGCGCTGCTATCTGTGCACTGACAGGAATGTTGGCCAGGACGACATGCCGGCACGAGCTGCCGAGCCGATTCATGCCATGCCCTCATGGGGCATCCACATATCGTCGGAAAGTTTCTACCTTCAGCATTGTTGGTTTAGGCCCACTCTTCACATTCGGCTCTGGCGGTGGCAGTGGGAGGTACAGCAATTCCTGCCAGCTATGGGAAAACTAAGACGAAACATTTTCCAGCCAGTCTCCTCGGTTTATCCATTTGCCATTAAGTTCGTTCCACAAGTTTCTTGCATACCCAAACAGTGCACTCTATCGAGTGTTCACTGTACTTCCTTTAGTTGGCATATTTCGAGGCACTCTCGTGTCACGCTGCCAACCCTAAGTGGGCGGAAGCCTTGCGTGCCGCTAATCATAAATCCAAGACAGAGCCCACCGGCGCACCGGTTGATGGCGGTGGAGACGTGGGTGTCATCGCCACCAGCCACTCGACGGGGTAGGAGCCAGCGGAAAGGCAAAGTGTTGCCATATGGGAACTGTTTGTTTGTTTGTTTGTGTGTGTGAGGGGAAATTACTTCGAGCCACGAAGGCGGCACGCGATTCCTTTTTGAAGTTGATGACTTTTGATCCGTTTGCCCTGCGACACCTGTGTGAGGTCTCTCCTCCGGCCCACGAAACTTTCAAGCACTTTGATTGCTTTTTATCGCGAAAGTTTTTGTTCGATTGTAGCGTATGCAAACTTCGCTCTGGCCACCCAAACATCTATCTAGCTATGTACATAAGTGTATGTACACATGTATGTACAGTATATGAAGTTATTAAATTGATATAACTGTCAAGTCTCGTGTGCCCTGTTGACGACTACTCATTGTAGTACCCAAATGGCCGGGAGACAAGTGGAAGCGATCAAATATTTCGAATTGGGGCAGGCGCCCAACAGTCTGGGGAGCCGCCCGAACCTTAACTTCTGCATTTGAGGGCAAAACAATCGAATCTAAATGGCAGAACTAATCACTATCTATTTTTTTATAGTGTAGGAAGCGATCCAAACAAATTCTGCAGCAAATGCAGGCAGCTATGCAACTTGCTAGCTACATTGCAGAATATTGGATAAACCTCTCCATTAAAACATGCCAGGAGTATTTCTGTTCCCAACCGGTTACCAGGTTACTAATTGCCAAACACACAAAAACTTTGTCCCGACACACGCCAAGGGGTGCAAGGAATAGGAACAGTGGCGCTTTTTTTATGCGATTTGTGTGAGAGAAATTAAACAGCAGCTAAACAAATTAGGCAATTTCCGCTAATATGCGGGCAACGTGGGAGTGCTCGAACTCATTAGCACCCGGCTGCACGCGAAACGGTGAAATTTTGCATGGATGGAACTTACGCTTGCATGCGACTCATAACAGCGGCGCCTCGGCCTATGCTACGTCTAAGCTGGATCTGTAGTTGGAGCTGGTGCTCTGCCTCCGCCAGAGAGGGATTTCCGGCAAAACTGCACGGGCGCTCGTCACAAATGAAACTGGGGCTCTGGCTCCGGACTCCGGGCTCCGGGCGCTCCCAGACATAAAAGCGCAAAAGTCAGCAGCTAACAATGTGTGGTGGAAGGGGGTTATGAAAGGGGTAAAGGTGTACGCGATGATGGTGATTGACTTACGAGCTCTGACAGCACAAACACACCCACAAACGTATGCCCTCACACGGGGGGATATGAGGGGGAATGAGCTCGTCTCCGTGGCACTCGTTAGCTCTGCCTTTGGTTTGATTTAGGTTGGCATGTCTACAGACAACTCAGCAGTGCCTGAAAGAGAGAGAAAGAGTGAGAGAGGGAGAGTGGTGGGGCAAATGTGTGCCAATGTATTCTAAATTGTGTTTATTTTGAGTAATTTGCAATCTACTTGACACAAACTGCCTGTTTCTGCCTCTGCCTCTCCCACTCCCACTCTTTCTCTTTCTGTATCGCTATCTCCAAACATTGCATGACCCTGCCAAGGCAGACAGTTTAGCAATTAAATTTGCAGTTAGCCAACTGTCGGCATGCACATTACTGCGAATCCTTGGAGAGTGTGGAGAGATTGAAAAGGGAGAAGACTGGAGAGCATGTGGAGAAGCAACTGCAACTTTTTGGAGACTCTGAGAGTGCATGTAGAGCGTGTGTGAAGAATGCTCGTAACAGCGCCAGCGTATTTCTCCAATTGCGGTAATTAGATTAGATATTCCGATATTTGCAGATTATCGCAACACACAGAAAGACAGTTAATGGGGAAAGAAGAAAGAAACCTATGTAATAATTAAAAATAATAATATAGTAAATCTAAAATGTGAATTAATGATTAAACATGATTTGCGATTTATTTCCCAAAATTAATCGATGGCACAGAAAAAAGTGAAAGTGGTAACC
Source organism: Drosophila guanche (assembly GCF_900245975.1). NCBI lineage: Eukaryota > Metazoa > Arthropoda > Insecta > Diptera > Drosophilidae > Drosophila > Drosophila guanche. Next base: position 2,543,026 of record NW_022995743.1, on the reverse strand, counting down.
AAAAAGTATGCAGCAATTGAAAGAATTGGTTGCCCTCAGGCACCATCAGTAGCTACGGCCACTAACCAAATAATATAGCAATGGAAACACATATGCAAATACGATCAGCAGCCAGAAATAGATTTACAATTTCGTGGAGCTTGCCTTGTGGCAACGCAACTCCCCGCTTACTCACTCTCCAAGTACCGTAACAGTCACTGTAATCTGTAGAGGGGATAGTCCATGACTGGCCACTGCTTATCTGCAGACTCCTGAATGTAATAAATGTAACATTAATAATAGTAGAATCACTGCATGGTGTAATAGTTATTCACCCACACTCTTGACCACAACTCTTCCAACTAGCAATCAGCACCTCAAATGAGAAATTTCAATGTTGTTTTGCCGTTTGGAACACAATAAAAATAACATTGTAAAGTAGGGTGCCATTTTGCATTGCATTTAAGCCACAGTGCCAGTCACTAGCTGTTTTGGTGTGTTTGTTTTATAGTGGAAGCTGCTAAAGAGAAGAAAAACCGCTCATCTGGGATTTTTAAGTTATTTTATTTCTTGCTACGACTTTTTGTATGGAATCTTGCATTGCTAAGCATATTCCCATAATTGTTTTACAGAACCGATTTACCATTAAAAAAAAGGTGACGCCACTTTGTTAAAGTTATTAATTTTGGCCAACAAAAGTGGTCATTGGCACCATAGTGCAGTGCAGGGGCATTGCAAGTCGAGTGGCTGTCAAATAACGGTGCTAATTAGGTACAATTCCATCAATTCCCCAACGCGTATTCAGCTTGCTCTCTTTCGCTGCTGCTCTCCGCTCTCCACTCTCCACTTCCCACTCTCTGGTGGGCTGAGCGTTATCTGGGCACAGCACAGCTGTGAGTACAAAACACCCCGCGTTATCAGTTTGCAGTGGCCTAGGGGAGGTAGATAACTCTAAGCTTCAATGGACTACGGGGCTGGAGGTGTTGTGATGTTGTGCGTTTTGACTGGCGCGCGGCGCTCAGTTACTTCCAGTTACTGCGCGTGGCCGAAACGGAATCAGCCCCAAAATGAGCTGCGGCACCAAGACCCTGAAGATATCCTCCTTCGTGTTGGACTTTCTTTGCTGTGTGAGTGTCTCTTATCGCCAAATCCCCCCACTGATAGGCGTAGTCTTACTCATTACCCACTTTTTTTTTTGTCACTAACAGGTGCTGGCGGCCCTGACCATCGCAGCATGCGCCTACGCCTTGATTGCCTTCAGCCACAGCATGGCCATTCGTGTGCCCTGCATTGTGGCCATAGTCCTCGGCTCTCTGCTCTTCGGCAGCACCATCTTCGGCTGTGTGGCGGCACTTAAGGAGAGCATTCGTCTCACGTGGATTGTAAGTGGCCTCCAGCTTCGAGTATTTGTGTGTTTTCACAAACTCTTTGCACTTCCCTTTTAGTACGCGGCGATTCTGTTGGCTCTGGTGTTCGGACAGATCACCGTTATATTCGCGCAGCCCATTAACTTTGAGCTGCTGGCTAATGAGACCATCCACAGTGCCTGGCAGGGCCAGCTGTATCGCCAGGGCGGCATGTCCTATTATGAAATTAAGGTGCGGTTCGCATTCTTCACAAATTCCGCTCGTATTTTAATCAGATTTAATCATTTCCTTTTGCAGTACCACTGCTGTGGCATGAGTGGACCCTCGAACTATCCGGACAGCGGGCTGCGCATACCGCAGAGCTGCTACTTTAACCAGAACACAACCGTCACCACAGATCTCTACACCGTGGGCTGCGATCGACAGCTGGCTGCGGCCTTTGCCAAGGGCACTCGCTGGGAACGAATTGGCGATTGGTCAGTTGTCGGTGTGGAGGTGCGTCTAAAACATAACTTCTGTTATCAAGCTATCCACAAATTAATTCTTTATTTAACTTTCAGATGCTTAGCGTAATGGTTGCTGGTCTGCTGGCCATAACCCTACAGAATGCCGAGCGTCGACGTCCATATCGTTAGATGCTTAGTCTGAAGCCATATATAAACAGTATTAGCAGCTGTACAAATATGTTTAGTTAATATGTTTAGTGCCAAAAACGTTTAAAAGATTCGAAATTGTAACTTTATAATTGAATTGATTCTGGTTTGTTGCATTTTGAAAAGCGATAACTGCGCGCCACAGCGAGCCAGTGCTGCACTTGAACTATTTGAACCAAATGAACTGCCCAGCGCGAACTAGTCGAACTATTCAAGAAAATAAAAAGGTTTTTTTTTTAATACTTTATAACAATTTCGAGTTTTATATTGTCCCATCAATTGGATATGGACTAGTTACCAAAGCCTATGGAACTATACCCTAAGTGATTACAAAGCACAACAGTGTCTAATTAAAATTTGCAGCAACAAGTATGAGAATATAAATGTAGCGTTTCAGTGGTGATGATTTAAATGGCCGTTGGCACATTTGCTACATAAATATCGATAGAGCCATACTTTAACTTCTGTAAACTTGTTGCCAGTTCCAGTTCCAGTTCCATCAGCCGTCAGCTGTCTATATATATGTGTAGTTGCGGTGGAGCAACTGTGTAGCTTACTTTGTGTTTTAGTGCTGGCTAACATGGGTTAAGCTGAACTAGCTAGTTCTAGGTAATTTTTTAGGTTGACCTTTTTAGTTCTAAACTTAATTTGGAAACATTCCAAGAAAAGGAAGTCATTAAAACCAGCCAATCTTGCGGAGAATTGATTGATAAATTATATAAAATTATAGTTTTAGTCCTGAGACTCTTAACTAGCTATTAATATAAAATAGAACATCAAAATCGAGAAATATGATTTAAGACTCCGAAGTATTTTTTAAATGAGAAGGTATATTTTGGTATATCTTATCGATAGTAGCGGACTCAGCGTCGCAGCAGCGATTAAATACAAAAAAAAAACCCACGCAAAAATGAGCTCTCCAATTGGATTTTATAAATTTTCATAAAAGTTTGTCCTAAATTGGACAAAAACTAAAACAACTGGCTCAAAACCCAACCCCGCATTCAACTTGTCAACTTTCCAATTGGTGTTTTCTTTCAATTTGCTATCAAAAGGCTTCTTCTTTGGCCAGCTCCGCGCCCGGTGAAAGATGTAAACAAGTGCCATCCGCGAGAGAGAACAAGCGAAATGTATTCATAAAAAGTAAACAGTACAAAACAATTTTGCAAACTGGAACGCGTACGCGGCGCGTATTTTAAGGCATCGGAATTGTTCCAGCGCCACGAACTTGTGTGCCATACAGCGTGGAGGGGGGAGCTTCGGCTGCGAATCGCCGTTAGGCTATTGACTTGGCCAACAACAAATAACTTGATTAGTTGGCACCAAACAGTGCTGGCGATCAGACACACCATCTACCAGCTGCAGACGGACACAGCGGTCATTAACACGCAGGTGGAAGACAACAACATTTAACGATGGGTCTGCGCTTTCAACAATTAAAGAAGCTGTGGCTCCTCTACCTCTTCCTGCTGTTCTTTGCATTCTTCATGTTTGCAATTAGCATTAACTTGTATGTGGCAAGCATACAAAATGCTGATTCAGAGCTGCGGTGAGTAATAAATACAAAAAACATAAGAAGAATCCATTAGGACGGGGTGCTCCATCCTCCGCTTGGCATTGCATAATTTCCTGGCCATGTTGCAAGTGAAGTGTAGCCCCTGGCTGCCGTTCCACTCGAGCGGCTTGCCTCGACTTTCGGTTTTTTGTTGTTTCAAGCCTCCACTTTGCATTTCTTCTTGTTTGTTTTGCCATCGCCATGGACGGGCCTCGCGTGTTTTCGGGTTTTTATTGTAAAATGCTAAATTTAATATCCATTGTCACATCTTTGTCTATGCCTTTTGTGGATCACTTGCCCTCGCATCGCATTCGTTGTGGGTATCGACTCTCGTTTTTATTTCTTTCGTGCAAAGTCATCCGAAACCACCGCCCAAACGTCGCTCGCTGTGGCCCCACAAGAGCATTGTGGCCCATTATATTGGCAAGGGAGACATCTTCGGCAACATGACTGCAGGTGAGTCGACCGACATCAAGTCATAAATAAATAAATACATAAATCCATTTCCATTTCCATTGACAGACGATTACAACATTAACCAGTTCAAGCCTGTCCCTGGCGAGGGCGAGGACGGCAGACCCGTTGTGGTGCCGCCCCGCGATCGCTTTCGTATGCAGCGTTTCTTTCGCCTGAACAGCTTCAATCTGCTGGCCAGCGATCGCATACCACTGAATCGCACGCTCAAGGATTACCGCACGCCGGAGTAAGAACTTGGGGAACTTGCCACCAGTCCATGTACTCCAGCTAAGAGTTCGCTCTCTTCCTTTGCAGATGCCGCGACAAAAAGTATGCCAGCGACTTGCCCAGCACCTCGGTCATCATTGTCTTCCACAATGAGGCCTGGTCCGTGCTGCTGCGCACCATCACTAGCGTCATCAATCGCTCGCCGCGTCACTTGCTCAAGGAAATCATTTTGGTGGACGATGCCAGCGAGCGCTGTAAGCGGACAGCAGGCCCAGAAACCTTTAAACCTTGACCTAACTTAGTTGCTCTCTCTCTTCCAGCCTATCTCAAGCGGCAGTTGGAGAGCTACGTACGCGTACTGACGGTGCCCACGCGCATTTATCGCATGAAGAAACGCAGCGGCCTGGTGCCTGCGCGCCTCTTGGGCGCTGAGCATGCGCGCGGCGATGTGCTCACCTTTCTGGACGCGCACTGCGAGTGCTCGCGTGGCTGGCTGGAGCCCCTGTTGGCCAGGATCAAGGAGTCACGCAATGTGGTCATCTGTCCCGTCATAGACATCATTTCCGATGACAATTTCAGCTACACGAAAACCTTTGAGAACCATTGGGGCGGCTTCAATTGGCAGCTGAGTTTCCGCTGGTTCTCGTCGGACAGGAAGCGTTCCACAACGGAGATTGCAGGCAAGGACTCCACGGCTCCTATAGCCACGCCCGGCATGGCTGGCGGTCTGTTTGCCATCGATCGCAGCTACTTCTACGAAATGGGCGCCTACGACAGCAACATGCGTGTGTGGGGCGGCGAGAATGTGGAGATGTCCTTTCGCATCTGGCAATGTGGCGGCAGAGTGGAGATTAGCCCCTGCTCCCACGTGGGGCACGTGTTCCGCAGCAGCACGCCCTACACCTTCCCGGGTGGCATGAGTGAAGTGCTCACCGATAACTTGGCACGCGCAGCCACCGTCTGGATGGACGATTGGCAATACTTTGTCATGCTCTACACCTCCGGCCTCTCGCTGAGCGTCAAGGACAAGGTGAACGTCACGGAACGCGTGGCGCTGCGCGAGAAGCTGCAGTGCAAGTCGTTTGCCTGGTACTTGGAGAACATTTGGCCCGAGCACTTCTTCCCAGCGCCCGATCGCTTCTTTGGCAAAATCATCTGGCTGGACGGGGAGACGGAGTGCGCGCAGGCGTACAGCAAACACATGAAGAACCTGCCAGGGCGTGCTCTGTCTCGAGAGTGGAAACGCGCCTTTGAGGAGATTGAGAGCAAATCGGAGGAGTTTATGTCGCTGATTGATCTCGAGCGGGACAAGTGCCTGCGTCCGCTGAAGGAGGTGGCGCCGCGTTCCTCCCTGCAGCCGGTGACCGTGGGCGACTGCACATCGCACGCGCAGACCATGGACATGTTTGTGATCACGCCGAAGGGTCAGATAATGACGAATGACAACATTTGCCTGGCCTACAGACCGCCCAAGCAGGGCGTGATCAAGCTGCTCAAAAATCGCAATGCAACGATGTCGAACGTGATGCTGACGCAGTGCGCGGGCGATGTCAGTCAGCTGTGGAACTACGACATGGATGTGAGTGTGGGTCCTAAGCGCTGTTTAACCCTTCTTAACGCTTTCCTTATCCACCCGCAGACGCAGCAAATCTCGCATCGCGACACCAAGCTCTGTTTGACGCTCAAAGCGGCCACCAATGCGCGCAGCCAGAAGCAGGAGAAGGTGGTGCTCTGCATGCAGTGCGACTTCAAGGATATAACACAAAAATGGGGCTTCATACCGCTGCCATGGCGCCTATAGAATGAGCCAGGGAACAGAAGAGCGCACATTGCCAGGAACTCTCTCTCTCTCTCTCTTTTCTTCAACACAATGTGATATTTATTGAAATTTTATGAGCGAACCCCACTCGTTGTGTTCTTTATTTAGCCGAACCCACACAGACGCGAACCCACACGAAGCAGCCACGAACCCACAAGGAAACATTTGAGACGCGCGAGAGCTTAACTTTTTTGTTGGCTCTCGCAACGTTGGAACTTTAGCTCTACTCTATGTCATATTTATTAAGCAACGATTTGTAGGCTGTACGAAACACTTTTATATATTTCACATGAAAATAAAATCACCACCCAACTGATTGTAGAAAAGTGTCGCGCTGCACTTTTACTGTTCACTCTCTCTCTTATCGCCTGGGCTGGCCAGCCTCTTGCAATTTGCTTAAATTCGGCGCAGCAGCTGGAGCTGCCTTTAGTCTCGAAATGAATCGCTGCTACAACACAATTAAGCTGTCCGGGCTGCTCGCCAATCTGCTGTATATGGTAAGTCCAAGAAGCTACTCAGATTTTCACCCAGCTAAAGTCTTTGTCTGTTCCCACAGCTCCTTGGCATCGGCGTCATGTGCGGCGCTGGCTTGGGCCTGCAGGCAGCGGAGCCCAACACGCCGGAGCACACGTATTTCGTCAAGAGTCTGGTGCTGGGTGGCACCATCTGCATGATTGTCATGTTCGGCTGCTATGGTTTGATCTGCAATTTGCTGTGTGTCAATCTGATTGCAAGTAGCCGACCGAAGATCCATCTAAATGCCCACTAAATCTTGCCTTTCTGCCCCACAGTTCACGCTCTTTATACTCATCTGTTTGGGCGCGGAATACCTGCAGCTGCATCACTACCACAGTACCTCGCACAAGACCCAAGGCAGCGCCTGGCAGCAGCTGGAGCTGGCTTGGCATGGCCTGGACAGCCAACCGGAGCTAATGCATCAGTACGAGGCCACACAGCATTGCTGTGGCCACGACAATTCGACGGACTACAGGCAGCTGCATTTGCTGTTGCCCGCGAGCTGTTATCAGGCCAACGACACCTACCAGCAACAGGTCTTTCCGCGCGGCTGCCTGGAGACTTTGAGCCACAGTCAGCGGTACATTGAGCATCGCGATAAGCTCTTCATGTGGTCCATTGTTGGCCTTGAGGTGAGGCCTTCCAGCTGCTGTAAGCAAGACGAAACAGTGACAGTCTCTACTCCTCAGATCATTATACTGCTGCAGACAGCCGCGTTCAGTGTGTTGCTCTACAGACTGCGCCAGCAACGGCGTCTCGCGCGTCGCCAAGTGCCGCCAGGTGTCAGGCGGGAGCCGCGCTCCAACCATGTGAGGGCTGGCTCGCGGGCACAACTGCTGCATGCTGGCGATGTCTAAGCTTCGATTTGTGTCAAATATTTCGTTTATTATTTATGAAAATGCAGAAAAATGAGTGTATGTGTGTGTGTGTGGGGGGCATCAGTAGGCATAGCGACGTGTCTTGTTGGTCAGCTGACAGCACAGCGTGATGCCCAAAATGATGCCCACAAGCTGCAAGAGAAACAATTAATCAAAGAACTTTGGCGGCCAGAGTAACGGCCTCACCTCATGGCCAATGAGTCCGCAGTGTGCCCACATCTCGTAGCGATAGATCTCCAGAAAGGAACGCTTTACGGCCGCCATGCAGCCCTCGGCATAGGGATGCAGCGCGTGCAGACCATCCTTGGTGTGGAAACAGCTGCTGGGCACCTTGATGTTCAGGCTCGTGTAGTCGCCAAAGCCCTTGCTGCCGCAGCACTCAAACTAGAGTCGGGGAAGGGCAAACAGTGAGCAGAGTTTTGCCAGCTGATTCAGCCAGTGCTCACCTCTCGTTGCAGCTGCTGCATGGCGCCTTGGTGTACCAGCTCCTCCATCCACAGCGACATGACGTACACCTCCGTGGCATCCAGCTGCTTTGTCTCGTTGTAGTGCGCCAGCTTCCAGACGTGAGCGACAATCAAAGTGCCCAGCAGCGTGAGGTGCTAAACAGGGGGAGACAGCATAAGGGGAAATCCAGTGCAAAGCCAGTGGCACAGCTGCTACTCACCAGCACCAGCACCTTGATGGAGCCCAGAAAGGCCCCGAGACAGCCAACGAGTGCCGCCAGGATCAGAGTAGCCGCCATGCCCAGCTGCACAAATTTCTGTAGATGCTCCGCGGAGCCCTCGTCATAGCGATCCAGCTCATAGACACTAGCCAGCGCAGCCAGGATGCCAATGATCTAGTTATTAATTACAACTAAAGTCCATTAACTATTTCTTAATGGCCCAACAAAATAGCAACAAAAAAGCAGCAGCTTTAGAGACAAAAAGGCGACGTCATTGGAAGCGAGCGAGCGAGCGAAGCAAAAAAATAAAACAAAAATATTGGCACAAAAATAAATTGAAATTACTTTTGGTTTTTATTTATAAATGATCTTTGCGCACTCTCTCTCTCGCTCTCTCTCTCTCGCTTTGATATTTGTCGCTTAAATTGGTGAAAAAAGGAGAAGAAAAGTGAATGCCGAGTGACATTTTGTCTGGGCAGAAATGGAAAATTCTGTGTGGCATGGAGTGGGATTTTCTTTGCTGCCAAATTGGCCAGCTACACGTACACGAAAATGACACGAGCAAAGATTACAAACATGCCACAGAAATGCAAGAAAATTTTAATGAGCTATGAACATTACTCATACGCCGTGTGAGTCAAGGAGCGACACGAATGATATTTTTGCTCAATGAACTAAATGATTTATGGCAAAGCAAGCTACTTACTGCTTAGGCACTTCATTTATGTTTTCTATTTATTCGTGCACATAAATTACACATACGCCGCGTGGAGCGTTCGCTTACCAAAGTAATTGTATTGAAAACCACCGCAGTCCATTGCAGGCACACGCGTATTGTGGGCATTACGACACTCCGCTACTACTTATAAAACATATAATAACTATTTATATTTTATTTATATTTTTCACAGCACTCCAGCACACGAATTTCCCTCGCAGTTCGACGCGCGCCGCTTGTGTCCCAAACTGTTAATGCCGCGATGAGAACTCATTCAGCAAAGCAAAATGCAAAAATAAAGCCAAAAACCTCTAGAGAAAAACGATCACTAAGCAGCAGGCAGCAGGCAGTAGGCAGGCAGCAAATGTTTACAAATCCGTTGAGTGCCGCGTCCGTGTCCGTGTCCGGGTCCGCCTCGTATTTTTGTATTTTGTATTTTGTGCGGCAGTCGGGAGTCGTTACTCGGGATTTATATTTTTAATATGCAGACACGTACGCTCAGAGATCTACTTATACACTCGGCAAAACAAGAAATACATAAAACTTATCAAATATTTTTTGCTGTTTTTTTTCTTATAATTTATTCCACAATTTGCTACCAACTGGGCCTACAGAATGGGTGTTTGGTACGGGCTCCGTGGCGACCTGTTAGAATCTCTCGCGCCGCAGTTTGTTGCGCACCGTGATGCCCAAATGTGTGGCAGCTGCCAAAGCGGCGAACTGTGGGGAGGGAAACAAAATTGGAATTTGAATTTGATTGGAAAATTTTAATCTATTTCCGGCACGCCCTTGGCTAGGGGCTGCTCAGACTCACCTCCACGGCCAGCAGCAGCCACTTAATGACCAGCCCAATGGCCACATTGTCGTTGGCATGCACCTGGACAGCCGCCAGGCAGCCCTCGGTGAAGAGATTGTCCTGCTGTCGGTCAAAGTCCTGGTAGCAATTCGTGGGTATGCCTCTGCCGAGCAATATGTAGTCATGGGCACCAAGCTGGCCACAGCACGAGTACTGGGAAAACGCAATTCAAATTGAAATTGAAATCATTTCACGCGTGACTGCATTCCCGCCGACTCACCTTTTGCTCAATGAGCGACAGCCGCTCGGCATTGCCCTTGGGATCGGACCAGAGCGCCAGGAACTCGCTGCGCGAACGCTCCACATAGTTCGTGGAGTGAGCAGCCGCAATGATGTAGATTTGCAGGCAGAGCAGGATCAACAGGCAGATGACATACTGGGGCAGAGGGGAGAAAGGTTAGAGTTAGTCGCACATTTCGTGCCCCTTACTCACCGTCCAAATCAGACCCAGGGACACGCGAGCCGTGGCAAAGCAGCCCAGAAACGAGGTCAGTATGACAAAGGAGCCCACAAAGATCTGTATGACGATGGCAATGTGCTCGAAGGTGCCAGGCGTGGAGCTGTTCAGCTCGTACACGGACAGCGCAATCAGCGTCACTCCAATGAGCTGTCAAAGCAGAAGAAAGGAACTGCATTGCAAGAGGGACTCGGCAGACATTAGGCATACGCACCGATAGCAGCACATTGAGAATGATGAGTAGAGTTTTCAGAAAGGACACGCGACAGGCCATGCTTGCCAATCAATAAAAACGCACCAATTACTTATCTTTGCTTTCCTTTATCCGCTGCGCAGTTAACTCGAAGGCACAGGCGTTGACCAGCGGAACGCAGAAGCCCTTTCCCCACAGACTGTTGACGTTCGACTGAGCACCCCGAGGGCCAGTCGCTGTGGAATCCACCACAACGAAATGCCAACCCAATGGCTGGCTGCTATTAATGTTAGTGAATGTCGTGGGGGTGCCTCTAGGTGGCAGAGTGGTATGATGTCACGAAAGCTTTTTGGCACCAGCTACGCACCTAAGCAAGGGGCGGCGGGGGCAAAAAGCTTTGCCACAGTCAGGACATCTTTGTAGGAGTTATGGCCATTTCCACGCGCTGAATTATTATGCAAAAACGAACGACCTTGGGCACGTCTCTCAGGCAACAAGTTGCCAGAAGCTCTCACGTCGTATGCTTAATATTTCCAACAGTTTACACAACAGGCACATATTTTTATTAGCGATCATTGCAATGGACATAATTGGACTAAATACGAGTATATGGATTGTACTTAATTAGAGGAAAGTGTTTTTAGTTTTTAGTTTGTCGAATGAGTTTGTTGGTAATGAGAATTCCAAGGCGGGAAATACTTGAGTGACCATTTTTGTACTGTGCGGCAACAGGCCAGGCCGACTCTCGGCCAGCCTAGAACTGCAAGCGGCGCTGCTTGTTGCGAAAGCTGATGGCCAAAAAGACGGCCAAGGCAAAGCAGAGCAGCTGCAAAGACAAAAGGAAAGAGGCAAAGAGTTAGCGCAGCTCCGTGAAGAGTTAACTAAGACCCACCTCAAAGGCCACCAGCACCCAGGACACAATGATGAAACGCTCCTTGTCGCTCTCGTAGAAGCTCTGCACCTTCTCGATGCAACCATCCACATAGAGGTGATCGGTGGTCTGCTGCAGATCGGCATAGCAGCTGGGCGGTATCAGCTGATTCAGATGCACATAGTCCTGCGCACTGCTCTTGCCGCAGCACTCGTGCTTCTGCTGCAGTCCGTCCATGTTGTTAGCCTGCCAGGCCACGGCCACCGTCTCCTGGCCGCTCTGCACCTCGTACTGATGCAGCAGCATGCAGGTGCTCACAATTTGCGGTATGGCGAGGATCAGCAGGAAAACGGCGCTCTAGGAATGATCATGGTTCACACAAGTTCAGCTGAGTTTCCTCTTCATTCTTCGTTCCACTCACCGTTGCTGTCAGCGGCACCGATTCACGCACAGCCGCCAGGATGCCCAGCATCGCAAAGAGCAGTATGAGCGCGCAGGCCACATAGGCGGCAATGGCAAACTCCTCGCTCTCGGTGTCCGCATTGTAAGCGATCCAACCAATGGAACCCAATGCCAGTAGCTGAAATAAATTACGAGATGATGCAATTTCAATTGCAGTTTCCACTGGCAATTCATTTGCGTGACAATTAACAGCAGCAGCAACAAGAGGGCCGGGGCAGGGGCACTGGCACCCCCTTCCCGACACTGTCCATTATTTATCGCTTGGGGAAGTTCGCCTTTCCCCTTTGTTCCACTGATTTCAGTGTCTCACTTGTCTGCCTGTCTTGCCGTTTCACTTTCTTCCTTGTCTCCCTGTTCCACTATCCCACTGTTTCCCTGCTGATTCACTGTCTGCCTGTCTCCCTCGCTCCCTTTGTGGTGGCCAACCCTTGTTCTTGTTGTTTCTCAAGTGATTCGATACCGTTATATAGGTCAAACCATGAACCAGAGTGCGGAGTCAGGGCGCGTATGTACATCGGTATGACATCATCATCCTGCGGGAATCGAAATTGGAACAATTGAAGGCTCGCGCTCCTTGCGCCTGGGTCCGTCTGGGAATGGCCTAAAACCGTAAACAAGTTCGCCATGGCAACCATGACAGGAGGGAGGAGGCAGGCAGGCAGGGTGTTCGGTCGGTCAGGCGACTGCCACCTTGAGGCCATCGTTTCAGGTGTGCTCGCGACTGACAAAAACACGACAGAAATCGGTTAAAAATACACCCGAAGGAGACTACGAGCACTGGTACATATACTATAGGAATAATTTTTCAAAAATAATTCACTTTGAGGCTGTTTTTGTTGGACTTTTGAAGTGCGTTCGTTCACTTGTCCCCCATGACATCATGCTAATTTCCTTGCTCAAATGTAAAATGTACTCATACGTACATATTTACATACTCGTACATACGGACACATATCATATAGACTTTGCTGCTGCTGTTATGGCTAATTGGTATTCCTTATAGGCTATGTTGATGACTTACCCCTAAAATGGCATTCAGTATAATGGAGGTGATCTTAACGCTGGTCGTGGCGCAGCCCATGTTTGTAGATCTTGGGTATAGCGACTTCTTGAATTACTTGAATCAATTCGCCTTCTAACCTTTTGGCTTGCTTCCCTCTTCTACCCTATACGTTCGTGCCGATTTGTTTATTTACTTTCACGTTTTTCTTTTGGTTTGTTTTTCCGATTTGAATTTACAGCGATATAAATTTCCGTTAAATCTGCGTTCTTTCGGGATTTCCGTTCTCGAAAAATTCGTCTCTTGCTTGCGGCACGTTCTGCGTGTGTTTTCGAACTGAAAGCGGGAAAAGTTTTCGTCGTTCTCTTTTGCTCTTTCTTCCGGCGCCAGTCGTAAGAGCGGGTGGCGGGAGCGAGGCAAACGCACACACATTCGCCCACACAGCTGAGGGAGCGATGTGAGCGGTGTGAGAGAGACAGAGAGAGCGCGCGCGATGCACTCACTAGGGTCAGCGTCAGCGCATGGCGCAGTAAGCAGAGGGTGCGCCAGTCATTGTAGCGGTCTCTATTTCGTTTGCATGCAAGTAACCGGTGGGTGCCAAGAGAGCGTGGCAAACCGAGTCGACTACCTGCTGCTTTTTATACCTTGGGTCACCGCTCCAAGCAATGACGTCACATGCTCACGCTTACAGAGTGCTTTGACTTTGACTTTACTGCTGTGACTTGGTCTTACAGATCAGGCAGATTGAGGGGACAAAGAAGATGTAGATTTAATCAACAGATTGCTCAAAATTTGATTAAACTGTTATTGTCGCTCTGAATTCCCCGTCTCTGCCGCTACCTACGAAAAATCTACTTCCTCTGCACTGGATCTTGCCTACAGTTTTGTGACACCATGACGTCAATATGTCAATAAGTCAATGACAAATCATGTATTTAAGCTCCCCCTATCTGTCTCTGCCTGTTTTCCTCTCTCTGTTTTGCTTAACAGTTTTGTTTTCGAGTTTGTTTATTGTTGTTATGTCTGGAGCTGCGCATTTCTCCCTGCTCGCTCCACTGTCGCATAGACACGCACGCACACACACACACTCAGACAGCCTTTGGAACTTAATTATGTTTGGGTCTGACTTTGGTTTTATTTTTCGGCTCTTATTTGTGTCAACATACGGTACAGATGGGGTCAACATATTGTGAGCACACGACAGATCTCAACAGAACTTTCAACGTATGTACAAAGCATTAGAGGGAATCTCCCCGTCATCAAGCCTCTGTTGAAAATCCTTCATTATTCCACACGTAAGCACTCCTATTTTTCTGACCACAGCTGTTTGTTCCGTCTTAGGTACGCGTCGCGTCATTGATGAGAAGCGCAGAGCAGAGCTTTCCAATCCCGGTGCAATGCCGCAGATGAAGCAAAGCTTAAGCTAAGCGAATTACACTCCGCTGCAAAACACATGTACAATGTTGTTTGTATGAATTGTTTGTATATTTAAGGCAACTTCAATTGCTTGGCAAGTGGAACACATACACATACACTACAGAGGGCTGTGTGCTGCGTTTCTAAGCAAGGTACATCGGTGTGACTTACAAATGAGACTGGTAAATGTTAAGTAGATTGACTGATTAGGTGCTAAATGTGGAACGTGTGTTAATAGTTATAGCGTCGTCGGCGATTCGTGTAGTGTATGGCCAAGATGATGGCGAGTGAGAGAATAACGACCTGCAAAGATAACGGCAAACAGTGGGTGAGCATTTCTCCTGCAGGAATACAAATGCAACTCACATCGAAACCGAGCAGAACCCACTCCAGCGAGCGGGACACGGTGGCCTCGTCGGCGAAGGCCTCCTCCACTTTGGTGATGCAGCCGATCGCATACAGATTCAGGGGATTCACACAATTGTTGTCCTTGCAGCAGCTGTTGGGCACACTGGCGTTCCAGTAGCTGATCTCCAAATAATCCTGGGCACTATTACGGCCACAGCAGGAGTACTAAAAAACATTGAGAGACTTTTTTGTTAGATTTTCAAACAATGCGGAACGGAATTTTGTGTCTCACTGTCTTCTGGATGTAATCCATGCTGCCAGGCTTTGTCTGTTCCAGCTGCCATGAATCCTCGACCGTCTTCAGGGCATAATTCTTGAACACATCTCGCGGATTGTACACAATGAAGGTGGCTATCAGCACCAGCAACACCACCAGCAGCGATACGTACTGAAATTCAATCGAAATTGTTTTAATTTTTGGCTCTCAGATAACAGAATAGTGCAACATACCGTCCAGAGCATGCGCGGCGATTCACGAACGGCGCCACAGCAACCGAAGAGGGAAATTAAGAGTATAATTCCACCCAGAACGAGAATGCCAATAGCAAACTGATCTGGCATCGCCCCCCATCCGAGACCGCCAAAGATAAGCACCAATATGCCGAGTATCTGAAAACAAAAACAAACAAAATATGCCAATATAAATGGGGGAGCTTCAAAGCAGATAATCGCGCAATATCGGCTTTCGTACTCAATTGGAGGCGTATTCAATTTTAGTTTACAAATTCCAATCCCTCCCCCCATTTGGATCAAGCTTTTGGATTGGATGCTATTATTACTCATAAGCAAAATGAAATCATTCGAGAATCTAGATTATTCTTTCTCCTGCTGCTGCAGCTGCTGATCTCAGATCTACACAAAACCGAAAGTCCGTCCCCATTTTGCTACTACAATTCTGTGTAACCCTGAGCAGTCTGTGTCTGCTCCGGCATATCTTAAGCAATTTGTCAGCGCTGTGCTCATCACATCTGAACTCTATTGTCAACTAATCCGGTTTCCATGTTCCCATATTAAATTCACTTTAGCTTTTGAAGACTAAGCAGAGGAGCGGAGAGCATTACCACATTTAACGAAATCGAAATGCATGACGCATTTGAGCTGCTCGGCTGCTCGGCTGCTTTGGTCAGAGCTTTCCTCACGGCTCAAGGAATGCAAAAGCAAAGCACAAGCCATTAACAATAGACGCAAACACACACACACACACAAACACATGAGACTGGGAAGTGTAGTCATAAACTAGGCAGACACGCATACGAGATGATATCATCTGCGGGCCAGGTGGAAGTCTAATGGGAAGTCCAACTGCCCAACCCGCCAAAGCGATTTCCAATATTCGACACAAAATTTGGCTTACAAAAACTGCCAAAAATATTCAAATAAATAAACAGAAACTCTTCTAATGCCAAAACTTATATGGCATATGCTTGGAATTATATATTTTTTGTGCTCTACTTACCGCCCATAAGGCATTGAACAGGAACAGAGAGTACTTGATGGTGCCTGTTGCGCAGCCCATTCTGAATGTGTTTCTATTTTCCGCTCCAAGTGCTTTTTCGTAGAATGCAATCGAGACTCTGTGCAACACGTGCAACAGTTTGTTGTGTTCTTTTTTTGGGGGCAAGCGTTGTTGAGATTCCGATAGAAACACAGCCGGCCAGAATCGGTTAGACAACTACTTTCAACGGTCGCGAGCGAACTGAGAGAGCGCTGGAAACTCTGGCCACGGAATCCGAGTGTTGCCTTTGCCGCCACGCCGGTCGGAGCCAGAGCAAAGCAAACAAAGTCAGCACACGAGCGCAGCGCACACACACGGGCAGTAGGCAAACACAAAGAGCAAAGAAAACAAACCCAACAAAAAAGGGGGAAAAAAAGCCAAAGTCAAAGACCAAACTTTGTTGTTTCTATTGCTTTTGGTTGCTTCTAATGGCTTTGATGCTTATACATACGCTTTCAGAGTCGCTCAGTTAATGCTAAACAGATTCCAAACCAGATCAGCAATCTATAGATTCACTTTTGCTTGGTGGCTGTACTAAACTTCATCAACCGTTTGGTTAGGGCAGCAAAGCTCCGGCTTCAGTTTGTACAACTACTTTATTAGTTTTTGGTTTGTGGCTGGTATACCCTTTTAGGGTATTACAGTTCAGGGTAGATGTATGCCTTTTCAATCAATTAAATTACAAGAATGAGCAGCAGCTCGGCCAATTGAGAGACATTGAAGTAGCTTCTATAAGTATGCACATCCATGTTTTTGGTTAATAAATCTCCCAATACACAAAAAGAGTTATCTTATTACACTCTGTTCTGCTTCGTCGAGCAGTTAGAGCATCAAAAGTTCGCTTTCCTTTATTTTTGCCATTACTACGGCGGCGCTGTTGTTGTGGTTGTTGTTCTTGCTGTTGCTGCTGTCATTCGGAAGCCAAACAAACAGAATGTCTAGCGCTGCGGGTGGGGGAAGGGGATGAGGATCCGGAGCTGGTTCTGCTTGACACAACCGAAGCAAGCGAGCGGTGAGCGGCGGTGGTGGCTGTGGTGAAAGAGCAAAGAGAGCTAGAAGAGCAGGGAGAGAGAGGCACTAAGCTTTCAGTAGCGCCATTTGCCAGATGTTTAGCTCGAATGCAGTTTGGAAAGAGAGAGACTGACAACCATCACTCCATCTCTCTTTATTGCTGGCTCCCCTCCAAGCAATTTACGCCCGATCGCCACCGGTGAGATTGATTGAACATGATTGCGTCAGAAGATTGAGAATAAATGACGCCAGCCAGCAGCAAAACGAAAGATTAGCTCAGCCCCGCCACACGGGGGAATGGAATGGCAGTCTCCAGTCAAGTTTATTCGAACACAATAATCAGATAGTAGAAATTAGATCGGTCGGGGGGAATCCTTAGTAGTGGTAGCGCCTGCGCTGCTTGCGGAAGCGTCCAACGAGATAGAAGGCACCCAGCACCATCAGCGCCTGAAACATAGGAAGAACCATTAGAAGAAACCCAACAGAAGACAGCGGAACACTCACGGTTATGCCCACGGAGATCCAGTTGGTGTCGCTGGAGTAATTGAAGAGCTCCAGGAACTTGTCACCGGCGCTCTGGGCACAGCCAGTGGTGAAGTGCGGCAGCTCGTGGTTCTCCTTGGGGTAGCACGTGGCGGGCAGAGTGGCACGACCGATGCTCACATAGTCATCGGGTCCATTACGCCCACAGCAATCGTACTGGAAAGCAGACAACTCTCTCATAGTCGGGAGTATAATGCAGAAAAAAACAAACACAAACCGTTCGCTGATAAGGGTCCATGGCGCCTGGTTCCACCAGCTCCAGATCCCACTTCTTCTGCACCTCCTCGGAGGCAAATTTCCGTATGTAATCCTCATTGAACTTGAAGCCAAAGTTGCCCAGCAAACTAATGATGAGCTGTGCCAGCAGTATGAACCCATACTAAAATAAACGATAATAAAATTAGTTATAAAACTGAGAACATGGAAGAGGCTGCGCCACTCACCGTTGCTGTCATGCAAACATTTTCCTGGCAGATGCCGCAGCAGCCCAGAATGGACGAAACGAAGATCAGGCCGCCCAAGACGTACAGGTAAGCGATGTAGACGAGAGGTGCTTGGCCCAGGATTATCGTGGCAATGACTATCAGTGCCAGGCCCACAAGCTGACCCCACCCAAAAAGCAAATAAGATTAGCTTTGGTGTAAATACAATAATTAAATGTCAATGACTCGCAGCGCAGATGAGATTTTGTTGCATTTTATATGAAAAATGCGTCAGAAAATGAAATAAGAGAACTTTGGGAGATGTTTTCTGGGTAGAAAATTGCCAAAGAACAACTTTTGGCTTCGATAATGTAGAACGAAAGTGTTTGTATATTGATCTCAGCAAACTTGATCACAAAGAATGTGATCAACACTCATGAATATATGCAAGAATGGAATATTTATTGGCAAACGAAACACACATTCTATATATGTGTTCCCGTGTTCAGATTTTTGAACAACACGCAAATGCAAAGTTGTATTCACACCAAATAAAAAATAACAAAAATATCTTTATACTTATGCGGATTACCAGCATATGAATATCCAGAAGAACTTACCGCATTGAGGGAGTTAAGGGTGTTGAGGAAACACTTGATAAAGCCGGAAGTGCAGCCCATTTTGGCAAATTATCGAACTAAAACTTATTTAAAAGAAACCCAAAACTGGTTGGGAACAGCTGACAGAGAGAACACCAAAAGAACCAGCAAGATCGCTGTCCAGCAAGCAATTGAAAACGAACATTTTTGCTAATGAGCTGCGGCAGACAATCGAATCTCTGCGCTCTCTTTGCCAGTGCTGCCAAATGTTCGAGGAGCTGCGTGAGTGAGTGAGTTAATCGTTTTAGCATATGGAAAGTGTTTTATTCTCTAGTGGCAAATTCGCTAAATGGATAAATAGAGCTTTTATCTATATAACTATCGTTTATGCTGGGTTTAGGCCGGCTATGGCATTTTCACTTAATCGTTGATGTGGCTCTCATCGTCCTTGATCTTGGTCTTGGCATACTTTCGGGCGCGACCCATGTAGTAGGCGGTGAGAATGCCCATAAACTGGAATTCAATAAAATTAATAAACTCTTCCAATGAAACATTTTTCTAGTGCAAACCTCCAGCGCAATAATTGCCATGCAGCAGTAATAATTAATATTCGCTTGCATCTTCAAATTAGAATTGGCTTTGGTGGCGCAGCCCTCCTGGAAGACATGCGTGGGATTGGAGCAGTCAAAGGCATAGCAGCAGCTGGCCGGCAAGGCGCCGTTCTCCTCGCCAAGATAGTCCTGCGGTCCGTCCAGTCCACAGCAGCTAAACAGGCTATGGATGGGCTGCATTTTGTCATTGCTGTGTGACTTCTCCTCAAACAATTGCAGGATGCGCTCGTCAAAGTGCGCCATCAAATCTCCCTTCATGGCTGTGAAGGTGAAGAAGTAGGCAGCCATGGCAGCAATGACCAGGCCACTGACGAACATGTACTGTGGGCAGGCAAACACATTAGTCTAATGTCAGCTAGTGGAAGTCAGGCACTACTCACCACTACGGAGTACTTGTAGGACTCCTTGAGCGCCACATAGACGCCGAGAAAGGCAGCGCCAAAGACAGCCGCTCCAATGAGCGCTGTTGTGTAGCTGCCAAAGGTGGAGGCTGCGGAGCCCCAGGTGACGACGCCACAGGAAAAGAAAAAGACATTGCAGGCCTGTAAAAGAAAAGAGGTGAAAGAATTAGAGTGTTGGAAAAGATAGAGTTCCCCCAGCTGTATGCTTACAGCCAAATTAGTTACGCGTTTGTGCTAACCCTTGGCATTTTGCAGACTGTTTCTGCCATGTACATAATGTACATATATATATATATATAGAAATATAACAACAACTAATTGCCAAATCAACTTCATCATAATCAAAATGGTGCGCCTGGTTGTGTAAGCATTTTACATGAAGTGAAGGGACAGACACGACCATATCCAACTGTGTGCCAAGTGCGAACAGCTGTGCGGCGGAACACACATAAATATACGTATAAATAAATGTATAAATATATATTTAAGATTTTTATGTTCGATTTGCTTTTAGGCATCTTTATGCGCTGCGTTCGTCGCTCGCGTAATTTTTGTACTTATGCACAATATTGATTTTATTTTTTTCGCGGCACTACCGGGTTGTTGTGCAAGACTTTGGATGGGTCAAGAGTGCGGCGCCCCAGGGGATAATGGAGTGGTGTGGGTTGGGTTGCACACTTACCACTATCAAAATGCAAGTGGCAAATAGGGCGTACTTCCAGGGCGATATGGGAAACGACTTCTCCATGCTGTTCGTAAAGCTACAAAAAGGAAAGAGAAAACTTGCCATTTTCCCTGGTTTCAAAATTGATTAACACTCACATCACTGACGGCACTTATAGAACGGAAATTGGTTTCCCTATTCCAGCGGGGTGGAGGCCATTGTTTACTCTAGATTTAAGCGTTGGTCTCAATCGGAGCCCGACTTCCCCCGAACCCAATTCTGTAACAGTGGGGGGCACTCGTGTTTCTGTCTCAACTGCTGGCCAGCGACTAAACACAACACAGAACGCCACCAAGTGTCGCCGTCGAGCATTACACGCGGAATTCACCACCGCACGAAACCCAAACAAATAAACGAACAGAGCCAGAACCTCCCCCTCACCCCCCCCCTCCCCTACCCACGAGAAAACGAGGGCCATGGCGCAGCCGCAGTGTCGTGTCGCATACTGGGTGACTTTTTGGCAACCAAAAGCGAAGGCAGAACTTGGAGCGCAGATTTGGCGGAGGTGCTCTGAAGGTTTTCAACCTCTTTTCGACAAGAAATGATTGCTGATGATCAGGATGAATATCTACTTTGACATTCTAAGCGCTTAAGTGAAAGTTTTATAAATATTATTACAGCACAAAAGTTTAAAACTCCTTTGAGCTCTCTTCCAGCCAGTCGCCACTGTAGCGTTGCATCTGCCGCTTCATAACCCTGTACAGACGCCAGCCGCACAGCGCACTATTAGTCTGAAAAAAAATAAATACAGTAAATTCCAACTGGGATCTGGGCTTTACTTACCCCAACAACGATGAGCAGCCAACAGGCTAGTTTTAGCAGCAACACTTTGCTGAAAACATAATCCGTGAACTGATCCCTGCAGCCATACGGGTGTAGCGGGGAGTCAAACTCGGAGTCTTCGTCTATGCAGCAGCTCTTCGGGGGCTCGAGACTGATCTTCGAGTAGTCGTGGCTGCCGTTGACGCCGCAGCACTTTAGAAACTTCTCATAGAAGCCAAGGCGTCGCTCCAGTGCTGCGCCTCTGCGCTCCGCCTCCCACAAGTCGTCGAAGGTTTTGTCAATGCGGTTTGAGCTATTGGTGGCCTCGTACAGGAGCAGCAGTTGGCTGAATATTTGCAGCATTGCTATGGCCACATACTAGAGGGAAAAATGAATATTTGAGATTGAATATGGAGCAGAAAACTGGGAAAAACTCACATTTCTAAGCCAATTAGGCGACTCGCTTTCGGCTGCTTCCCTGCAAAAGATCGACAGGCTCAGTCCGACAATGCCCTGGGCAATGGTCAGAGCGCCGGCAACTTTCTCCAGAGTGCTGACCTGGTCTATAAAAAAGGATATGCCGCAGACAATAACCAATAGGGAAACCGTCTGCAGAGTGAACCAAATGTTAGACCCACATTGGACTCGTGTGGCAGCATTAACTTACGGAATGAACAAAGTTCATTGAGAGCAACATTTTCTGCAGTGACGATGCCATGATAAGAAAACAATAAAAAATCAGGAAACTTGTAGAGAAATTCTATCAGACTATCAGTTCCGAGTATTTTTGAGACTGACATAAAAACTAATGGATACTGTTTTGGTTTTAAGAAAACAGAGTTTAATCAAGCAGCTGAGCAACTGTAGATACCAGGAAAGCACAAGTCAGGCTCTGTTGAAGTGAAATCAATCTGCAAACTCCAACAACTACAACAAAATACAAGTAATGTACCGTTCCAATGACCCCTCAATACGATTCATATACAGCAGCTTGCTGTACATCAGATAACTGCAGCAAGCCAACGGCACTTAAGCTGCACTTGTAAATGTGGGGTGGTTTTATGCATAAAAGCAACAAAAGCTAGCAGGTAGCTAGCTGCTGTTTGCATATGTGCGTTTGGCGTAAGTTGGCGCATCGACGAAGGTTGCGTGAAAAGGGAAGCGCAAAAATCATAAAAGGTTCACTTTGTGCAAGCCCTCGCCAGTGTAGCTGCTTTTCTAGGTACCTGCTTCTGCAATATCGCTTGGTGTCCAATATGCAAACGCCAAATTGAAAACATAATTCAAAAAATTACCCCCTTGAAGCTATCATTTCATAAAATCATACACCGGGAAGATAAAATTCCATTATGAACCTTCTTTTACTTTGATTTTGTTGCGGATTTTGTAACTTAGAGGCATCCCAGACCCTTTTGAGCTGCTCTAACCCTCTTCCCTATGCAACCCATGCCAGCATTCCCTCAAGAGAGAGTACTCTCCACAACAGAGATGACTCTCCACAGCATAGAGCACTCTCCACAGGAAAAAGCACGCTCCACAGCAGAGACCATATCATTAGATCAGAACAACTTTTAATTGAGAAATTGTAAGTTGAGTATTAGATACAGAATTAAGCGATTTAGAAATTGCTTATTAGTTTTTGCTGTGTTGAGTTTGTATGACAAGTACAGGAGTGACTGGAAACCCGTTGTTAATGTTATTTAATTTAATACTTGTGTAACCTAAGCTGCGCCTTACATCCAGACCGCATTGTTGCGACGACTCTGGTTCTTGACGCTGCTGTATAGCAGCCAACCGAACACCGCTCCAACAGCCTGGAAAGGGGAGAGAAAAATGTTTGAGTGTGAGCTGCGGGTAGTGGGTTGTGGCTGCGACTTATGTACCTCGCCTAGGATGAGCAGCCAGCAGACAATCTTGAACACGAGCAGCTTGTCGTCGAGGTACTCCATGAACTCGGCCTTGCAGCCGGCCTTGTAGACACTCGTGCTGTCCACGCATTTGTTGTCCAGACAACAGCTGGAGGGTATGGCATGGTGGATGATCCAGTAATCCTCAGAGCTGTTGACGCCGCAGCAGTGCAGCCAGTTCTCATAGTAGGCCAGCGCTCCCGACTCATTGCGCTCCGCCTCCCACAGACGATCGAAGCCCTCGTTGATGCTGCCCGAGAGGCCGTCTTTGGTGCCGTGCGAGGCCATGCTGAGGAACAGCAGTTGGGTGAGGATTAACAGCACCACAACTCCCACGTACTGCGAGACAATAGAGAATGTTAGAGTGGAGATCGTGCTAAAGGAAGATAAGAGTTCGTATACTTACCATCAGCAGCCGAAGTGGCGACTCGTGAATGGCCGCCAGGCAGCCAAAGACCGCTATGATGAGGATGACAGCGCCCAGGCCAATGATTAGGCCCCCAGCCACGTTCTCACCAATGCTGACTGCATTCTCGGCGGCGCTGATCAAAAAGAAAATTCCAAAGGCAATCAGCACCAGTCCCAGCACCTGCAGAACAGAGGAGCAGAGAGAGAGAGAGAGAGAGGCACAGATAAACGCTACCCACTCGCACGCATACTTATGCACATTCCACTCACGGCAAACACAAAATTGAGCAACAGCAGCAGATGCTTCACTGTAGTGGCTCCCAGACCCATGTTGATGCTGGACACTAGACTCTGAACTGAACTGAGGACTGCGTCTCTGTGTCACTCAAATTATAGTGAATGCATCAGAGCAATTGGTTACGTATATGGTCAATAGCCAATAGCCAGTTTTCCGCTGACAGATACAGCAACAAGCACAAGGTATTGCTAGATTTATCTCCCGTACGCTGCTGATCGCTGCTGACCGCTGTGTTTCAGTGGCGTGAATCAACTGAAACAGTGTGTTTTTGTTTTGACTAAATTCTAGCTATATGCGTGTCGCTATATGCATATACTTTTATCGTACATTATATGCTCGTAAAATCTGTGAGTAAAAATCGAGAGAGGGGCCGAGCATCGCCCACCTAGTCGCCCCATTGCCGTGTGTAGCTTTTTCCATTGATCTGCGTTGCCCATCTGCTGGTCCAAGGTGAGTTTACTTACAAGGTGGGATCTTCAGCACTGTACACTCCATCCCTTTCTGGCGCTTGTCTATCTGCGTGTGGTGAGTAAGTTATTGGTCCTCCCCACACAGCGGACAACGTCAACTTGTGCCGTTTCTTTTCTTCTCTTTTTTGTTTGTCTTTTTCTTCTTTTTTATTTGTTTTAGCAGCGCACGCGTGGGCGTTGCAGGTTTACACATTTTATGAATGGAATACTAAATATCTTCCGTAGCCTAACTTGATTAATCATCGTAAATTACAATCACAATATGTCGCGGGGCACGTGGGCCAGGAAAAACACAAACACACAAATATAATAATAATAATAATAATAGTAATACAATTCGAGAATTATTCGATTTAATTATAGAATCGTACACGATCGCGATGGTTCCGTATGCTGTCCACCAGGTAGCAGGTGGTCACGGAGCCAGCAAACTGCAATTAAAATTGGGAATAATTGTTAGTTAAAATTCATAAATTCAAAGCTTGATTGAGCAATCGGAATGGAAGGGCAAACAAAAATCTCACCTCTGTGAGCATTAGAAACCAACTGAGCGAATGAAAATTCGCCGTTTTGGCGCTGAGATAATCCTTGAACTGCAGCTCACAGCCAGTCATGAAGAGATTCAAGGGCTTGGTGCAGTCCAAATCGAGGCAGCAGCTCACAGGCAGCTCCTTGTCCAAATGGATGTAGTCCTCGGCGCTGTTGCGGCCACAGCAGTGTAGCTGGAACAGAGGGAACTTCAGAGGTTTTCCCACAGGTTAGCCAATGCCAAACACTCACCCACTGCTCGTAGGTGTTCAGGCTGCTATTCCCCGCATGCTGCGGATCCCAAAGATCATCGAAGCCCTGCCGCAGCGTGTCTGGCAGCGTGTCCCGACTGGCCGCAAAGCTAATGCTGAAGAAAACAAATTGCACCACGAGCAGCACAACCAACAGCACGGCATGCTGCAAGGAAGAGTACAGAGAAATCAGTTGAAGAACATCCAGGACCATCCTCCATCACTCACACAAATCAACATGGTGCGGGAGTCCCTGCCCAAAGCCACACAGCCAAAGATGCTCGTCAGAATAATGACACAGCCCAGGAGGATGCACAGCACAGCGGCCAGCTGCTCGCCATGATCCAGCACTCCGACGCGCTGCTGATCCTCGAGACTCTCCAGCAGCCAGGCGCCATACCAGATGAGCAGGCAGCCACCCACCTAAGCAGAGATCCATCATCAAGCCAATGTCAAGCTATTTTTAAGCACTTACAGCACAAATCACGCTGATGACACACAAAATGTATCTGAGCAGGCGGCTGCTGCAGTACATGACGAGACGCCGAGAGGGAGAAGTTCGTTCACAAAAGATTTTCCGCTGTGGATGCGCACACCTTGGGCCTTGCCATCAACTCAACGACTAAAGTCTCATAATCTACATTTGTGTGACAAAGCGCTTGGGCAACGATTAAAGCCAATAGATACACAAATGTCGTTGCAGTGGCCAAAACACACAAGGCGAAAAAGAGAGAAAGATGAAAGCTCAGGCGGAGAAAATATATATTCGAGAATATGGAAAACAGACGAGAAAATTAGCGTCGCACGCCCACGGATGTGCCCCACAAAGCAGCATGTGTCCACCCTCACCTTGTGGCCCAGTCCCGCAGCTTATTTATCATCCAAATGATGTCAACAGCACAAAACCAGAAATGATGTTTCCCCTGAGATGAGAGAGAATTTTGATTGCCCCCCGCGAGCGACAAAGAACTACAAAAGAATTTCGCTTTATTTTGGCTTTGGCTTTATCGAAACGTTTGTTACAAAAGATTGCGGCTTAGATCGAGCTTAGATTAGATTACAAATTACAAACTAAATGGTTAGTTCTCGCACCCAAAGATGCCACATCTGCTTGTGGAATTTCCACTGCGAGTTCTTTGGCCTTAAGTGTTGGTTTCTTTTCTACTAGAAATGCATTGCACATCGCACTGAAAAAATGTTTTGGCACTTATTTTTGATAGTATTTCGAGCGACGCCAGCGATTCACAATGCTGTTGGCCAGCACATAGGCCAAAAGGGCGCAAATGATCTACAAAAAAAAAGGGAAACCAATTTTATTGGCTTGTTGTCTGAAGACCATTCCCATCACTCACCTCCACTGCAACCAGCACCAGCGAAACAAAATTAAATGTTGTCCAACGTGAGGCTATAAAGTCCAAAAACTTTTGCCGACAACCCTCCAGATTGAGTTTGTCGGACTCACTGTTGTAGCAGCTATTTGGTGGCAGCATATAATCCTTGGGTCCCACATTGCCGCAGCAGTCCAGCCAGCGTTCCAGGCTGGCAATTTGGCTCTGATTGCCCGGCTTAATGGGCACTGGCTGATCGTTCCACAGCTGATCGAAGGTTTTGTCCACGTTGATGAGCAGCGAAGTTTGGAAGATCCACAGGAAGCCCACGACCAGCACCTCGAGCACAATCAGGACTACCAAAAGGAACACGAACTGAGCACGAAGGACAGCAGGGATTCATTTTTGGCTTGTGTACATTTCTGGGTAATGTTTACTTACCGTCTTGGATATATTGCTGCTCTCGCGCGCTGCACCCAGCGAGCCAAAGAGCGCCGCCAGCACCACCACAACGCCCAGGCCAATGATGACAAAAGCGGCGGTGTTGAAATGCTCAAATTTATAGACAACATGCACGCCAAGGCCGATGACAATCAGGCCGAAAATCTGTCGTAAGGAGAGAGAGAGCGAGAACGTTGATGAAATACGATAAATTGAAGGTCAGCTGCTGATTTGTTAGCATATTTTCCACGTGGATGGATTACTCATACGCAGCAGGCTCTGTGTATTACGTATACGTCGCGTGGTTGTCTCCGATCGTTTTCCCCACTTGCAACGCTAGTTGCAACTTTAAACTGAACGCAATGACTCATCGCGCCCCACCAATCCAATGCGAAATATCACACACTGCTGGCAAATGTGGACTCTGCTTGTGTGTTGGCCATTTGGCAGTTTGCCCAGAGCTCTGCCTGAACATACAGAAAAGAAAAGCAACGAATATTCCTGCAGCTGCTTGTACACATTTCCATGGTGATCTTGCAGCAACCTGTTGCCAGCAACCTTTTGTACATTGTGTACCCAGTGTTTACGATTGTTGACAGCCAAAAACCAGTCGCCAGATTTGTTGACTTTGAACGTGACAAGTCGTGCCCCAACTTTCAAGCTCTGCGCACATGCTGTACTTACAAATTATGAATGATTTAGCCGCTTGATCATTTGAGCACAGCACACAGTTTTATAGATTTTGGGCTAGGCTTACAAGTGGCTTGGACTTGGCTCCAAATTGTGCATAATAAATGAAGCCAACAGCCAAGTTTGGTGCTGTTATAATCTAAAAGAGGTAATCGATAGTGCGCCATCAATTAGCAGTAAAGTTAGCTGGGCATTATGTGGTATCTATGGGCTATCCATTTAATTGTAATTTATTATGCTGCCCCCAAAAATTCAAGGGCTCCGAGAGACAGCAACAAACTGCGTCATCGGCACAAAGGCACGTTCTGTCGGGGGGAAATTTGGGCACACATCAAATGTAAATGAAAAGCATGCCCAAATCTGGAATTGCTTAGGAACATTCAGCCATAATTAGACTTTGTAATTGAAACTTAATTCATAGCAGAAACTACACAAACATTCGGGGCTGAACTCTGCACTCAACTTTCTAGTTTTGATATCTACAGACACAAGTCACAAAGTGCTTAAGGCACTAAGCGGACAGACAGACACTCTCGCTCAGGTGGTGTTTCAATAAAAAACGATAAGAACTTGGTGTTGGCAACAGCCGAAAAGCAAAGGAAAAACCTTCTAATAATTTGCTCTCATTTTAGCGAGCAATTAAACGCAATTGTCAAGCGAGTGTGCAGGGTCGGAGTGGTGTGGGGACACTCGGCCTGCCACATAGATAATAATTATAGCATTCATTTGCATGTTAACTGATAAGGCTGCTCCACAGCCACACTCCGCACAGATCAGGCAGCGTGTGGGCACAGATGGCAGCTGGCAGTTGGTCTGAGATTTATGTGGGTTTTGCTGTCGAAGGTGAAACAAAAGGCTGGGGCCCTACCCTATCCACACCCATAATGAAGTAATGCTGGGCCGAGCAGCTCGTCGCGCCAATTCGACAGCTTAGTCGGCTGGAACCGACCACGGAAAATTGCGCATACGCCGCGTTGTGGCATTTCCACAGCCTTCGGCCGCATTCCGAAAATCAAACAAATATGCCCCAAAACATCTAAGAAATGACATCAACGAGCAAGTAAAATAAACTTCAGCTACGAACAAAAATCAAACAAAATTCTAAATCTCTTTTTTTTTCCGTTCAGGGTTAAGTAGTGCCAGGCGGACGG
The DNA here is from genome assembly GCF_900245975.1 of Drosophila guanche. NCBI lineage: Eukaryota > Metazoa > Arthropoda > Insecta > Diptera > Drosophilidae > Drosophila > Drosophila guanche. Next base: position 2,514,487 of record NW_022995743.1, on the reverse strand, counting down.
GCAGTCGAACGGACTGGCGTGGGTGACCAAGTTTTGCCTTTAGCTGCCAGCTACATAAAAAGCTCAGCGAGCAAATAAGCAACAGCACTAAATAAATAAAATATTAAATCATTTTGTACGCCAAAATATATTTTTAAAACACAAAAACTTTTAACCAGAAGGACAACGGCCCGACAACTGGATGTTCGACATAGTTTTGGTTGGTTTTATGGCTCGCATTTGCATGGAAAAAACAGCACACAAATTGCCTTCAATCATCATTTGAATGCTAAAACTAAACGACTAGCAAATAGCAAATAGCTTGATGTTCTATGCTATCGAATAAACAATTGCCCCGCCAATCCCTGACCAGACCAGAGACTGATGAGTGAACTTGGACCAACTTGAGGCATTGTCTGGGCGGGTAAATGTTAATTTTACTCCACAGCCAGTTCTCTGGCATTTAGCCAAAGGCAGATGCCCTGCAATTAGCCTTGGCCAGCTCTAAGAGCTACGTTTAATTCGTGTCTTAATGCTATCGGGGGATCATTTCAGAGGATCATTTCAGTCCGCTTACTCACAGCATAGACAATGTCCCAAAAGAGGGCAAAAACTTTCAGCACACCGGTGGAACAAGCCATTTTTGATTATTCAATCTCAAACAGAACACCAACCAAATATTTGTATTTATTTTTACAAAGGTTTCGGCGCACAAGTGTTTATTTTTATCGCAAGTGCTTTCTCGTGCACTTGGCAACTCGCGCGGTTTGTTGACAAACGGAAAATATTTGAAGCTCGTTGCTCGTGGTTGCCACCAATAACCCCGGTTCAGTTCATGTTCTCCGCGCGAATGTTAGCTGAAAACTGTGCGGAGCGTTTCGTTCCACAATAGTTTGCTGATAGCGCGCAAAAACCAAATTCAACGTTTGGCGAGCGCAAAACGCGAACGCCGTGGCAACGAAACGAAACGAAACGAAACGAAAAGCTTTGGCACGAAGTGGAAACGAAACGAGACTTGCTGCCGGTGCGGCGTTTTTCACACTTATCTGTGTGTACATAGCTACACACATATGTACATACATATACATACATATAGAGCTATAGCCAGAGATTTTGGTGCTATTTTTATTTGATTATATTTTGCATGTGCAGCTCGCGCTCTGTTTTTGTGGCGTATAAAATAAATCAGTTTTAGTTGAATTCGGTGTGCTGTTAGCTGTGGAAATCTGCTGCCAGGGTTACGTTTTTGAGGATGGAAATACATTCCAGCGAGTGGGACATATTTATGGAAAGCACATGGGAAAATTGTGTACATTTTTTAGTTGGAAAAAGTTCAGCCACGTAGCTGATAAATGAGCAAATAAAGGGACGGACATACACAATGGTTGGAGGATCGATGGGAATGATGGAACAGCATGGAACATCTTCCCCTGTGCCGCTGCTCTCTTCTTTAAGGTCCAACATTTCTGCCACAAATTTAATGCATTTTTCGTTGACTGCTCTTTATTTAGAAATATATTCAAATAAATAATTACTAAAATTAATTCACATTGCTTAGCCTAACAATTGAGTGTGAGTGTGAGTGTGTGTGTGATTTATAGCTAATTGCATTTAATTTGTGAGTTAGTTAAGCAGTGTAAATGTGACTGTGTGTGTGTGATTAAATACTCGTATCGCCCGCTTTCCAATTCTATAAATTTTCAACAATAGTTTCAACAATCTCATTGAACAATAATAATAACAATTTGATGTTTTATCAAAAATGAACCAATTATTTGGCAAATCTCGTGGGACTAGTCTTAGAAGTACGAACGTCGCTGATCGTTGCGAATGCTGTTGCACAGCCGAATCGAAATGACGCTGATTAGGAGCTATAAAAAAAGGGGAAAAATGGTTTGAGATACGCTTTGGAAGTGTCTGGGGAACACAGACCTCAATGCCAATTAGCACACCGCCGAGTATGTCGAATATTTGCAACAATTGCAGCCAATAGTTTTCAAATTCCACGCGGCAGCCAGTGTGTATGAGGTTCTCGGCCTTGCTCTTGTCATGATTGCGGAAACAGGTCTCTGGCGGCAAACGTTCGTTGACAATGTAATCCTGTGGGCTGCCACGACCGCAGCATTGAAACTGCAAGGAAAAGGGGTCTTAAAGAGAACCTCAAATCGTTACAAACTCCGACACTTACCCAATTCTGATAGATGGACATGGCGCCGGGACTGTTGAGCTCCTCCTCCCAAGTGGCCTCCAGCGGATTGGCCAGATTGGAGGCCACAGACTTTTCGTTGTGAATGAGCAAAAAGACAACAGCAAACTGTGTGGCAATAATCAGCCACAGGAATACAACGAACTAGAGAGACAAATCAAACATTAGAGACATGAAAATGGGATTAATTTGAAAGACTTTTCCACCTACCGTCACAGTGCAGCAAACATTCTCCTTCCAGGCAGACAGATAGCCCCACAAGAGGATTACCAGGGCAACCGCTCCTAGATAAATGAACGCGTAGGCCGACAGTCCACCGATTTCATTCAGATCATAGGACACCACCACATAAATGCCAAAAGAAATGAGCACCAGGGCCAGCAGCTACAAAACAAAAACAAAAATTAATAATAATTGAAGACAACAATGCGCGGGACCAAAAGTGAGACTTTAATGGACCTCAGACAAGTCTCAGCAGAGTGAGGCACTCAAATGGCATAGGCGCCCAGCAGGCTAGTCTGTGTGGCGTCCGGGAATGGTCTGGGTGTGGGGGTTGGGTGTCTATTTATGCCACGCTATGAAATGGGTCACATGGAGGTTATCCCTTTTGTGTGCAAACAATTTGCGTTTGCGCTGTGGACAAGGTCGTGTTTGTGTAGTTAACTTAACGCCTTATATCAGGTAACAGAAGCACTTGACAAAACTGATTGTGTTGTTTGCATATTCGTAAATTATTCAAAATTTATTCAAGCCGGAAAGCTAATCATGACGCAAGCGTTGATATTTCTAGCCGGTCAACGTTGCACAAACATCGATGAGTAAACACACGAGTTGTCAAGCATATTTCAGCCAAAGACAGGTACCAGTTAATTGGCTTTGATTGTGGCAGCTTATTTATCATTTATAAGCTGGCAACATATGCCCTTTGGCACGCTTATCGATTGGACATTCAAAATGGATGAGCCTACACTGACCTTCAGCACCATACGTTTATTCTCATCGTTTGATTGCAATTAAAAACGTGTAAATAAACCAAAACAATTGATAATCTTTGAAACTAGTTTATTGATAGATGTTCTGCGTGGCAACACAAACACTTGATGATGTTTATGTGATTCATTGTGTTGCAGCGCGAAAACAAACTCATAAATGGAGGCGGTAACTGCATGATTTGCTGTGCGTTTCTTTTATCGGAACACAACAGATATGAGAACTACTAGGAAACGGGGCAAACAATTATTAAATTGCGGCAATTGGTTGAGCGATTGTGGCTGTGGCTGTTTACAACAGGACAATTGACCCAATTGGCTTGGCAAAAGCAAAGGCACAGGGAAAGAACAGCCACTCTGCCTCCTTCTCGCAAAGGTAAGAGAAAGAGCAGCCACTCCTCCTCCTCGTACTTACCGCGCAAACTATGTCCAGCGCATAAACGAACACCTTGAGAGCCGACGTAGAAGACATGATGGCGGCGGCGACGGCGACGGCGACGGCGACGGCGGGTGGTTGAGCTGGTCGTTCAGTCCACTGGATTATGCTTCCTCTCAGCTGGCAAAAATACCTGAGATTCCTTGGGATATTCCGTTCCGAAGTTCCACTGGGCCTGGTCGGGGGGGGGGAGAGCAAGCTGCTTGCGCAGAGGTAAACTTGTTTTTATTTTTTTGCTTATTTTCTTTTGTGTCTCTCCTTCGTGCGCTCTCAGCTCAGGAAGCTCAACGGCGGCGACTTTCTGTGCTCAATGAGATCATAACGTAATCTTTGGAGTGCCTTGTGCTTATGCACTCTCTCACAGTGTAATTCTTGGAAACGCCAATACGTTGTCACTTATCAATGTTCAATGTTTACACGTTCGCCCCACAAGTGAGACACCGACTAAATGCACTTTCCCAGCGCGTATCGTTTCGTTTCGCTGCGAGAGTTGAATGACTCAGTGGCATTCTCTGTCTAGCCCTACCTTCGGCACGAAGCAAATGCGTTGGACCGTTTTCTCTGTCGAACGCCAAAATAAAAGTGAGCGCAAAAAGCTCACCGCACATCTGACTATTGCTGTAGAAAGCTCCTAGCGGCGTGCACGTTGCCAGACCAGAGCAACAGAAAGCAACTGAAGAGAGAGAGAGAGAGAGAGAGCGCTGACTTTTAAGGCCTGTGCAAACGGAACTGCATAACCGTTACGGTTTATTTAAGCTTGCCATTAGTTCACGGTAGTACGTGATTACCACATACAAAGTGCATATGCTGAAAGCTGTGCGGGCATAAGATAATTCAGTTTTTATTTATAAAAAGTTGCACTTTTAGTTACCTTCACAATATATGCAGGTGATTCCACCATAAGCATCAAATGACTGACTATACTGCAGCGCAAATCGTATGTTCCAGAAAATAAACAAAAGGTTCACCAGTGTAGACACCACAGTCCAAGTGAATATGATGCCCTTCAACTGGAGTCGAATTAAAAGCTTATGTATTATGATGTCGAATTTTCCCAAAACAAACCTTCAATTGGCCGCACACTAATGACAGACCGTAGGCTGAATTGGCCATTTGCACGACGCCGAGCATTACCCAGATGTTTAAGACTTCTAAAAGGTAAATAGAAAAAAATGTAATATATAAATAGTAATTTATTTATGTTCCTTGACCTTCATTAAGTGCCTCTTCATCGCTGAAGAATATTATTAACAAATTTATGCTCATCAAACCCAACAGATAGGCATTTAGTATTAAAAATGCGGCAAAGACAACTACCAACAAATTTTGACACATCGCAAGGGAGCGTGGAACATGAACTAATTTGGTAGTTCGAGAATACAACAATTAGTGGCAATATGCACCCGTAATATTAACTAATTTATAACACTCAAAGAAAGTATTTTCGATTAATATTTATTGCGTAAACTAATGAAAAAACCAGCCCCAATTATGTTTGCTCCATGGAGCAGTACTTGAGGTTTGAGCAGTTCCAGCAAACTAATGCCAAAACATAAATGGCAAGACCTAAAAGTATTTAAATTTCGCATCTTCCTACGCAACTGCAATAAATGTAAAGATGAATAGGCCTCCCAGTGCTGCTTAAAAAAACCATCTCTAATTCGACAATAACAAACACCAAAGTCCACAGGCAGAGCAGCAGCTTTGTCTGCAAGCAAACAATAAATTATAAATATATTTTTATTTTATATCTTCGAAGGTAGACCCACTAATTGGTAAACATATTCTTCAGCAACAAATTCCTTGTACATATCTGGTTCATAAAAGTGTTCAAAAAGAGCGCGACAAAAGCAGTTGGCAAAAATAAGAAATAAGCGAAAATGGAACACATTGGCCGGCACATGCTCGATGCTTATGTTTTGGAATGAGGAGGAGTACTAACTTCCTGCCATGGCATGTAGCTACATAATTTTATTACCAGTCATTTGATGTACATATTTACAGGCACCTCAGCAGATGGATGTGGGGCTGGCTGGCATAATTGGGAAACAACACAAAAATGTTCCTTTGCTAGGTTATCCTTTCACTTTTCTGCCTCTTCAATGCTGCAATTTTGGAGATTTTTACAAGTGCTGCCAAGCAAGAGCAAAACATAGATGGCCAAACCTAGAAAAGTGTAACCAAATTTGCATTAATTAATATTGAAATCATTTCCAACTCACATATGTGCATAAAATGCAAGTGTGGATGGATCTTCGAATTGTGTAAACTGTCCAAAATTATAATAAAAAGCATCTCGAACTCGGCCACAACAAACAGCGCAATCCAGAGGCAGAGCAGCAGTTTCAGCTGAAAGTACTCCCAAATATTATAACATTTTATAACATATTTTTTGATAAGCTTCAGTTTCACTCACTTTCAATTGCACATAATTTAAAACTATGCCAACTGCAGCATGCCCGGTTGCCATTACTTCCATCCAATACACATCGTCGATGTCATTACAACACTCCCGAAAGTCTTCTGGTTCCGCAAAGTAAGAATATAAATAAATATTGGTCATGGCCAGCATGACAAAGCTGGACAGAAAGGTGAAAATATATGCCAAAACGGAGGACAAGTGCTTGAACATTTTGGCAGGAGAAACTCTACTAAACGATAAGGGAAAGTAGTGTAGGGTTTGCCCCTTCTAATGTGTGTTTAAATGGGATTATTTATGTTATTAATTAGTAGCCATAATTGACTATAAGCAGCCACAACATACAAGCAATACAAAGGCCTCTGGCAAAGGCCTAGCGAGGAGCTATAAATGCCAATGAGATGTTTCATCAACTTCTAGGGGTATAAATAAATTTATAGAAGAAAGCTGCAAGAGATTGCCAGAAGATTATTTACTTTTTGTAAGCTGCAAAATTACTTCTTCTATACAATCAAGTATTTGACGCTTTACATTTTCACATATTCTCAAAACAATTATCACAAATGTACTCTCTGCTCAGGCATATATTTTCTGGCAATTGTTTTGTGCTGATACAGCCGGCACTGTAATGGCCCTTAACATGCCCCTGATCCAGCGATTTTGTACGATTTCTTTGCACACCAACACGTGCAGTGTAACTGTGATAAAGCTGCTCAACAAAGTGCCTGTTTAAATATAAATAATTATAAAAGATTTGCACTTTCAACGCAGCTACCCACCAGAACATATGAAAGTCACCTTCCAGGTGCAACAATCACTGAGGATTATGGCATAAATAATATAACAAAACATTAATACAATCAGAAGAGCAGTGACAATCAGCCAATTATACAGCACATGAAATTCCTGTAATATGAAAAACATAAGCTGGCCAAAGTTGAAGGAATAAGCCACACAACTAACCCTGTAATTGGCAGAAACCCACAAGAATCCACTGCAGCCATAGAGACCAAACAATGTCATAGAAATGTCGTATGGCAGGGGCTCGCAGTGCTCCTGCCAAGTGTCTAAAGTGGGTTAACATTATTTACATTTATAGTTATTATTTTAGAGCACTCACAAAACATTATGCAATCCACCAGGCAGGGCAAATATGTTGGAAAAAGTATCCAAGTTAGTAAAAAGTGTACGCTGAGCGCCACATAGCTAAAGACGTGGCAGATCATGCTCCAAATGGTAACAAAAATCAACTGAAAGACAAGTCATAGACTGCGTGGATGTTTTGCAACATTAATGCACATTAATGGGAGTCATTAGCTCTGACTATCACTCGCCCAAATTCGATATTAAATGTAACAGTAGACAGTCAGGCAGCCAACCAACATGTAGCCTTGAAGAAATTAAAGCATGAGCGGATAAATATCAAATAAAATATGTTTAGCTGGCCCACCAAGTGCAAAATAATTGCAAGCCATCTCATGGATGCCGTAGAACTCATCGCGAAAGTCATGCAGATACAAGTGAAGCGCGAGGCCAGCAAAGAAATAGATCCAAGTCATGAGCACCCACCATTGGAGATAGCAGAGGTCCTAAGGCAAACTCCATTATATATGCTCCAGATTCATGCTCTGTTTAGATCAAACCTTAAACTTCACGATGGTCATCAGCGTGCCGCACATGCTGTGCAAAGTCCAGGCACCAAAATAATGTTTCATTGTGAAGAAACAATTGGTTCTGTCTAAGGAAGGGGCTCAAAGTTATGGCAACATCACTACAATCGATTGGTGCAGGCTTACAGATGGTGCCCGCACGTATATCCCGATAGTCTCTCATCATGTTGCAGATTACAATCAGATGCATCAGGAGTGATGCCATGAAAACGACAACTTTTAGAAAGTTTTGAAAGACACAGCACATGACCGAGGCGGCAAGTAAACTGAGGCTTAGGTTTGCAACAGCAGCACAGATCCAAAATGGTTAATACTTAGCCTTAGATGGTTACAGATGACAGTTCCATTAAGGGGCCATAAGCAAACACTGCAGCACACACAATACAGTACCTCAAATAAGGCCAAAAGGTCGTTGCGTTGGCAACCGAAAGGACACAGCAAATGTCCGGCGATTGCCACCTAAAATGATATAATAACATGGCTTGTGTCTGTATATAAATACACAGTAAATGCTTTTATTCATAAATGTTGCATGCTATTCGCGGTGGCTCACTCGCTGACCTGCTGCATTTTATTTTCTTTCCTCTCTTTTTTTTACAAAAAATTCAAATCTTATCCAGAGACTCTGCTATACAAATACAAATATGAATAGAATGGAACAGTGTACATATACATATACATGTGTGTGTGTGTGTATGTATTGCATTGTATATGTAATAACTTTTATATAAAGATAATTAATATTTCATTTGGAGCGGGCTTTTTCTTGCTTTCTCTCTGCTTTCAACACTTGAAACAAAAAACAAAACAAAAAATGTTTCAATTGCCTTCAATGGTGTTCTCTTTTCGCTTGGTTTTCGCTCGGCTCAAGTTCAACAAGTTTTGTGTGTGTGTGTGTGTGTGTGTGTGGATTGTACAAAGGCGAATAGGATATACATATATAAAAATTGTGTAAGCGTTTTCATTATAGCCTTAGACTAAGCATTTTCCATGTCTACTTTTTGACAAATAATTTAATTATTTTCAACCCAAATGGTTTACTTCAAAGTGCTGCTGCTGATCCTTTCGAGTGTTTCGTGTGTGTGTGTGTGCGTTCAACGACGATAAAGAGTTAATGAGAATGTGTGTGTGTGTGTATTTTGTGGCTGCATTTAGTATGCATTTCGACGCTTATAGTTGCGCACATTGTTGGCCAGGCAGCAGGCAAAGATGAAGCCAACGAGCTGTAATAATGAATTGAATTAATAAACGAAACTCCAAAGGATCAAGCTATTAACTCACCTCAACTCCAATCAGGCCAATGGCCACATATTTGGCATTGTCAGTGCTGACGGACATAAAGTCCACAAACTTGGCGCGGCATCCACCATAGATGTTGGCTGGGTTCAGGCAGCTGCCCTCGCAGCAGCTTTCGGGCAGCGTTTGCAGATTGCTCAGATAATCAGCAGCCGAGGCACGACCGCAGCATTGCAACTGGTAAAAGGATAAAGGATTTGCATTAGAATCAACACTGAATGGAGTGCCAGCTACTCACCGATTTCTGTATGGCATCAAAGACACCGCCCTCACGCGCCTCACGCGAATCCCAGGCCTGATCGATCACCTTGCCCATGGCATCCTCAAACTTATCCTTGTTCGTGTACAGCAGCACCACAATGGTCAGCTGCAGGATGAGCAGAATCAACAGGAAGACGGCATAGCTCATGGTCATGCACACCGATTCGCGTATCGCGCCACAGCAGCCCAGGAACGAGATGAAAACGACAATCGAGCCCAGGCCAATCAGCACGATGGGCATGAGGGCCTGTGGGGGGAAGCCCACCTGTCCATTTACCTCAATGGTGCCAATGCTACGCAGGATAAGCACGCCATAGACAATGCTCAGAATGCCGATAACCTGTGGGGAGAGACAAGAGAAGGAGAGGGCGCGGTTAGTCAGTGTCAAAGTTGGGCATTGCATAAGGCGGACTGGACTGGCTGCAGTCCGCCAACACTTGCAGCTAAATATAGTTAAAATTAATCAGTCTCTTGGTTTTAATTGAATGCGTGGAGTGCAAGGGAGCTGCCAATTACCATGCGGAAAGGCTTAATTACCGCCGAGACCCAGAGCTGACCTCAGGGGCAACTCCAGGCACGCCATTGTCCCCGCCGGATAACTAATTATAATTAAAAAATAAAAATAAAGTCAACGCGTTACGTAATACGAGGAAGTTTGCTCTAGAAAGTTGGACCTTTGAATTGTAGTTATTTGCAGGCAAACAAAAGTTATGCAGAGATGTGGAGATAAGAGATCAGAGATCAGATAAGTGGAGAACAGAGATGAATGAGGGTGTCCACCTACAGAGCGCACCCACAACCTACAGATCTTTCACATGTGACATTCGCACATGACAATGCTGCTGCTTAGAGCTTCACATCTGCAATTTGAGGAGAGAGAGCAGACACTGCACTCTCTCTCTCTCTCTCTCTCTCTCTCTCTCTCTCTCTCTCTCAACGCCCCAACCGATTGTTGCGGGCATTAATTGAATTTACTTGATTTCATGATGCATATACAAGCAACATCTGTAGCCATACTGTGTGCTGTATCTGTATCTGTATCTGTATCTGTAGCGTGTGGGCAATGCCTCTGCTTCTGCTTCAATTTGCACTCATTTAGAACTGGAGAGCGCACAGAGATCTTTGTGGGCGGCCTATGAATGATTTCATGTCAAAATTGACCCAAAAATAAACGCCATTGTAGTGCTCGTATTTAAAACAACAAAGTGTGCCACTTTATCTACACTAATCACGAGAGACAAGAAGAAATGAAGAGAGTTTTGCCGCGACTTGGAACCCGTTTTGTGGGGCTTTTGCTTTTTCCGCTTCCAACTTTTACTTAGCCCCGTTGTTTGCGCCGCTAACGAGGACATTACACAATTCATATCAAAATGGCCGAGAGACAATGTTGTGTGCCACATTCCACAGAAAGCTGCCAGCGACAGGCAGGCAGCCTCAATGACGTCAGACGGAAATGAAAATGGAATGCAAATTATTTTTATTCCACCAAATACCAAGGGTCCTGTGGATCATTAGGCGAGAGTGTGAGCCAGAAAACAACCCTCCAAAACAATCATAAAAGCAGTTGGCAAAAAGTTAGCTTGCTGCAATAAAGAGATGGATATATATTTATGGAGGGTTGGGCCACACCCAGAACTCTGGCAAACTGCGTTGTTTGGCGCCAAATTGTATCTGCTGTGTCCATCGCAAGTTACAGAGATGGGAGCATGGATAAAGAGTGCGAAGATAGGAGAGATATGCGTGCGTAGAACGTGTAATTGAAAGATGACAATTAAGAACTAAACTACCCGCGACATGCAATTGGCAGACAAAAACAAACTTCTGTCTCTTGTGCCCTGCCCAACTTTCGGCAACAAATTATTTATTTAGTTGTATCTGCGATTCATTCATAATCCATGCGTATTTTCGCCGTGCCTGTACTTAACTTTTTCGTTGAGTTTCCCTTACAGCAGCAACAATTACCGAGAACTTGGAGCTGAGCTGCGCTGAGCTGAGTGTTGCATCTAATAGCATGGCCCCGCTGCCAGACACAGTTCAGTTCGGTTCAGGTTTGTCATTAGCCACGGCTGCAATTGTCGTTGGGTTGCCTCTAACTCGCACTCGATTTGTAGCCCACAAACGTGCGGAGAATACAAAAACTTGAAACTGTGGGGGCTATTTACACAGAAACCATTTTCATTCCACAGCAGTACAGTCATTGTCATAGTCATAGCCATGTTTTGTGCTTGGTTTTTCCTCTAATGTTTGGTATTTGTTCGGTTATTTGCAACAGGCAGGAATTTTGATGTTCGTTTCCTTTGTTTCACCGACAGCTCATGTCCGCACTTCTTTTCTGAATTCTTCCCCAAATAATTGCCAAATCTTTGAGGCACATTCCAGGGTGTCTTCAGTTCGGGCTGGCTTTAAATATTTGTCAGGCTTTTGCTGCAAAATGTATTAAGCTCTTGTTGATACAACGCGTAGTGCTTGTTGCTATGGTTTTTGCTGTCCCCCCAAGCGTTGCGGGGTCAATGTTGGTGTGGGTTTTATTTGTTGGCTCTCCAACAGAGGCGGCCCGGTCTGGCCTGGCTTGGCTTTGGCTTTGCCTGCTAATTACTTGGTCCGGCTGTCTGTCAGGTGTGTTATGTGCTCGAATAAGGCAGATACCTGCACACACACACACAGGCACAGACACAGTCAGACAGACTTGCACTGGGAGTGTGTATCCCCGCGGAGTTTCTTTGCAAGTGTAAATGTAGAGTAGAGTAGGGAAACAGAAACTAAAACAAAAAACAACAACAAAAACTGCCAGCAACCAGTTGATTGTTCTTTTTGTTCTTGTTCTTTTTGTTCTTGTTCTTCTTGTTCTCTTTTTCTTGTTGTTTTTTCTTTGCTGGCTGCTCTAGAGCAACAAGTTTTGTTGTTGTTGTTCTGTGTGTGTTGCTCGTTTCTCCTTTTTCGTCTTCCTTTTGTGATCGGTTTCTGTCTCACTTACGCTCTTGGGTACACAGGCATTTTGTTGTTTCACTTCGGTTTTTTTTCTGAGTTTCTGAGTTTTTGTGATTCACGGGGCGTTAATTTTTGCGAGCCCACAACGAATACTAAATATTCACAAATTTGTGTGTTTGCTTATCGTTGAGTTTAATATGTTTATTATTTTGAGCACACATTTCAGCTTAAGGCCGCAGATCCAGGAGGTCGACAATAACAGAGGGGGAAACTCGTACGAGTGCGAGGGTGAATCATTACATTCGCATACATCCCAATCCCATGACATCAGAGAACAGATCAAGCGACGTTTGACGCCAATCAAAATATATGCTTGAATTACAGGAATCTGCAAACTCTGCGATTACTATGCCCACACAAACAAACAGAAAACAAACAAATGGAATGGAAAGGAATGGCAAGGCGACTCCTTTGCTGGGGGAATAATCTCGCTTTTAGTTTGCTCGCCTTAGCAAAAAGATAAATGCGAAATTCCAGTTTTGTGTGACGGCACTGGAAGCTGAACGGAAGGTGATGATGTCATCAAAACTTCAATAGCCACACAAATAAGACAGTCACGAGGAGAACTTGAACTGAAAGCGTTGTTCTCTGTGTTGATATTTCCCAGAAACGAAACCCAAATATGTGCGGAATACTCAAGGTGTTTCGGGTTCGGATTCAGGAGCGTCTGCCGTAACGCTGGAAGTGCGCTTTTAATATGCATATTGCATACATATTGCCATAATATTGAATAAATTTCACCAAATTTTTGTTGTATTTGCATTCGTATTTCAACAGACGGCGTTTAGGTAACAGTTTGTCTCCCCCTGGCAGCATGGCTTGCAAGCTTGTTTGTACCGGTTTCGTTTTCGTTTTCGTTTTGGGGTTTCTGTTTAGAGCTTCGTTTTCGTTTTATGTTTCGCTTTGGAAGTAGTAGTAGTAGTAGTAGTACTCACCGACACAATGGTATTGAATATGAAGAGTATGTATTTGGCCAGAGATGTTCCGCAGTCCATTTTGATGGGAGTTTTATCTGAAATTCACCTGCAATTGGAATCAAATTCATTTAAACAATGTTCGTGTTGTGCCAATTATCAAATTAAGCTACGGTTATATAAAATAATTGCTAATATTCGTTGTTTATTCAACTGTAAATGAATGCCAGCGCATATGTTCGCTTTAATGTCTACATTTTAATTGTTAAATTAAAAAAACTTTTATTGTGGCTTAATTCCCCGGAACAAAGTATTTACTTTACTTTACTGCGGCTGGTGGTGCTTCATTCAAGATTTCAACCGTATGTGCATTTGCTTGAAAAACTAATCAGAATGTACCAAAGAGAGACAGAGACAGAGGTCTTGAAGCGGAATATACAAAGGTCGCATTTCCACACAGATAAGGGGCTCTTCTCTGCCCTCGAAGCATCCATTGTGTTGAAGCATCATTATCTTTCTCTTTTCCTTTCTTACGTCCTTCCGAACGAGTTGCAAGCGGCCAACAAAAGAAAATAATACAGAATGCAACTTTTTGAACAACAAGTATAAGTATGAGAATAGGCAGTAGAAGGAGAAGAAGGAGAACCGACAAAGGCAGGCGTCAATGGTGCTAGAGAGGAAAACGAGAGGAAAAAAGTTCAGTGCACTCTGCATCATCAGAAAACAAGAGGCACAATGCCGCCGTATTGTTGTTTTAATTTCATACAATTTTCTTCCGCTTTTCACACACAAGTTTCCCGCGCCTCTCCCCACCCAGACACACTTCACAGCACTTTCGGTAGCGACGTAGTACGGTCTCGGCATCTCTCGTTTTTCAACCTCCCCCAACCCAAGCAAACTCGCACACACACACACACACATACACTGCTGCGACACAACAACCACCTTTCATTGGCATCGGTGCCCAGCATCTCTTCCTGTTCCATGCAGCTGTCGCGGTAAGCGGAGAAAACTCTATGCATTTCTGTTTTCCAAACCCAATCAACCATAAAATGCCGACACATAACACCACATTTTATTCAAAATAGCGCAAGTCTGCTGTTACCTTTGGTTTTAAAAAATTATTAAGCGCGCACACGATACGTTCGAGCCAACGGTAAAAATACGACAACGGCCAGTGTGACCGCGGAAATATCGATAAAGTATACAAAATGGACAGACTAGGGTTGTCAAAACTGTATCAATATATCGATATTTTTGCAGTGATATAATTTATATCATTTTGATATTTTTTCCAAGCAAAATATATCACCAATATGATACTTTTTTGACAGCCCTAGCGGAGCTACCGATTAAATATACCCTTGATACTTAGAAATATACCAAAATATACCGAGTCGTAAATCATTTTCCTTGATTTTGATATTCTAATGAATATTATCAGCTAGCATGGATTCTCAGAGCTAAAACTAGAATTTTATCCAATTGACGAATCAATTCTCCATAGGATTGGCTATCTTTAACGACTTCCTTTTATTGTGCTGTTTACAAGAAGAAGGTTTCTTCTCCCCAATGCCACTGGAATGTTGCGCATTTCATGCCTCTTGCTCAATTAGATTGATATCCCGAGGCCGAATCAGAATCAACGGCAGAATCTCACAATATTTAACTGTACTTCTTTTTACGTGAGTTCACGGAAGTTTTCGTTTTATTTAAATCTTGAAATATTTCAACAGGAGATGTTTCTTAACAGCTAATAACTTTGGAGCTTAATAGTTCTGGCGTCTCTGGGAGTTGCGTGTTTGATTGGCCAGGCAGCAAGCAAATATAAAGGCCACAAGCTGTGAAAAGTCCAAATATTCGTATCATTGAATCATTGGAATATGATTATAAGGACAAGGATAACTTACCTCAACGGCGGTGACGCCAAGGCCGGCGTACTTGATGATGTTCACGTTGGTGTCCCAGAACGAGTCAACCGCATCCAGGCAGCCAGGGCGCGTCATGACCGACATTAGGGTACAGCTGCCATTGGTAGGTGAATCGCAGCAGGAAGCTGGGTAGGAGGTACCATAATCTGCGAATCTATGCAGACCGCAGCACTTGAACTGCAAACATAATAAATATGCAAATTAGGCATACAATGGAGATCACTAAACACTAAACAAAACATACGGTACGCTGCATGGTGTCCAGGAGAATGCTGTCCGTTTTGCGCTGATCCCAAATGGTCTGCACAATTTTCTCCAGAGATTGCTGGATCTGAACATGATCCACCCACACGTAAATGATCAAAACCAATTGACTGATGAGCAGCACCATCATCACACTCGAGTACTGCAAAGAGGTTGGTTAAATTTCCTTTGTTTTCATTAAAGATCTTTCCACTTACCGTGGTCAGGCAGCAGGCATCCTCGCGTATGGCACCGCAGCAACCCATGAATGCAACGAGGAAGATGATGCAGCCCAGGACCAGGATTATGATGGCCACACTGTTCGCTGTGAAGGTCTCATCCATGCTCGAAAAGTCTTTGATGGTGGAGACCATAATGGACCCGAATGTGATGAGTAGAATGCCACATATCTGCAAATAAAAAAGGTGCAAATTGTTTTGCTTAGTCAATCTAGTTGATAAACAGTCACCGCAGCAGGCTATGAATCAATCGACAGCTAAAATTAGTTGTATAACAACAGTCGCACCTCCAATTGTAAGTAAATGAATAATGGTGTTAAAACAATTATCTACAAACCAGTGACACTTGTGTGAGTTTTCTTACTTTTTTCGAGTGCGAAAAGAAAGTGTATTTTGTGGTCGTAGTACTCGACTTGTTTGTGTCGAGCAGCTTCACTCAAGTATGACCGTTACTGTACTGGGCATATATTTCGTCACGTAAAGGGAATGCACTCGGTGCTTTTTTTCTGTTTGCATCTGTGTGTGGAGAATAGCTCCTCTAGGGCTATCTACAATCGGGCATATACGGAGTGCGAGTATTAGTCATGCCACCCCCGGCGCGCCACCGTTATCATTGCTGGGTACAATGTTTTTTCGTGACATCTGTTGCGGCCCCATTAACCGTAATTACGTTCATCATTGGCATGCGATGATTTATTTAAAGGTATTCTACGTTTTTTAAGCAATTTTTTAGCCTCCAGTACCTTCGATATAGAAGCAGATAAGATAACTGGCTATCCAGGGTGGGGCAAACGCAAACAGGCTCATGTTGAAGATTTAATTTGTCTTTGTACATATTATGTGCGATAAGATATTGGACTCCGGGGAGTTTGCACCACAGCAAGCGAAGCACTTGGAAAATGTATTTATTTCTTACCACAAACAGAATATTGAATATGAATAGCACATATTTCACAAAAACACCGCCGCAATCCATTGCTGTAATTGTTGTTTGATATTTCCTGTAGTATTAGTTCAATGCAAATGAAAGGTTTAACAATGGAAACTAATTCGTTCGTTTTTCAGGTCCGGCCGTTACTGAAAAAGCTCAACGCAGGCCTATTCTTTATGGGCGAGAATCGCATTTGCCGAAAGCTTTCATTAAAGATAAGAGAAGTGCGATAAAGTTTAGGCAAAAGCATCTACCCAAAAGTATGTTGCAGTTTATTGCGGTGATGCTACCTACATACATAATGTACATTAACTTAAATACATTACATACTTTGCATTAGATGTGCATTGAACGTTGCAGCGTCTGCTCTGGGTCGGCAGCTTCGTTGGCTATGTGCATGGAAAAAGAACTCAAGAGCGAGAAAAAGATCTCGAGCAGCGCAGTCGGCGCATGCACAGCTCAAAAGCTTCGTGTGGCTTCGTGAAATCGATGCAGCGGCAGAGGAACCAGCTTCGTATGGCATGAATTGATAGGCTGCGCGCAGCGGCAGAGAAAGATCTCTGCAATATTTATCGGCTGCGCGCGGCGGCATAGAAGCAAGAAACGTTTTTGGCTTCGTTTCTGTTATGTGTGCACACAAACGCACGAAAGCATGTGTGTGTGTGCCGAATGCTGTTGTACATGTAAACAAAATAAAAGCCATGCACAATTTTGTAAGCAAAGCAAAGCACAAGTTTTAGTACATTTAATAAATCAGATGATATTCCTGATTCCTGCCTATTGTATTGGCATATATTGAATTCTCTCAGCAATGCGAACAGCATCCGCCACATAGCAACCCATTGAGAATGCAACAAACTGCAAAGGAAAATCAAGGCATAAGTAGCCAATCAGATTGGATGGGAGTTGCTTAGGAAATACCTCAAAACCGATGACCATAACACTGGAAAACTTGATAATATTGACACCCATTTGAATTTACTTTGGAATGTCTAAGGATCGATTTAAAATCATTCCTACCAGTAATAATACATTGAAGATAGACAGCAATCTCTTAAGTCTGTGTGTGCACTACGATCCATTGCTGCAGAATTTTCTAGGAGAGATTCCTGTGGCAACTGAGCCAAGAGCCGCACTTGAGCGAAACTCTCTCGAGAGAGAGTTCTCTTATCGCTGTGGGTAATACTTTATTATTATATTTATTTATTTCTTTGTGTACATTTAATGGCAATCTGTTTATCCTCCTGTCTAAGCGGACACTTGTCTGCCTGCGTTCTCCTGACGCATGCAATTGGTCAGCGCGCCGGCAAAGATGAAGACCAACAGCTCAAAGATGACAATGCCCAGGCCGGACCAGCGAATGATGTCCATGTTGTCGTACCAGAAGTCCACAAACTCGCCATTGCAGCCGGGCTTTGACGAGTAGATGGAGAATGGGCAGGCGGCCTGGCGACTGGAGTAGCCGCAGCACGTGCCGGGCACCGTCTGACTACCGTACTCGATGTAGCCAGTGTTGCCACAGCAGCCGAAGGTTACCTCCAGCACACCGAAGGCATCGTAGTCATTGTTATTCCACAGCGAAGTGACCAGTCTGCCCATGTCCTGCAGGAAGGCCGATCGATTGACAAACACCCAGCAGGTGAGCACCAGTTGAAGGATAAACAGCACAAAGATCATGCTGGTGTACTGCAGAATTAGAGTTGGGTTAAATGAAGGTAAGACATAATCGAGAGGCTGTACTTACCGCTCCCGTCATGCAGGCGCTCTGCCGGAACAGGCCATAGCAGCCGAAGAAGGAGACAATAAAGATCAGACCTCCCAGCACCGTGATGCAAATGGGAATTGTGTTTGTGCTCTCCACCGCACCATAGCCATCAATGCGACCGATGTCGGCCAGCATGATCGATCCCAGGACGATCAGCAGGATGCCAACAATCTGAAAAGAGCAAAAGAAGGGGCAGGGGGTTTACATTGGTTCGCCCAAAACCTGATTTATTACAAATCAAAAACAAATAGATAATGTCAATTAACTGATTAATGTTCACATTTCTCAAAAGACACATTACACACGGTCTGATAAGGTTTGTTTTTACCCACACACAAAACCCAATTGATGATATCATATGAAAGGAAACCAGTGCCCCTTTCGCTTTCCAATGCGTAATATCGGGTGCTGCTACTTATAGAACTGATGTAAGATTTGTATGCTGGAAGATTGATTTATTAAAGGAAGGAAAGTAAAAACAAATACAACCAAATGCAAATACAAATATTATATATATGCATATCTATTTTCTGAACATAAAAGACTTTAAAATCCCTTCATAAACCTATTAAATAATAATATCAAATATTATTATGACCTTTTTGAAATGTATTTATTTTGAACTCATAGTGAACGATTGTTTATAAAAATAGTTCCATATTAAATGTAATTAAACATTGGCTCTGTTTCTGTTATTTGAGTCTATAGTGACTTCGTCCTAATTGTAAGATATCCAAAGAGACAATTAAAATATGAAAATATTTTGCTCAAAATGAATGGAGAAACCAATTTCTTTTTTAAGACTTGTACTCCAGCAGATAATTCCTCAGTTTGCAATCCATAAAATAAACGACAAAGTAAATAAAATAATGCCTTTAAAGCTGTCATAAAGCTTTCTAGAGCAAACACTTTGTAACTTCTCTTTTTTATGTGCATAATTTGGTTAGTTAAATTCCATTTTTAAACTCACCAAAAACACAATATTAACGATATAAAGTATGAAATTGAGAATGCCCGAAACACAACCCATTTTGATATATTCCTTTTGCGTATCCTTTCGTGTTGGACAAAATCAAATTAAAATTAAATTAAATTTATGCAATAATTTAATGATTTCTTTTTATCGCGCTCACGCGTCGTTTGCTATTGTTCGATTGGACTGGTCTTTCCGCTGGGCTACTGGTTTTAAATTGTACCCTCAGAGACATGCACGATATCGGCTAGATGCGTTAGATATAGATATCTTATCACAGTTTTGGAGCTCACAAGAAGTCCTCAGTGATAACGGAAAGGGACAACGAAAAGCAAACATTCGGCGATAACAATTGGCAACCGGGAATGATTCACTGGCAAAAAGTTTGAGGGCAAACGATCTAAGTATGCACGAAGCTCGGTGCTATACGGATATAGTTTTCGGGGGAAAACAACAGCAGCTCCCCCACGCCGATTAGATAAGATTTGAGGGCCAAAGATAGACATTGTAATAAATATTAGAGGCAAAACAAAAATATATACTTGATTGAGCTTAACCTGTTTTGATTTATTGATGGCAGAACTGGATGAATGAGCTACAGCTAATGGGATGATTCTAGCGGTTGATCTTGCTCGATCAACGCTTCCTCATGGCACTGGCCAGACAGCAGGACACAATGAAGATGCCCAGCTCGAAGAGCGCAATGATCAAACTGCTCCAGCGTATGAGATCCGTATTGGAGGCCCAGAAGTCAACAAATTCGCTGTTGCAGCCCACACGCTGTGTGTAAATGGCTGCCTCGCACACCTCATTGCGATCCTTGTAGCCGCAGCAGGAAGCGGGCACAGCATTGCCGTACTGCTCGAAGCCAGTGTTGCCACAGCACTTGAACTGCAAGAAAAATGTGTTAGCATACCCAAAGGATTATTGAGTGTGATTTAAGTAAGTAAAACTTACAGCCAATTGGAGCGCATCCATGGGATAGCCCTGTGCGGCATTGTTCTCATTCCAGGCGGTGTTTACCACGCTGCTCATCTTGTCCAGGAACTTGTCATTTGCCGCAAAGATCCAGATGGACAGAGCCAATTGCAGGGCAAACAGAATGAGCATACAAATGGCATACTGCAGGGAGAAAATAAAGAGCAATTATGAGCAAGGAACTCCACACAAATGAGTTCTGTTCCACTTACAATTGTCGTGCAGCAGGCATTCTCCCTGATGGTGCCGCAGCAGCCGAAGAAGGCCACCAGGAACGTCACACAGCCAATGGTTATAATGATGATCGGAATGGTCTGCGTGTTCACGGCACCCTCAAAGGCCGCAAAGTTGCCCATCGTGGAGAGCATGATGGAGCCCACCACGATGAGCAATATGCCACCGACCACAAAGATCAAATTGAGGAAGTACAGCAGGTACTTGAACGTGGCTGAAAGGCAATTCATTTTGCTGGATTTCTTGTTGGGTTTTCTCGTGGCGTTAAATAATTCCGGAATGCCTCGTTCTATAATCCGTTC
This sequence comes from Drosophila guanche, assembly GCF_900245975.1. NCBI lineage: Eukaryota > Metazoa > Arthropoda > Insecta > Diptera > Drosophilidae > Drosophila > Drosophila guanche. The sequence continues at coordinate 2,493,733 of NW_022995743.1, read as the reverse complement.
GTTCGTTTCGTTGGGACTGTTCTCGTCAAACTGAGTAGCTTATGGCCAGACCTGGGGCATTATAATAAACCATTTGAGGCCCGCATCTTATCAGAGTTGTTACTTATCTGCTCTTGGAAATGAACTAATACCTGTATGTATGGGTAGGTCCACGCTCTCTGGCAGCTCTATATACTCGCAGCTATGTGCCCGTACACCCAATAAAAGTCATTCATGGATCTTATCGTCTTGCACTGGCGTAGATAGTGCCATAAAGTGGCTGGCACTACCCACGGAATGTACTCAAAAGTTAGGCGTGTGAATCAGCACACATAAAGATACTTATCTATGGGCTGGAATATTGCCTAACAATTATGAAAAACTCTACTCTTCTAAGATGAATCATTTAGCATTCCGCGCACTTTCTTTTTGCACTTGGCAGTACATTGGCCCGCCGGGGGGGGCTGCCAATTGGCTGACTCACACTACACCTTGCCTGCCGTGAGTCCCCCGCCTTATCGCGTTAACTTATCACTTATCAATCCTATAAACATGTTGCCCGTTCTGTGCCGGGTACACTTCAGGACTAACTGCTGGACAATTTCGATTAAGATTTGGACATTCTGTTGGGGGTTTTTCGACACAGTACACAGTTTGAAGTTGATTAATTTCTCTCAATTTTTATTTGCAAATCTTTCGGTGTGGTGTATAAATTATTTTGTACAATAAAAAATATTAGCACTTCAATGGATCTCGCTCGCTCGCTCGCTCTCTCTCGCTATGAGATTCGAGATTTATTCAGAGATTTTCTTTTTGGGGGGATTTCTTCGTTTTCATTTCGTATAACTTGAGTAAATTGTATGTAAATTTTCAATGGCCATCTGTGTATACTCGTATATACTCGTATTTGTGTTTCTTTATGTGTATATAGAATTGGGCAACATAATTCGTACTTTCGGTTTCATTTAAAATTAGTAAGGCATCGCCCCAGAGGCTCTTTTAATAGTCCGCGCGACGACGATAATTCCGAATGCTGTTCGCCAGACAGCAGGCAAACACAAAGCCAACAAACTGTGGAGTAAACAGAGAGAATTATAAGCTACATTCCTCAACGATGTGTCGGGTGGAGACCTACCTCAATGGCGGCAATCACCAAGCCGGAATATTTGATAATGTCGCTGTTTCTGTCCCAGAACTCCACGAAAGCCGCCTTGCAGCCGCGTCTGTAGACAGTGTCGGGGCGGCAGTTGTTTGTGTCCTTGCAGCAGGAGGGTGGGAAGTAGCCCTGGAAGGAATAGTCCGAGAAGTTGGTGCGGCCACAGCACTCCATCTGAGAAATGTAAAAAATAACAAAAATAATTTAAAAATTGCACAATTTCATTCAATTTTTGGTTACTGACGCTTATTTGTATGGCATCCATGTAGTCGGCACGACGTGTGCGTCGCTCCCAGGCCTTCTCCACAACATCGCCCATAATGACCAGATACTTGTCCTTCTGCAGCCACATGTAGATGACCAAAGCCAGCTGGCCAATCATCAGAACAAACAACAGAATGGAGTACTGCCGAGAAAAAAAGAGAGTGTAAAGTGAAAATTTAAAGAGAAAGGGCATTCGCCTTACCGTCATGGACATGCAGTAGGACTCGCGTATGGCACCGCAGCAGCCGAACCACGAGATCAGCAGTATAACTGTGCCCAGGACAATCATTGTGATGGGCACCTGCTGCGTGCGCAGCGCCTCGGCAAAGTCATCGATGTTGTGGATGTTGCTGAAGAGCAGCGCACCAAAAACGATCAGCAAAATGCCGCATATCTGTGGAAAAACATAAATAATTGTAATTCATTAATATATTTGAAACAAACTTAGAGTAAACAATGCAAATCAAATGTCAAAGCTGCGTTAAATGGCTAAACCTGAAAGCTTATTAAAAGCACAGCGTCTACGCGGAAAGCTCTCGGCCTCGAAAGCTTTCGCTCAACCCAAGGTGAACTTGCTATAAATTCACCGCGCGCTCAACAGCAATGCACTGCAAAAAAAAAAACTATAATAATTTGAATGGTTTTTGATGAGCAGCTGGAGGCCCATCCAATGGCTTATCTCTTATCAATGCTGCGCTCGTTGTGGTTAATTTAGATTAGGTTTGCCGATAAATGGACTCTGATTTTGTATCGCAGTGCGTCAACAACTATTTTATTAAGCGCATAATTAGATTAGAACCGAGTAATTATCTGTTAAGTACTCATAGTTTCGCTGCATGACTAAAGCATTTGAGTTGAGGAAATAATTGGATCAAAACTGACAAATATTGCGACACCCACACTGCTATATCTGTCTCGCCCCAACCACACATATTGAGTTCAAGTGCGACCCCCGCACCCATCTCATCCACTCAGTAGTTCCGTTTGTTTGTGTGCGTGTGCGTGTTCGTGTGGGGGGATGCAGCAGTTGTTTGGCCAAGTTTTGGCTAGTCTCAAATGGGGAGCAAGTTCACATTTAATTAAGTCAACTATTTTCGGGCGTGGGGGGTCAGACGGAACACACCCCAAACCAGCCATTGCGTAACTTTACATTGAGTAAAACCGTCAAAAGAGTGGCAGGGCAGGCAAGGGGGTGGATCATTAGAATGTAAATGTTTGCGTGACTGGAATGAATTTCGCGCTGCAGGCAGCTACGGAGTAGAACTCGAAGTCGGATCACACCTGCAAACCAGTTACACTGCAAGAGTACAGTCCTCTGCTGTGAACTTTTGTTGTTACTAAGAAGTTGCTAAGCAAATGGAAAACGTAACCTTTTTGTTGTTGTTGTTTTTGTTTATGTTTGAAACCAGTTAGCCTCGAAGTGGTTACGGATATTTGTTAGAGCTGGAGTCAAATGATAGCAGCGCTCAAGCCAAACTAGTTTTCAGTAAGCCCCCAAAAATAAACAAAATACCTACAGAATTTACATATAAAACTACGTCCAACTACGTCATAGCTTTAAGAACTGATGGGCAGAAATGGTAGTAATGGTAGAAAGTGTTTTATAATAAACTTTCCTTGATTCTGGCTACTTTTTATCAGAGATTTCATTTAATTAGCGACTCCACGCCATTCCCTAACCATTTCGAACGCTTTTTATTCCACTTGTAACCCAAATGATGGTTCTGTAACGCACTGTTTTTGGTTAACCGGTTTTTAGGCCTCAACTTTCACACAAAAACTAAAGCAAACACCAATTTTTGTTCGGGTTGTTTGTGTACAGAAAAACCAGTTTTTACGGTTAAGAAACTTATGATATCATGTCCCCCAGAGACTAAACTTGGTGACGGCCTGGGGCTTGGCCAATGACTACTGGGTGGAAAATGATCTAATGATATAATCTATAATGAATGCTTGTTGTTTTTTTTTACTCACCGAACATAGCAAATTGAATATAAACAGAATATATTTAACCATGGAGATTCCGCAGCTCATCTTGGCAGAGATTCGTCGTTGGTTGGTGGATGGAAGTGGCTATATGGAAATCTGTAGAGTGGAGGAGCTGCAACTGTTCGTTCGTGGATACAGAATAGAATTGAGAATTGAGAGGCATTGAGAAATACAAATGGATCGTGCAGACGGGGTGGCATTAAGTATTTTATCATATTTTATTTGGGAAAGGCAGCAGCGGCACACACAAACACACACATGTACACACACACACACACAAATGCAGCAACGCACTGATGTCATCGAAAAACAAATTCAACATTTTGTTTATATAAAAAATGCCCAGCATTTCGATTCGATTTGAGTGTCGGGAAAATTAGCACACAATCACGTACGCGGTGCGCGGACTCCAGAGTGCGGTTTCCGTCTCAGTTTTCAGTTTTTAGTTTCGTCGAAAGGCCTTAGAACTTAGAATTATTTTAACAATACGCTGGAGCAGTGTTGGTACTAGCGCACCAGCTCGGGCAACAGCTTCTCCTTGGGTAGGAGCGAGGCCTTCAGCTCGTTGTAGCGCCGCCAGATGTAGGGATGGCGTGCAGCCCAGGCCAGCCAGGCTTCCTTTTCGGCGGTGGTTTGCTCAACGCGCTTCAGATGTTTGTAGTATTTGCCATTGCGCTTCACGCTGGAGGCCACATCCTGTGCGAACTTGGCAAAGCGCAGCTTGAGCAGCGTCTCGGAGACGTCCAGCAGGCGATTGCCCTTGGGCGGATGCACCAGACACAGCTGGCACACAACATAATCCTGCTTGCCGCCTTTGTTGAGTGGTATGAAGGTGGCCTCGCGTCCAACGAGGCACTGCTGCAGCCAGGCAAAGCCATTCGAGTTGACGCTGACGCCGGGCAGCTTCACGGGCAGCAGACGCTTGTTGCTGGTGAAGATCGGTATGAGTGGACGATGCTTGATCATCAGCAGTGTGTCCTGATCCCGCTGCTGTACGCCGCTGATCTTGCCCGTGTGCATGATGCGTTCGTTGATGATGCGCTCCGGGATGTGCGACGGCTGCTTGAACTGGCGCACCAGATACGCGGGCTTGCGCTTGGCATAAGCCACGGCCAGCATCAGGGCCGAGGTGCCGTAGATGAGCAGTTCGCTGCCCACTGTGTCGCGCTCCAGGTAATTACATAAGCCTTGGTATTTCTCCCGCAAATACGCCTTATTGGATTCCATTTCTGTGGCCGTACTCTCCTCTATTAAGTAACTTGGCGCCTGCAAATTGTTTTTATGTTGAGTTTATGTTTTTTTGTTTTATGCAATTTCTGATGACGTCATTTTACCAACCGAATACGTCAGCAAGGTAAGGTAATGTCTTCCACAGAGTCTCGCGCGTCTGTTGTTTCTATATTCGTCTTATATCTATATGTATTGTCGCGACTTAGGGCTAATTTTGTCGAATTTATTTTGCCTTTTAGCGCTGCTTCTGTTTTGCTACTAAACAGACTTTGACATAAGGCCGGCGACGCCTTGAGTGCGAGCGGGATGGCGTGTGTGTGTGTGTGAACGATCTTGTATACGTTGTACTGCACTTGAAATCTGCACGCTTTGCAACACTGTCCACTCACACGCACATTCAAGCAAATTCAAAAACTCACACAAACATACACCTTTTTCGTTACTTTTTCGTTTCGTTCTATTTGCTCTTGTATTTATTCGTTTTATTTGCCCGCGCTCACGATATGAACTGGTGCCGTTGTCATTACAGACTGAGACGAGAGATCGCTTAAAAGCCGCCACTGCCAGAAACTGACGCTGCTGCCCCAACCGCAACCGCCTGTTGCTCTTGCCTCACACACAAGCACACAGAGCAGAACACACGTACGAACTTTGGCGCTCGGCTCCACGAATTTTTGTTGTGATGTTGGCGCGTAGCATTTTGTTCGTTACGGCTGCTTCCCCGAACCCCACCATCACATTTAGGTGACGATGACATCGTGGAGGTGGGGGAGTCGTTTTTTGCCCTGTACGATTTAATTGCACTAACTTGTTTTGTTTTGTTGCTGCTGTTGTTGTTGTTTTTGTTACCAAATGGTGAACCTTTTGTTTATTTATGCAAATTGCCAGCGCACCGTTTCAGTGCTGCGATGTGGTTGTTGTGAAGGCTGCTGCTGGTAGCCTGCCTGCCTGCCTGCCCACGAGGTGATTGGGAACCGCAAGATATGAAGCCATGTTTTTCCCAATTTCGTTTCCACCACAATTTGTAGCAAAGCGTAATAGATGAAACGTGCCTATAATAAGTTAATATGGAATTTAATGGATAAATAAGTGATAATTTTACTCAATTATAATCTTTTTAACAATCGCTCGTGGGTAAAATTTATCTGATGCATAATCTGTCGCTTTTGCACAAATTTGGCGATAAGGGAATTGAGAACTGAATGGTTTCCCCTGCAACTTTCACGATATTGCGGTTTTTTGTGCATTGGCGTAGGCGTCGCTTGCAGTGGGAACAGGTATGCGGCTGAAAGTATTTACACGCAACTCGTTCGAGCTCCAACGGTAGATTTACCCCCACCCACAAGACGCTGCCTGCTGGCCCTACTATGGCTTCGGGCGCATGGCTTCCGGTTTTAATTACATGCAGGGGGTGCAAGGGGAAGCTATCCATCCGCTGTAATTGTCTGTAACTTTTCCTTGACACACACAACAACTGGTTTCCAAAGTTAATTGCGTAATCCAATTGTTAGAGAGAACGTGGCTATGAAACTTTAATTTTTGGTATACGAAAAAACATCGAATGACGCTGCCTGACATTGCTAATTAACAAGTGGTGCTCCGTACAATTAACCTTATGTCGTTCCGTATGTAAATGTATTTCCCCCCACAGACAGACACAGCAGCAGCAAGCATATAGATTCTACAAATAACAGACGAACCCCAATTATTGACAATATAGAAACATTTATGAATCACTTTGTTGACTATGAATTTCCAGTTTCCGTGCGGCTTCCCAGCGGCGGCTTACTGGCAACTGGCATCTGGCAAATTATAAATTAAGTACGAAATGTAATGCAATTGTCTCTGAAGGGGAATGGAATGCCATTAAGATGAAGGAGAAACGCAAACGGTAAGCAGCATGCGTCACACTTGAGTACATTTTTGCAAATTATTCTGCCACTTATCCAACCCACTGAAAATCTAATGAAAACCGGGAGCAAACGGATGGGCGCTTGTTTCCACAGCTGGATACCGTTTGGCACATGCATAAACGCTACACATACAAACACACACTTATTCTACGACCACCAACTTATTCACCACGCTCCCAAAGACAAGCGCCAGAAAGGGATAGAGATAGAGTACTGGTACGCGAAAAGGAGTGCCGTAATTTCAATTGACATTAAAAAACTCTTTAAATTCGATTGGAAAATAGGGACGCCATTATTGTGTGTGCTTTATTTCGTGTGTGTGTTTGGCCACCGCCAAGCAGAAGGCGGCGTAGTCAGTATATAATCTCCATTAAAAATCGTAACTTGATTAGTGAGTGAGTTTCATAGAAGGAGAGTAACTAGATCCTAGAGCTAGTACAAGCGTCGTGGATATTGCAATTGCTGTCCGGCCGTTGGCTGTGCGGATCCCGAGCTAGAAACGGGCGGTGTGGCCGTCTGGCCGGGCAACAGCGACAGCTGCTGTCGATTCAATTGTGCCTCATGGCCGCCAGAGCTGCCACGTACTGGCGGAAAGCCTTGTGTAATGCTGCCAGTGGTCTTGGAACTCTGTCGGGAAGAGGGAGAGAATCTGTTAGTCCAAACTGTTGCAGAGAGGTTCATCTGTTCCCACTCACCTGACTGGTGCTTATTTGCAGCACATTGGGATGCATTGAGAGCTCGCTCATCATCGGCTTAAAGATCACACCCTCCGACAGCAGATGCGGCGGCGGTGGTACATGATTCTGTGGCGCACCATCGTGCTTCACCTCAATGTGATAGCGCTCCGGCAGCTTCTCCATGGTCACCTGCGGCTTGGATGCCTGTATGGACAGGCTGCTGGCCACGCTGGTGGCCTGCACAACCAAATCGGATTGGGAAATGGGCGGCTGGTCCAGATTGATGTGCAGCACCTGCATCGGCTGCGTCTTCGGCGACTGCGTGTCCGAGGCCTTGCTCACCGTGGCATTGGGCAGCTCCACATGGTACGCCTGTCGCAGTGGCAGCGCATAGTTGTAGATGGACTGCAGCCGTGCATCGGCCTGCTGCTGTGTGGTTGGCGGCGCTGCAGTCGTCTGATAGAACAGGGTGCCCGTGCTGGGATACTGTGCCGTGGGCTCTGCAACAGAGAGTAAGGGAAAATGCCTTTTAGGAGTAGCAAATGGACTGTGGGTGGGTGGCGGCTTACTTTGTTGCGCAAAGCTCTTGTAGTACGCATGATTCGGTGGCGAGGGACTTCGCCCTCGCTTCCCTGCCTGACTGCCGGGCGGTGGCTGCAAAAGATACAAAAATATGATTACTCCGCGGCTGATTTTGGCTGCCAGACAAACATCCCTACCTTCGGTAGCTGCTGGTGATGCTGTTGTAAGCGGAGAGTCGGCAGATAGACCGAGGTGGCCACAGTGGCCGCCGCCTGTTGCATGGCAAACAGTTCGTTCTCCTTGGCCTGCTTTTTCCTCGTCTCATCGTCATTGAGCACCTTCTTTAGCTGCACCAGCAACTGATGCTTCTGACTGTGCAGATCTGCCAGTTGCTCGTCCAGTTTGGTGATCTCGTCCCGTGTGTCCTCCAGGGCCTGCTGGTTCTCGCGCTCCCGTTCCTCCTCCTCCCGTCGCTGTCGCACCTGCTCACAGTAGGCATCGTATTCCTCCTGCCGACGCTGGCGATCCGCCACGATGAAGGTTCTGAGCGCCCCTCGCAGCTTCTCTGCCCGCTCTGCCTTGGCTGCCTGTGCGGCCGCATTGTTACTGTTCACCGCGGACGCTGGCGGCATTTTTGTGTTATGCTTAGTTATTTTTCCAATTTTACCAGCCTTTACGAACGGTCCTCGCAGCAAATCACTCCACAATTGTTTGACTAAACGGTCAGGCCAGTGGGTAGAGCGCAAATTATTTTATTCCTTATAAGCGCTGTGTAGTGTTGTCGCGGTCACGCTGTAATTATTTCTCTATGCTGATGTGCTCTATTAAGTACGATGCCGGCCAAATCACTCTGTAAACTTTGTTGCGTTGGCTTTTTATTTAATTAAACTTGTGTGTTCTGCTTAATTATTGTTCGTTTCAAGAGATAAACAATTAGGTTCTGTGTGTGCAGTGGAAACTCTGGAATATTAGCCCATTGTCGACCAATAACTTCGTTTTCTTGGTATATTTAGGGTAGTTTTGGTATTTTACTGGGGTATTTTTGGGCTCAGACTTGACGCTCAAAAATGAGTCGGGAGAGCTATTGCAACAATGCATTTTCTGGGCCGTTTTCTCTGTTATGGATAACCCGTTTTCAGAACAATATTTTAAAAAATTTAGTCATCAATCGTATAAAATTACAAGTTTAGTGCTGAGATTAATAACCAGCTTGTAATATAAAACAGAATAACAAATTTGCAGAATGTGCCTTTCCGCATAATATGTACGGTGTTTTGTGAAAGACAAAAGGTATATTTCTGACGGTCTGACGGTATATCTTTTCGATAAGTCCGCGGTCACACTGACTATAACCAGCATTGGTAAACGCCGCGAAACAACAATAAACTAAAATAAGTGAATAAAATACAAAAAAGAAGTAACAACTGAAAATATATTAACAAACTAAAATTAATCGAAACAATCAATTATATCGAAATAGTTTGTTGACGTCGCGGGTGTGGGTGTACGTGTTTCGTTTCGATATCGGTTTTTGGTCGGTAAATGCAGAAGCAGAAAAATCAGTGAAATGTGTTCAGCTTTTTCGTTATATTAACAATAGCATATAGCATTGTTAACCACACAAAACACACAAATAAGTGATACAGCGTGCCTCTTAACCCTCAAACCATCTGCGGAGACGGAGTACAGGCAGAGGAAGAAGCAGCGGCGGAATAAACAACAAAAGCGCTAAGCAGCGGCAAACATGGCGAGTGAGTAACCAAAAAAAAAAACAATAAAGAATAAGTAAAGATTAAGAAAGAAGTGCGTTTCTTCATTTTTATGTATGCTGTATGCTCTGTGTATTTGCTGCTCTTTTAACACACAAAATTCCATTCTTTACGTTTTGTTTGTTGCCCCCCAATATAAACAAATGCAACTCATGCGTGTCATTGTTTGTGTGTGTGTGTGTGTGCAACATGCACTGACTGCATTCTCTGTGTAGCGCGCCGCGCACAATATTTATACATTTATGAGCTGCGAAGACACCCAATCGAGACCAGGTGCCGGGTGCTCTCGAGTGTGTCTCCTCTGCTGCTTCATGTCTGCCGCAGCTTGCTGACATGGTGGGGGTGGGGGATTACAGCTAGTCGAGATGCTCATGTGTGTGTGTGTGTGCGTCTGCTCTGACTGTCTTTGCCCTATGATGCCTTAGTTATGTGTGTGAGAAAAATCAATATTTACGCGTTTTTCTCTTCAGCTTCTTTGCACAGTGGGGGGTGGAGCACGGATTAGATGATGCACAGAGAGCTTTCTGCTCTCCCCTCCCCCCACTCCCGCGTTGACCGACTGCACTTACCGTTGGGATCAATCCAATCAGATTTCTGTGCTTTATACTTTAACGGCACAAGCGCTCACAATTCTGGCGGGAATTGAGTAACTCTTTCTCTCTCTCTCTCTCTGCCATTTGTCTTTGTTCCTGTGCTACTATCTGTGGTGGTGGTGTGCACTGCCACCTTTTACCAGAAACCATCCACCCAAGTCACGTCAGTGAACCACCGCTGGGGCTCCCCAGCAGTGACGACGCATTAATAAATGAATATGCCTACTGTGAGGTGCAAGGTTTACCGGCATGTTTCAACACTCATCATTCCCCCTAGCCCACATTCAAGCTCGGATTCAACACCACCCCCCAGGGGTGGCATAACAAATAACAATGAATAAATGAAAAGAAATGTATGTCCAACACATGAACATACCCTGGAATAATGAACATTTCTCTACAAAAAAATATATAATAACTTTATACCAACAGCCCCATTGATAGCTCTGTTAATATACCCTTTGCCAGGGGGACAGCATCCCACACAGCACTTAAACGTGCCTTGTCGTGGCTCCAGTGCCAGCAACCCCAGCAGCTGGGGCTCAATGTTGCGAGACGGGACCCATTGCCGGTTCCCAGTTGCCAGTGGCGGCCTGCTCCCATCTGTGGCTCCTTCCTCGCTTTAGAATTTAATTGGTCCTTTGTGTCTGCATTTGGACCGGGCGCGTTCGCTTGGAGTTTGACTGTCGCTTGCCCTGTGGCAACCCAACCCCCAGCCAGCAACCCCAAGGCGCTGATAAGGCCGATGATATCAGAGCACCCCAGTGCACCCCTCCCTGTGCTTTATGGTTATTATTATTATTTTGGGCTCTATTCTTTTTTTGCTGCTGTTGTTGCTCATTCGTTCCACGCAGCTTTTGCCGGATTAGCTGACTGTTACGAGTATTTTAGTTTGCCCCAGCAACGAATTTATTGCAAGGCACAACCCCTCGGGCTGGCTGTGCCTGTTTGCGTATTCCTCTAACGTTGCGCCTCATCTGGTTGACTTGTGATTTCCTTTCTTCTCGTTGATTCTTTTTACTGCTAATAAGATTTTGGGTCCTCCCCCTAGTCCAACGGCCTTGAGAATAAATGAATGAATAAAAGGGGATGTGAAATTGTGGGGGTGGAAAGGAACTGTCGCTCTGTTTTAATTGAGTTCGTGCCCCCATTCAAATTGGCATAGAAATTAATTTCAATTAACTTGGAGAGTGGAAGTCGTCCTTTTTCTCCCCGTTCTCGAGTACCCCACTAAACAGAAGAAGTTTGTGTCCCTTTCGAAGTTTTTGAAGCATACTTCTTGGGGTCTGAAGTGCTGCCAATTCCCATTCCCCTCCCAGCACGCCACACTCACAGCTCGCCACACTGAAAACCAACACAAAGTTATTTCAAGTGGCACATAAACTGAAGATCAACTTTGTCAACATTTGAGCTCTGCCCTTTGAGGCCGGCCAGTGTGTGCATACAGACATACATTCGACTGTATTCCGCTTCAAGGCAATGCGGAGTGGGTATACACTGTAAATATCTTGTGAGAGATGGACGGGAGGCAGACACTGTTCATGCAGCATTACAGGAAATCAAAGGCAGGTCGTAAAAACCTCTGAAAAATATATAGCTAAAATATATTTCAACTTAAGTTCCATTTTAGTCCGGTTTAAAAATTATGATTTATGTGTCCATGAAACTAATCAATTGCTATGCCCCTTTTAAAGCTACTTGCTATGACACTATTCAAGCTATGTCTTGTAAAAGCAATAACTGTAAGTGCAAGCAAAGCTTGGAGTGAGAGAGCGGCCGAGCGAAAGAGTCAGAGCGCGAGAGTTGCTACCTGCTACCTGCAAGCAAACAGAACTTAAAAAAGGTGGTGGGTTCCCTCTGTTTTTCGGGTCTCAACACTTACACACATGCAAGCACAGCGAAGTTTGTTGTTGTATTTGCAGTTGCATGAGAACTAAAAGTTATGCAAAAAGAGAGCGCATTGCCAGCAAGTGAAAGAGGGAAAAGCGCGAAATGAAGAGGGGAAGAGAGGCGTGAGCGATCTTGAGAGAACCAAATGGGTCAATTCACTGTATGCTGGGCCATTAGCTTACACATAAAACTGTAAATTGAATATAAAACGAGCTCCAAAACTCCATCAAGTGCTCTGAGAGTTTTCTCTTCATTCAAATCGTGTTGCTCAAATGTGTTTTAAGTCTCAAGCTAATTTAAAAACATTCCACGCACATTCCCAAACCTTTTTTGCTGTCTTGACACACACACAACTAAACCCAAAATCAAAAGTTCGCCAAACAAAAACGAAACCAAAAGCAAAACCAAAACCAAATCAAAATGCCTTTTGCCTTTGCACGCTGCTGGGCAGGAATGAGAGCCTATAGAGAAGCCGCGTGGAGCGAGCACGGAGATGAGGACCATGAAGAAATGGAGGAGAACGAGGAGTCCACCATGGTGCGATCGTGCCTCGATCGTGTGGTGGCGGATCTGTGCTGGGCCAACTACGATATTGCCCTGCAGCGTATCAGCGAGTCGCTGTCCGGGACTACGGGTCGCGGACTAATCGGAGCCCTGTTGGAGATCAAAAACATTGTGATTCGAGTGCGCATTAATGCCGATGGGGGACAGAGCTTTGGGCCCACCAACCAGTCAGCGGCACTGCCGCACGCCTTCACCGCCGAAATGCTGGACGTTGTACAGAAAGTGCTGCGTTGCAGCAACCACTACGAGGTGTTGCGCCTCTCGCAGAATGACACTTACTCCGAGGCCAAGCGCTCCTACAAGCGACTGGCACTGCGCCTGCATCCCGACAAGAACCGCGCGCCAGGCGCCGAGATGGCCTTTCGCCGCATCAGCGAGGCTGTCGACTGCCTGACGGATCACAATAGGCGGCTGGAGTACACTCAGGACTTGTCCATGGGTGACTCGATGTACGACGAGTGGGAGTATGCGGAGCAGGAGCAGCAGGAGGAAGAGGAGCTGGCGGCTGCACCGCGTCGCCCCTATATGGCGGCCAATCAGCGCGTGCCACAGAGTCAGGTGTTCTTTCAGACGCAACATCTGGCCGTTGGCATGGTCTGCTCGCTGCTCTTTATGTTCCTCGTCATGCATGTCCTCAGCACCGTGCCGGAGTACAGCTTCAGGCGGAGCAGGTGAGTAATCGCCAGAAGGGAATAGCAAATAATGCCACTCCCCATCCTCTCCGCAGCACCCACAGTGTGGCACGCTTCAGTCATGCCCGAAATATTGCCTACTACATGAGCCCCGAGAGTGCCGCCAAATACACCGCGGAGCAGCGCGAGCAGCTGGAGCAGCAGATCGAAAGCGTTTACATTGAAGAGCTGAAACTGAACTGCCAGCAGGAGACCAGATTGCGTGAGTGTTGAGCTACCAAAAGGTGTTCCTGCATGTGTTCCAACCACTCCCTTTATGCCTTTTGCAGGCGACACTCTGCTGCTGCGTGTGCTGCAGGCCGATGTGCAAAATATGCGCCAACATGCGGAGCACATGCCAATGCCAGCCTGCGAGGCGCTCCACAAGATTGGACAGTCCAGCTTTAGGCCACTGCTGCAGTCCAGCCACACTAAGGAGAAGAAGGAGACAACTGCAGACAAGAATTGAGTGACATTTGAGGGGATACTTGCACTCGTTTTTACTTGTTTTAAGTGAATTAATGTGAATACAAATAAATTAGTTAATAATTATATACAAATTATCGTTGTGCCTTTTTCCAGTGTGTTTCTGGGTCTATAGGTAGAGGTGGATCTTGAGTGCAAAATGGTTTACATTTCCCTTTCGCTTATGGAACATTATAACTCTTCGTTAATGAACTGATAGCTGATAGCCAATACCCCAATAATTGCTCTCCAAATATAATTTCATTCCATTTTACTGAAGACAAAAATAGCTTTGCATTGTGCCAATTTTATGCTAAAACTAACAAAAATATTTATTCCATTTTGCATTAAAGAAAACCCATTAAACATGGACCCACAACATAGCTGAATAAATATTGATTTTGCCGAAAAACCCATTCAATATTTACGACACTCAGCCCGCGGGCAACAAAAAACAAATTTTCTGCAGCCAGCAAGCCTGAGAGTTGAGTTGAGTTCCCTGTGGCTCAGTTCCCATGGCTTCCATGGCGCACTTCCTGTGGCCTAACCCACATTCGGTAAATGCCCCAAAATGAAAAAGGAGCAGAAATTGCACACGAAATTAAGGCATGCAACAAACCACAAAAAGCAGCAACAACATCAATTTTGCACTTGTTTTTCGAGCATTTTTATGTCGTTTTTTTCAGCCCATTTTCCCAACGATTAATGGTGAAGAAATATATATAAAAAATAGACCCAAAATGCAACAGGAAAATGCAGCAATTTGGCACAGAAATTGAAGCGAATAAATGCCTCAAACGGCTTCCTCAAAGCAAAAGCTAACGAACTTGCCACGGAACTCGAACGGAATGGATGGATGGATGGCTGGTTGGTTGGTTGGTTGGGGGCATGGCACACTCTGAATACCAACGAGTACCAGTTACCAAAGCAAACACATTGAGGCACGCAAAATAACAGCAGCAAAAAAAGGCAGTAAAGGCGGTTGTGACGCTGCAACCAGCACCTGTCTGTACCTTTTGGGGGGTTGAAGTTGGTTACCCTGTTGCCAGCTGTCCATCCAAATGCATTCAGTGTGTTGCATTGAATGTTGGCATTCACATGTACACAATGTTTGTGTGGCTAGAGTTACCTTTTTCTAAGTGCAACATGTCTGGCTCTCGAATGATGCTTGAACGAGGAACTGTGTGGCTGGGTTCGCCCTTTTGCCCTTTGTTTAACCTATTCATTATTTATGCTCCACAAAGTTTGTTGAATTGCCCCAACCCAGGGCGCTGCCTGCCTGCCACCAACTGTTGTCGCCAGTTGTCGGGCGCCGCCCATTCAAATGTGTTTTCCCCGGCAACTGACTGAAATAATATTGTGATAATGTTGGCCCGCAAATCAACTTTAAATCACACATTTCAGCCACATTTTTGGCTCACTTTTTGTAGCGAATTTAATGGAAACTTAAGCTCCTTTTTTTCAGCATTTTCGCTTTAAGCTTCCACCCCATTCCTTGTCCACTCTCTAGTTTGCCTTTTTCCTAACCATTTCATTCCTTTCCTGTAACTCGTGATGACTCTCGCAGATTGCTTTTTGTTTTGCTCGCGGCAAGGACTTATGCAAATCACTTATGCCCCACCGCCCCGCCCCGGCAACATCTGCTGGCAATGGGCAGGGAAATGGTTGCTTAATGCGGCACACGCTTGAAAAGCTTTCCCTGATTCTAAGTTGATTCTAATGGTTCAACATTTTATTTATAACCCAAAGAGCCATGCAGGCTGTAGCTGTGCCCACACTGTCCCTTGCCTGCTGTCCTCGGGCACAGCTGATAATCGAAATTGCCAATCAATTTTGTGGTGCAAAAGAGAGCGAAGACAAAGGCATACCAATGGTGGAATATGCTACACCCTGTGGCGCGACATAGCTGCCCTTTCAGGCACACTTTGGACTCGGTTGCACAAGCTAAGATTGCTGAAGAGAATGATACCCGTGAATGATATTTGCACATCAAATTTCTACCACCTTCTCTCTAGGAATCACGTAGCTTAAACACTTTTATTGATGCCACTTTCTCTCCCTATTTCCTCTCCCTTTTCCAGCTGAAATCGATGAGCTCATTGAGCAGCTGAAGACAACCAGCGTGAGTGCGGGCAACAGCCAGACAACGAATCTGCTGTGCGAAATCTCAGCCACCAAGGACCCCAAGTTGTTTGACAAGCACGAGCTGGCCGATTGCTTTCTGGAGCTCACCCAAAGCGAGGACACGAATGTGCGCAAGGAGGCGGCCAAGTGCATAGCGGAGATCACCAAGTCCGAGGTGCAGCGCAAAAAGTTCACCAAGCGAGACATAATTGCCGCCTTTTTGAATTGCCTGCGGCAGGTGCCGACGCCGGATGGCAGCATGGAGCTGCCCATACAGATCTGTCGAGCGTTGGGCAACATTTGCTACCTGAATGACGAGGCGCGGGATCTCATACTGGAGCTGGAGGGTGATGCGGTGCTGCTGCAGCTGCTCGACATTGCCAGCATCGAGGATGTGGCCAATGCGGCGCAGTTCATCAAGGTGCGCGGGGGATTGCTCTCAAATTATTTGCTGGGCGGCGAGGGGCTGGCCAAGCGTGCCATGGAGCTGGGCGTGATGAAGAAGCTGCAGGCAATGATTGCCACGGGGGCCTCCAATGTGGAAGTGCATGAGGATTTGCTGCTGAACACGCTGCCGCTGCTCAGCATTCTCACGGAGAATGTGGCGGATCTGAACTTTGAGGCAACGCTGAACATTCAGCTGTCGCGCATTTTGGCTGCGTCCACCAATCCGGATCTGGCGGAGATGTGCCTGGAGCTGCTGCACTACCAAGCAGAGAGCGATGAGGTGAAGCTGCTGCTGGCCAAGGATGGACTCTGCGAGACGATCTACAATCTGCTGGAGAAGTACAAGACGCTGGCGAGCACCAGCGAGGCGCGGGCACTGATGAAGCTGGCCTGCGAGTTGATTGTGCTGATACTCACGGGTGGTAAGTTGAAGCTGCGCCCTTCTGCCACACTTAAGCTCATTGTTTCTCCCTTTTACAGATGAATCCATGCACTATCTATATACGACAACGTTGCTCAAGAACATGGTCGACTGGCTGGACTCGTCGGACATTGATCTGCTGACCACCGGCGTGCTGGCCTTGGGCAACTTTGCGCGCACCGACAGCCACTGCATTTACTTTGTGGAGCAGCAGACCATGAACAAGCTGCTCGAGGTGCTGGCCAAGAATAATGGCGTCAAGGACGATGTCCGTCTGCAGCATGCGCTGCTCAGTGCGTTGCGTAATTTGGTAATACCCAAGCCGAACAAGAATGCGGTGATCCAGGCGGGTCTGGTGCAAACGATTCTGCCCATGCTGGAGATCCATCAGCCACCGGTTGTGTTCAAGCTGCTGGGCACGCTACGCATGACAGTCGATGGGCAGGGTGAGTGGCGGTACGAGTTTTCTGTAGCTTTATTCATTCAACTCTTAATTTCTTTGTAGAGAAACTCGCTTTGGAGCTGCTGAAGAACAAGACGCTCATCGAGCAGCTGGTGCACTGGAGCAAATCCTCCGACTATGCAGGGGTTACTGGCGAGTCGCTGCGTCTGATGGCCTGGCTGATTAAGCACGCGTATCTCAGCAAGATTGCCTATGCGCTGCCGCGCAAGGGCGATGCCCCAGCCGAACAAATAGCGGACAGGATACCCCTCACCCAGGACTATGATCGCACGAGTTTGAGTCAGTTTCTGGCCAACGAGGGCACCGTGGAGGCCATGGTCAGCATGCTCACAGCCCAACATTTGGTCATGCAGAATGAGGCGTTGATTGCGCTGTGCATCCTGTCGGTTGTGTATTTGTCGCAGGCAAATCAAGCGGGCCAGCAGCAGGCGCAACGACTGCAGGATGAGCTGATCAAGTACGAGGTGGGCAAGAAGCTGGCGGAGCTCATAAGCAAATCATCGGACAGCATGACCAAGGAGATTGTTGAGAATCTGCAGAATTGTGTGAATCTGTTGAAGTCTTCCGAGCAGCTGGTGGCACATCTCGATCAGCATAACATCAATGAGCTGCTGAAATCCATACCCATACTCACCGAATACTGCACGTTGTAATAGCAGCCAAGCGGGAGAGAGCGCGTGGCATTGCATTTAGTTCAAGCACCGCAGTATGCCTAGAGGAATAAGGACATAAGGAGGAGCAACGATTCAGTTTTAGACTTGATTGTGGAAGCAGCGCAGATTGGGGAATGTATTTTTTAGACGCAAGCATATTTTGACTGCATTTACGACAGCAAACCAACGAGGAGCCCGATTAGGAGGAGCAGCAGCAGCAGGCGGTGGGAATGAATATTTATAATTATAATAATATTAACAATTTACATAAGAAATTAATCATTTTTTAGCATACAAAACAAAAATCTTTTCTGTTACAAATGATTTTTAAGAGCACAATAACAACAAATCGTGGTGATATCGCTAAATATATATTTAATAAATGTATTTTATGTGTATTGTACTTATAATTTTTAATTGAACAAAAAAACAACACACAATTTTAACCAAAAAACAAACAAAAAAACACAATTTGCGAGCACAAATGTAGTTTTTAGATATTTTTAAATTGCAACAAAAATCTTCAAGTATTTAATTGTGAACACAACAATTTTTTAAAGGCAACTTTTAAACACACAACAACAACAACAACAAAAGTAACAGCAACTCAATAACAATCAAGTAAATCACAAAAAATATAAAATACAAAAAAACAAATAGTTGAAGTCCCAAAAAATAAATAGAAATATAATGCAAATTTTACAGAGCGTAGGATTTAAAATTTGTAACACTTATAAAATTATTAAACAAATTGTTTGGCTCACAGTATAATCGAAATTAAGGCAAAAAGTTTATGGAGCACCATTTAAGAGCGAGGGGGGAAGCAAAAAAACCTTGAAACACACCACACACCCACAAAAAAAATATTTATAAATTCTAAACACAATAATGTACATTTAATAATTCAAATAAAATTTGAAATTCATGAGAAATAAGCAAAAACAAAAGCAAATATTGCATAGTTTCATTTGAAGTTCACGTGGAGCAGCTGAGTCTCGCAATTTCTATCTCTCTCAGTGATTGCTTTGCCCATAAAAAGTGCAGTGTCATACGACCATTACCTCTAGCAGTGAATGGAAACTAATTTACATCATTCCAACAATAGCTATGCTATGCTGGGATTCTTTCTAATATTGTTAGGCTCTCCGCCTACAGACAATTGATTCATCAAACAAATAAAAATATAGTTTGAGTACTAAAAGCCCTACCTATCTGTTAAAATTAAGTAGAACATCAAAATCGGGAAAAATGTATGTTTACATGCTGCGAATACTTAGCAGCATTGTTCCTAAACATTTTTCATGCAATAAGCAACATTTAGTACCCTTGGAGGGAAGGGTGTCCTCGGATTGAGTAAATGCTGGAAATCTTTGGCTCTAATCAATGGAAAAAACCAATAGAACTGCTTTGGAGAGATATCTTAACAAATTTTGCATAATATAAAAACATTACGGCATTTTTATATTTAAGAGCAGCTTTGCAAACGAAATGCTTATATTAAATAATGGAAACAGGGTACACAGAGGAACATACTACTGCGTGGCCAGCAACAAATTGTCAAGTAACGTAACAACGTAGCGTTTATTTATTTCGAACCCTTCCAGCTAAACAATCCAATAAAAGAAGTCACTAAGAGTAGGTCAATCTTGTGGCGAATGTATTGTACAATCGTAGAAAATTGTAGATGCACAGCTGAGAGTCTAAGTTGAGTGGCAATATTAAACAGAGTATTAAAATCGAGTAAATATGTATGTCATTGACCGAGACCGATTAACCTTCTGGTGACCAATGGGTGTTTAAGTGCAAACTAAGAAATTAATGAAACTTAAAGATTTTTAATGCAGTTTCGCTGAATGAAACGGTGCCCATTTTAATTTATTCGTAAACAGGGGGGATGGGTGGCTACAATAAACATTAACAAGCAGTTTTATTTCGCCAGTTTGGACAAAGTGCTTACCTATTTAAAAGGCGGGCGTTCAGAGTGTTAAGTTTGAACAGTCACACGGAATGAGCAATGCAATCCCAAAAAAAAAAAACTTTCACAAAAAACAAAATTTTACAAAACGAAAGCTGGAGAGTTCCTCAAGGTAAATAAACAG